>NC_069499.1:993656098-993956098 GCF_027579735.1 Bombina bombina | reverse complement strand
GTTGCGGAGGGTGAGATGGGAGACAGTGTCGAATGCTGCTGAGAGGTCTAGGAGAATGAGGGCGGCGGTCTCTCCTTGGTCGAGTAGGGCGAGGATGTCGTCTGTGGCGGCAAGGAGGGCGGTCTCGGTGCTGTGGTTGCTCCTGAAACCGGATTGGGAGGGGTCCAGGGTGTAGTTGGCTTCAATGTAGTCAACGAGTTGTGCGTTTATGGGCTTCTCGATGACTTTGGCCGCAAAGGGGAGCAAAGAGATTGGGCGGTAGTTCTTCGGATCATTGGGGTCAGCCATGGGTTTTTTCAGTAGGGGTTTTATTTCTGCATGCTTCCAGTCATCTGGGAAGGTGCCGGTTTCGATGGAGCAGTTGATGGTGCTGCAGAGCTCGGGGGCGATGGTGTCAACCGCTTTGTTGAAAATGTGATGCGGGCATGGGTCCGAGGGTGCTCCGGAGTGGATCGATCTCATGATCCTGATGGTGTCCTCTGTGGTGAGGGGGCTCCAGATGGTCAGTGGGGGGTAGGCGGTGGTGTATTTGGGTGAGGTATCGTGGGAGTTGGTGGGTGAGTTCTGGGACACGAAGCTGTCATAGATGTCGACAATCTTGCGGTGGAAGTACATTGCGAGGTTATCGCAGAGGTCCTGGGAGGGCGGGATGTTGTTGGTGTTGCTGTTGGGATTGGAAAATTCCTTGATTACTGTGAACAGCTCCTTGCTGTTGTGGATGTTGGCATTGATTCTATCTTGGATGGCTGTCTTCTTGGTGGTTTTGATGAGGTGGTGGTGGGTAGTGATGGCTTCTTTGTAGGCTGTTTTATTTGAGGGGGTCTTGCTGGATCTCCAGGTCCTTTCCAATCGCCTGCAGTGGCGTTTGGAGTCCTGGAGGGCAGGGGTGAACCAACTAGCCTTGTTGGCGGTTGGGCAGTTTCTTGAGAGGGCGGAGGGTGTTGGCGCAGTCTATGAGCCAGTGGTGGAGGTTGCGGGCGGAGGGGTTGGCAACTGTGGAGGTGGCTGGGGGGCACTTGTTCAGTGCCCCCCAGCCACCTCCACTGATAAATGCAGCATATTTTTTAACCTAAATTAGTCTCATTATTTCTGTTTCTTAAAGTGAAGGTAAACTTTGATGAATGAAAGCCCGGTTTTTAAAAATACTATTAAAAACAGGGGCACTTTCATTCATTAAAGTTTAAAAAGCAGCCGTTTTGTTTAAAAACGTACCTTTCTTCTTTTCACAGCTTGAGCAGCTTCTCCCACACGGAGATCCTCTCTTCACACGTCCGCAATGACTAATCCAGCTTCCTCCAATCATGACATGGCCTCAGGCAATGATTCCCTTGGGGGAAAAGCTGTGATTGGAGAAAGCAGGATTAGTCATTGCTGACCTGTAAGAGAGGATCTCTGTGCGGGAGAAGCTGCTCCGGCTGTGAAGAGAAGAAAGGTAAGTTTATAAACAAAATGACTGCTTTGTAAACTTTGAATGAAAGTGCCCCTTCTTTTTTTTTTTTTTTTTTTTTTTTAATAGTATTTTTAAAAACCGGGCTTTCATTCATCAAAGTTTACCTTCACTTTAACATTGAGACACATCCTTTTGTTTTAATACCTAATAACTCCAAAAATACTCAACCAACTTGCCCACATTTTTAAATATTTGTAGTAACTGCAGGTGAAAATTTGAATTGGACCTATCAAACATTTCAAGAATCTGATAAAACTGTAGTTAAAGTGATGGTAAATCCAAGACGTCACCCTTTCTGTGCCGCTTATCTCAGCAGCTTCGGTCGCCTACTGCACATCAATCTTCTACCAATGAGGTGGCGCTTGCATCTCTAAACCAATAGCTGTGCGTGCATACAAAAACCTGTCAGTTGACATGCACGGCTATTGGTTCAGAGGTGCAAATGTCACCTCATTGAAGGAGATCAATGTGCTGTGGGCGGCCAGAGCCCCTGAGTTTAGTGGCACAGAAAGGGTAAGTTTTTAGCACCTATTTGATCACTAAAAGTCCACTTGATTTTTAGTGATGGTAAATCCTAGCATTTCTTATACGCTTGGATTTACCATCACTTTAACTTTGACCAGGGTGGATTTGATTTCAATCAAATTGATTTCAAACAAGATTCAAATTACTAGACAGTATACTCGATTTAAATCATGGTTCTTATTTTTAGAATAATAACTTTTCAGATTATTTTTCCGATTATTATCAGACCATTACTGATTTGGTTATATATAATTAGATATGCATAGATATATAAATGAAATTAATAAAATTGAGAGGTGAACTATCTCCAGTTTAATCGGTTAAGGAAGGCGAAAAAATGATTACCTTAATAACAATTTAAATAGTTTTATTTAACTTAAGAAAAATAACCATTACCTTAAAGGAACAGTCTACTCCAGAATTGTTATTGTTTAAAAAGATAATAAGCCTCTGCAGAATGCCCCCTTATTTCATTTCTTTTCACAGACTTGCATTTTAGCCAATCAGTGCTGACTCCTAGGTAACTCCATGAAAGTGAGCACAATGTTATCTTTATGGCACACATAAACTAGCGCTGTTTACCTGTGAAAAACTGCAAAAATGTACTGTGATAAGAGGTGACGTTCAAGGGTTTAGAAATTAGCATATGAGCCTACCTAGGTTTATCTTTCAACAAAGAATACCAAGAGAACAAATCAAATTTGATGATAAAAGTAAATTGGAAGGTTGTTTAAAATTGCATGCCCTAGACTGTCCCTTTAATAACAACATTTAAAAAGTTTTATTTAACTAAAACAATAACATATTTCATTTTGAATGCTTGCCCCTCCTTCCTCACATTCAGGTCCTTGTGCAGATCTATTCCACTCCAAACAATCTTCTATTCAGTGAGTGTCTTAAAACTTAGTATGGATTGATTCTGTGTACATAGATTTGCAGGGGAGCAATGACATTAAAGAGACAGTAAAGTCAAAATTAAACTTTTATGATTCAGAAAGAACATCTCATTTTTAACTATTTTCCAATTTACTTCTCAACTAATTTGCTTTGTTCTCCTGGTACCCATTGTGGAAAAGCATATGTAGGTAGGCTCTGAAGCAGTGCACTACTGTGAGCTAGCTGCTTGTCACTGTCTCACCCAATGCCCCAGTACAGCATTGCTCTCCTTCAACAAAGGATACCAAGTGAATGAAGCAAAGTTGATAAGCAACTTAAAGGGCCATAATACCCAAATGTTTAAACACTTGAAAGTGATGCAGCATAGCTGTAAAAAGCTGATTAGAAAATATCACCTGAACATCTCTATGTAAAAAAGAAAGATATTTTACCTCAAAAGTTCCGCAGTAGCCACATCCCATTGTAAAGGATTTCTAAGCAGCATTTTATTGTGTCTGTCCTGGGACATCTGAAGGGACTAGCATCGTGCACTCTCATATTATTTCACCAATCAGGTAAAGGAAGCTTACTATGAAATCTCATGAGAGTTAAGTCAAATCTCATGAGATCACAGTAAGAGTTCATTTCTTCATTTTTTTTAATTTTTTTACCTGCAGCTGGGAGCAGCTGAGTATAACTTTTTACACAGAACTTACTCTGGTGAGCTGAGGAAATTGTGAGGTAAAATATCTTCCTTTTTTACATAGAGATGCTCAGGTGATATTTTCCTGTCAGCTTTTTACAGTTATACTGCATCAGTTTCAAGTGATTTAGCATATGAGTATTATGTCCCTTTAAATCTGAAAATTGCATGCTCTATCTGAAACACAACCGTTTTCTTTCATGATTATGTCCCTTAAAGGTCTATTTCTTAACTCTGAATGTTTATTTTATAACATACTGTATTTGCTGTGAAGAAGGGGTATCTTATTTCTTGATGTCATTTAGAAATGATTGAAGATTAAATTTTTTTAAAGGACCTGGTGATTGACCGTTTTTAACGCTGTTATAGCCAATCATAGTTTGCACCACGGGGCGTTCAGCCCCCTTTTCCTCACGTCACTCGTCACTACTGCGCATGTGTTCTACAGATGCTTTAGTCAACAACATCATGCTCGTGCACAATACGCGCATGCGTTTTACGGCGCAACATTTGGTATGGCCAGTAAAATTGTTACGCATGCGCAATTGCGGCGAACATATGCATGCGCATTTGGCTTCATGTATTGTGCACAAGCTTTTTAGTGACGTAGTGAACATGTGGAACCGCTCGCTACGTCACTAGTCCAGAAAAAAGAAGTGGTGGAGGGGAGGAGTCCCAAGAACAAACGTAGGTATTTTATTTTTATTAATAATAAAAAAAAACAACAATATTTTATTGAAAACTATTTCCCTTATCTGTTTCCCTTAACAGTAACAGATAATTCATACTCACTTGGTTTCATTAGTAACATCCCTAGTGCCCCAGAGGCAGAAGTTTTTTTCATTTTCTGCGATGAGATTTTTTTTAGTGAAAAATTGTCTGCAGGTTATTTTTAAATAAAATAATTTTAAATTAGGTGGTTGCACTAAAAACACCAGCACAGTTGCAAAGTGTTGATTAATTGGAGAATAAAGCAATTTTAAAAGTTTTATAATATAGTGCAGCAGTTGAAAATCAGATTGCAGATTAGCTGCAGACAAAAAAAAATTAATTAATTAATTTTCTCTTGGTCTAACATAGAAATGTAGTAATAAAAAAGGTGAATTGATCATAAGAATGTTTTACATTCAGAAAAATACAGCTTTGCAGACTGGGAAAGACTAGGGGCGGGTTTGAAAAAAATCTGAGAGCCAGTCAAAACTGCATATTTGCTGTGGATGTACTGTGTTAACTAAAACTTACACAGTGCAGCCAGAGCAAAGCACTGTTTGAAAAGAACAGCTTGCTGTGCAGCAGCACTGCAAAAGTTAAAGCAGTAACAGTTCCTGCATGTGTCCTGTTCTTTCTGCAGACATGCTGCATTTTCTGCGATGACATCTCAGATCACTGTATGTTCTGCCTTGGGGCCTAGTGCTACCTCTCACATCTCCTAACATCTCTGTGCATTTAGGGCCCTTCATACTCTTTTCGCATGTTTTTGTTACAACACTCCCTTCATAGGTTAATATTCTCTCCGGGACAGGCTCCCTTTCGGGAAGAGTTGGCCAAGATACACCTTTAAGACAGACTGAGATCAAATAAACTAGTGTCTCCGGGACCCCCCCCATATTACTGTATATAAACTGAATTCAGGTGTTCCCTACTGCTCGTGTAGTCGGTAAGGATTCTTCCCAAAAAAATCTTATGTCTGCTATAGTATTTAACTGTTGTCTCTTCATGTATCCGTATTCTTATAAGGATAGTAAATCTGTGACCCTAATTCATCCTCCACATCTGAGTGGTTGGTATATTTGGGGACTTCCAGTTATGTGCTATCAGTGATTTTGCTCCATTTATACCTATCTGTAATAGGGTAAGTCTAAGTTTGCATGTGAAGTGTGGTTGGTGGTTTAGCAGGGCTATTCTAGGGGTCAACTTGAAGCTATCTGTCAGTATTCCCTTGAAATGCGTTTCTACCCCTTTCCAGAGGGATTTGACTTTGCTGCATTCCCACCACATGTGCATGTAATTTTCCTCTTTCTTCACAGCCCCTCCAACATTTGTCACTTGCCCCTGGGTATATTGAATGTAGTCTCACTGGAGTAAGGTACCAGTGCATCAACACTTTGTAGTTGAGCTCTAGCATCTGTGGGGAGGTGGAGGATTTTTTTTAGTTTTTAAATATCTTTGCCCAGTCTTCTGCTTCTAACCTGAGTCGTAGGTCTCCCTGCCATTTAGTGGTATATGTAGGGAGCTGAGAGGCCCGAGTCGATTGGATTAGTTTCCTAGATATGGAGAGAGAGTGGGAGGTTGCTCCGTCTCTAGTGCATAACTGTTCGAATAATGTCAAATCTCTTAAGTAATCTGTTTTGTGTGGAGAGGTAAGAATAAAGTGGGCTAACTGGTGGTACTTAAGCCACCTTGAATAGTTACCATTAGCTATGTCTGTGATTTCTTCCCTGCTTTTGAATTTCCCATTGCTAATAAAATCTGCAATGGGCATTGTGTATCCCCACTCTGTTAGTCGTTGGTGTTCACTGTCTAGTCCTCCTATCAGCTCAGTGTTTGTTGGGATAGGGAAGAGGGGGGATCTTGATGTCGTTATATGTGGTCTATTACCAATTATCCTATCCCAGGAGTCAAAGGTCTGTTTGTGTATCTCTAGTTGTTGACATTGTGGGGGTCTTAGTTGTCTTGGAACCCAGCACAGAGCTCCCACCCTAGGTACCTGCAAAATATGAGAGTCCAGTGCCACCCAAGCCTTAGTGTCTCTTGCTCCGTTCCAGTCTAACACTCTTTGCAAAGTCACTGCCTCCATGTATACCAATATGCAAGGTACTCCCAATTCCCCCGCTGCCGTCGTACTGTGCATGGATTCTCTATTTATCCTGGGTTTGCTTTGTGCCCATATGAATGTATTTGTTTTTGTAATCTGGCCATATACCATTTCGGCAGAGTCAGAGGAAGCGTCTGTAAAATATATAAGATTCTGGGGAGTGTGGTCATTTTGATACTGTATATATGTGCTTAGTCTCCCAGGTGTGCAAGTCTTGTCTTATCAAATTTAGTAAAGAAAGATAGTTGTTGTCAAATAAAATTTTCTTGTCTGGAGATAGATTAATGCCCAGGTATTTTAACGTTTTGGATTGTAATTTGAGCAGGCAAATTTCATTCAAACTCCTATATGTGTGTTGTGGCAATGATATATTTAGAATTTCTGATTTCTGTGTGTTTATCAGGAAATTTGAATATTGGCCAAAAGTTGTAATTTATTTCGGTATGGCTGGGATCGATTGAAAGGGGGAGGACACTGTGAACAGGACATCATCCGCATATAAAGCGATTTTTAAATCGTGGGGGCCTATCTTTATTCCTTTTATGGTTTGTTTTTTTCTAACTCGGGATGCAAGAACGTCCATCGTAAGTATAAATAGCGTGGGTGAGAGTGGGCATCCCTGTCTCATTCCGTTGCTAATATTGAATTTATTGGACAGCATTCCATTTGCTTTAACTTGAGCTGAGGGATATGTGTATAAGCTTAATATTCGTGAAGTCATTATGGGGCCCAGTCCTATTGCAATCAGTGTTTCTTTTAAAAATCCCCAATCTATGCGATTTAATGCCTTTTCGGCATCAGTCGCTAGAAGTATGGCTGGAATTTCTTCTACAAGATACGACGAGTCCACGGATTCATCTTTTACTTGTGGGATATTATCCTCCTGCTAACAGGAAGTGGCAAAGAGCACCACAGCAGAGCTGTCTATATAGCTCCTCCCTTGACTCCACCCCCCAGTCATTCTCTTTGCCTATACTAAGTAATAGGAAGGGTAAAGTGAAAGAGGTGATAAAATGTTAGTTTTTATTTTCTTCAAGCAAGACTTTTTTTATTTTAAATGGTACTGGTGAGTGCTATTTTTCCCCAGGCAGCAGATGGATGAAGATTTCTGCCTGGGGACTGATGATCTTAGCAGTTACTAAGATCCAGAATAGTTCCCACAGAATGGCTGAGGAGTACTTAAGAAACTTCAGTGTGAGGAACGGTTTTCATGCTACAAGCATTGAGGTATGTTCAGTCATTTTTTTTCTGGAGAGACTGTGTTATTTCAGAATTGGCTGACAGTATCCCCATGAGGGAAGGGGTAAGCAGTAATCCTATTGTGAAAAAGAAGGCTATTACTGGACCTGTATGTTGGGTTGTAAAAAAATGGTTGACACTGATAACATAATGTTTGTGGGCAAATGATTATATGTTGGGAGGTAAATTAACGTTTTTTTGTGACAAACGTTTTAATTTTTATTGGCAATGGAAGGTACACATGGCTTCAGTTAGACTTGGGTATATGAACCCACTTGGCTAGGTTTTTAGACCGCTTTGGAGCGGTTCTTTTGCAAGGCTGTGAGACATCGAGTAGATGGGCGGGGCCTATTTTCGCGCCGCAGTTGTATTCCCCATGCAAGCAGCAAGCTCCAGCTCCGGTGGGCCCTTCAGGAAAGTTTGGGCCCAATCGAAGGGTTAATCCGATTTTGCAGGGTTTTTTTTGACTGATCATAAAGTTTTTTTGTCTAACGTTTTTATACATAAGAGTTAAGTGATCCTTTTCTTGTGGTGCAATCTTAGCTGGCAAGTTAGGATACATATATAATAAAATTGAGATAATTTTATCATTTTGAAGCAGTTTTGGAAAAATTGTATGCTTTTTTTCTCTTAAAGGCGCAGTACCGTTTTTTCAGATTGTTATTTTTTCAATAAATAAAGTGTTTTCAAGCCTGTTTGTGGTCATTACTAGCCTGTTTAACATGTCTGACATTGAGGAAAGCCAATGTTCCATGTGTTTAGAAGCCATTGTGGAACCCCCACTTCAAATGTGTCCCTCATGTACTTAAAGGGCCTTACATTGCAAAGAACATATTTTAATTGATAAAAGTGTGTCTCAGGATGATTCTCAGTCAGAAGAGAATCAGGTTATGCCATCTGCTTCTCCCCAAATGTCACAACCTTTAATGTCCGCCCAAGCGACGCCAAGTACTTCTAGTGCTTCTAATTCTTTCACCCTGCAAGATATGGCTGCAGTTATGTCTACTACCCTTACAGAGGTATTATCTAAACTGCCAGGTTTACAGGGTAAGCGCAGCAGGTCAGGTATTAGAGTAAATGCTGACCCCTCTGATGCTTTATTGGCCATCTCCGATGTACCCCTCACAGTGTTCTGATTTAGGGGTGGGGGAATTGCTGTCTGAGGGAGAGCTTTCTGATTCAGGAAAGATGTTCCCTCAAACAGACTCAGATGTGACGGCCTTTAAGTTTAAGCTTGAACACCTCTGCTTGTTTCTCCGGGAGGTCTTAGCGACTCTGGATGATTGTGACCCTATTGTCATACCACCAGAGAAACTGTGTAAAATGGATAAATATCTAGATGTCCCTACTTACACTAATGTTTTTCCAGTCCCTTGAAGAATTTCGGACATTGTTACTAAGGAATGGGATAGACCAGGCATTCCGTTCTCTCCCCCTCCTACTTTTAAGAAAATGTTTCCCATATCTGACACCATTCAGGATTCGTGGCAGACGGTCCCTAAGGTGGAATGAGCTATTTCTACCCTGGCTAAGCGTACAACTATAAATATTGAGGACAGTTGTGCTTTCAAAGATCCTATGGATAAAAAATTAGAGGGGCTTCTAAAGAAATTGTTTATTCATCAGGGTTTTCTTCTACAACCTATAGCGTGCATTGTTCCAGTAACTACTGCAGCAGCTTTTTCGTTCGAGGCTCTAGAGGAGTCTCTCAAGGTTGAGACCCCATTAGATTATATTTTGGATAGAATTAAGGCTCTCAAGCTAGCTAATTCTTTTATTACAGATGCCACTTTCCAAATGGCTAAATTAGCGGCAAAGAATGCAGGCTTTGCCATTTTAGCGTGTAGAGCGTTATGGCTTAAGTCGTGGTCTGCTGATATATCATCTAAATCCAAGCTTTTAGCTATTCCCTTTAAGGGTAAGACCCTATTCGGGCCTGAACTAAAGGAGATCATTTCTGACATTACTGGAGGTAAAGGTCATGCCCTTCCTCAGGACAAGACGGTTAAAATGAGGACCAAACAGAATAATTTTCGTTCCTTTCGAAACTTTAAAGGCGGTCCCTCTACTTCCTCATCCGCCTCCAAGAAGAAGGGGAACTTTGCTCAATCCAATTCAGTCTGGAGACCTAACCAGACCTGGAATAAAGGTAAACAGGCCAAGAAGTCCGCTGCTGCTACCAAGACGGCATGAAGGGGCAGCCCCTGATCCGGGACCGGATCTAGTAGGGGGCAGACTTTCTCTCTTCGCTCAAGCTTGGGCAAGAGACGTTCAGGATTCCTGGGCATTAGAAATTGTGACCCAGGGGTATCGTCTAGAATTCAAAGATTCTCTCCCAAGGGGGAGATTTCATCTTTCACGTTTGTCTGTAAACCAGACAAAAAGAGAGGCGTTCTTACGCTGTGTAGAAGACCTATATACCATGGGTGTAATCTGCCCAGTTCCAAAATTAGAACAAGGGCAGGGGTTTTACTCCATTCTGTTCGTGGTTCCCAAAAAAGAAGGAACCTTCAGACCAATTTTTAGATCTCAAAAGTCTAAACAAATTTTTTCAGAGTCCCATCGTTCAAGATGGAGACCATTCGAACATTTTTACCTATGATCCAGGAGGGTCAATATATGACCACCGTGGATTTGAAAAATGCGTATCTTCATATTCCTATCCACAAAGATCACCAGTTCCTCAGGTTCGCCTTCCTAGACAAACATTACCAGTTTGTGGCCCTTCCTTTCGGGTTGGCCACATCTCCCAGAATTTTCACAAAGGGGCTAGGGTCCCTTCTGGCGGTTCTAAGGCCGTGGGGCATAGCAGTGGCGCCCTATTTGGACGATATCTTGATTCAGGCGTCAACTTACCATCTAGCCAAATCCCACACGGACATCGTGTTGGCTTTTCTAAGAACTCACGGGTAGAAGGTGAACATAAAAAAGAGTTCACTTGTTCCTCTGACAAGAGTTCCATTCCTAGGAACTCTGATAGACTCGGTAGACATGAAGTTTTTTCTAACGGAGGTTAGAAAATCAAAGATCTTAACTACTTGCCGAGCACTTCATTCCATTCCTCGGCCGTCAGTGGCTCAGTGTATGGAGGTAATTGGATTAATGGTAGCGGCAATGGACATAGTTCTGTTTGCTCGCTTACATCTCAGACCACTGCAGCTGTGCATGCTCAGACAGTGGAATGAAGATTATACAGATTTATCTCCGCGGATAAATCTGGATCTAGAGACCAGAGACTCTCTTCATTGGTGGTTGTCACAGGATCATCTGTCCCAGGGAATGTGCTTCCGCAGGCCAGCATGGGTCATAGTGACGACGAACGCCAGCCTCTTGGGCTGGGGTGCAGTCTGGAATTCACTGAAGGCTCAGGGTGTGTGGACTCAGGAGGAGTCCCTACTACCAACAAATACTCTGGAACTGAGAGCGATATTCAACGCGCTTTAGGCGTGGCCTCAGCTGTCTTTTGCCAAATTCATAAGATTCCAGTCGGACAATATCACGACTGTAGCATATATCAATCATCAAGGGGGAACAAAGAGTTCTCTAGCGATGATAGAGGTTTCCAAAATAATTTGATGGGCAGAGACTCACTCTTGCCATCTATCAGCAATATATATCCCAGGAGTGGAGAACTGGGATGCGGATTTTCTAAGTTGTCAGACTTTTCATCCGGGCGAGTGGGAGCTCCATCGGAGGTGTTTGCAAAATTGATTCATCAATGGGGCACACCGGAATTGGATCTGATGGCATCTCATCAGAATGCCAAACTTCCTTGTTACGGGTCCAGATCAAGGGATCCTCAAGCAGTACTGATAGATGCTCTAGCAGTACCTAGGTCGTTCAACCTGGCTTATGTGTTTCCACCTTTTCCTCTCTTTCTTCGTCTGATTGCCAGAATCAAACAGGAGAGGGCTTCGGTAATCTTGATAGCGCCTGCGTGTCCACGCAGGACTTGGTATGCAGACCTGGTGGAGATGTCATCTCTGCCACCGTGGAAACTGCCACTGAGACAGGACCTTCTCATTCAGGGTCCGTTCCAACATCCAAATCTAATTTCTCTGCAACTGACTGCCTGGAGATTGAACGCTTGATTTTATCTAAGTGGGTTTCTCTGAGTCGGTCATTGATACCTTGATTCAGGCTCGAAAGCCTGTCACTAGGAAAATTTACCATAAGATATGGCGTAAATATCTTTATTGGTGCGAATCCAAAGGCTACTCATGGAGTAAGATCAGGATTCCTAGGATTTTGTCCTTTCTCAAAGGAGGATTGGAGAAGAGGTTGTCAGCTAGTTCCTTAAAGGGACAGATTTCTGCTTTGTCAATCTCTTACTACACAATTTTCTGGCAGATGTTCCAGACATTCAGTTGTTTTGTCAGGCTTTGGTTAGAATTAAGCCTGTGTTTTAAACCTGTTGCTCCGCCATGGCGTTTGAATTTAGTTCTTAATGTTCTTCAAGGGGTTCCGTTTGAACCTATGCATTCCATAGATATTAAACTTCTATCTTGGAAAGTTCTGTTTTTAGTTGCTATCTCTTCTGCTCGAAGAGTTACTGAACTATCTGCGTTGCAATGCGACTCGCCTTATCTTATATTCCATTCTGATAAGGTGGTTTTGCGTACTAATCCTGGATTCCTTCCTAAGGTTGTTTCAAATAAGAATATTTATCATGAAATTGTTGTTCCTTCTCTGTGTCCTAATCCTCCTTCTAAGAAGGAGCGTCTGTTACATAATCTGGACGTGGTTCGTGCCTTGAAGTTTTACTTGCAAGTGACCAAGGATTTCCGTCAAACATCTTCTCTATTTGTTGTCTATTCTGGAAAACGTAGAGGTCAAAAAGCTACGGCTACCTCTTTCTTTTTGGCTGAAAGGCATCATCCATTTGGCATACAAGACTGCTGGACAGCAGCCTCCTGAAAAAATTACAGCTCATTCTACTAGAGCGGTGGCTTCCACATGGGCTTTTAAAAACTATGCTTCTGTTGAACAGATTTGTAAGGCTGCGACTTGGTCTTCCCTTCATACCTTTTCAAAATTTTACAAATTTGATACTTTTGCTTCTTCGGAGGCTATTTTTGGGAGAAAGGTTCTACAAGCAGTGGTACCTTCTGTTTAGGTATCTGTCTTGTCCCTCCCGTTCATTCGTGTCCTGTAGCTTTTTGTATTGTATCCCACAAGTAAAGGATCAATCCATGGACTCGTCGTATCTTGTAGAAGAAAAGGAAATTTATGCTTACCTGATAAATTGATTTCTTCTAAGATACGACGAGTCCACGGCCCGCCCTGTCAATTTAAGACAGATTATATATTTTTTTTGTTTAAAACTTCAGTCACCTCTGCACCTTTTAGTTTCTCCTTTTTCTTCCTATACCTTCGGTCGAATGACTGGGGGGTGGAGTCAAGGGAGGAGCTATATAGACAGCTCTGCTGTGGTGCTCTTTGCCACTTCCTGTTAGCAGGAGGATAATATCCCACAAGTAAAGGATGAATCCGTGGACTCCTCGTATCTTAGAAGAAATCAATTTATCAGCTAAGCATAAATTTCCTTTTTTATGTTGTTTAGCATAATTCATCAAAGTTAAAACCCTGATGGTATTGTCCCTTGCATCTCTCTTTGGAACAAATTCCACCTGATCTGTATGTATTAAATCTTGTAGCATCTCGTTAAGCCGCTTCAACAAGATCTTCCCCAAGATTTTGAGGTCTGTGTTCAGGAGGGAGATTGGGTGATAACTAACTGGGTCTGGGGGGGGGTTTACCAGTTTTTGGTATAACCGTGATATGTGCTAATAGCATGTTTCTAGGTAGCTCTTTTACTTCATCAATTGTATGAAATAGAGTTAAGAGATGTGGCGCTAAGATATTTTTGAACCATCTTATAATAGTGTTCGTAAAGCCATCTGGCCCGGGGCTCTTTCCCCAGAGGGAAGGTCAGAAATCGCCTTCAGTATGTCCTGTTTGGTTATAGGGTTTTTCTTTTTTATCTTTTTGGGCTTGATCTAGTTTAGGAGGTTTGCATCTGCTATGTATTCCTCATTCTGATCTATGTGTTCTTGAGTGGGGTCCGAGTCTAAATTATATAATTTAGCATAGAGGCTACCAAAAAGATTAGCTATTTCCTTACTATCGTATATTGCTTGATTATCACTAGTGAGGAGTTTGTGTATTTAGGATATCTGAGTCTGGGCCCTCAGCAATTTTGCTAGGTAAGCTCCTGCTCTGTTGCTTTCAAAAAAGAACGTCTTCCTAAGGGAGAGTGCTTTTCTTTGAGCTTCCTTAGTCAATATTAAGTTTAAGTCTTGTCTAGCTTTCGCAAGATGTGTTTATGTTGTCTGGTCTGTCGGTCTATTTTTATGGTGTAACTCTAGTCGGTGTATAGTGGCTGTGAGCCTATTAACGCCCGCATTGTAATTTTTCCTCCTGAAAGCAGAGTGTTTGATACACTCCCCTCTGATACACTGCCCTTATGAGGGCTCTCTAAGGCAATCGGGATATTTCTGGCGTAGAATTAACCTGAAAGTATTCTGTCAGGGATTTGTAAAGCGGCTCTAACGTGGAAGGGTAGTGGAGCAAGGAATTGTCCATTCTCCATATGAATTGTGTATGTGGTTTGTTTAGCCAGTCTAACTGTAATGTTATTGGTGAGTGGTCCGACCACACCGTGGGTTGGATGTCCGTGTCTTTAAGTTGCGACAAATATGCCCTGTCCAGGTATAGATGATCTATGCGTGAGTAAACCGACCACGGATGTGAATAAAAGGAATAATTCCTCTGGGTTGGGTGTTGTATGCCGCCCATGTGTCCACTAAACCCATTGGGGGGTCTAATTCAGAAAGAGGGGACCCCGTGGAGGTGTCCAGAGTTGGGTCTATGGTTACGTTCATGTCCTCCACCCATTAAAAGCAGTCCCTTTTTGTGTTCTGTCACTAGTGCTAGGAGGGTGCTAATAGAATCTATGTCGTCTGCTATTAGGGGGTGTAGATGTTTACTAGGAGTGATCGGTGTTTATTATAGAGAGACCCCCCAGGATAAGATTCTCCCTTCATAGAGTCTGCGACTCTGTTTAGGAAGTTGGATAGTGATGTTGCTTGTTGGATCAGTACTCCCACCCCATTTTTTTTATATGTTGTGAGAATTAAAATATCCTAAGGGGGAAGTCCTTGGACCTTGAGTCTTGGGTTCTTTGTTCGCTAGGAAAATGAGTCTCTTGAATAAATACAATTGAGTCCCTTGTGCTTTGCTTGTGTCCTAAAGGCTTTTGTTTTGTATTTTTATTGCTCCAAGAGTGTATTGGACATTGAGAAACATGTACATTAAGATTCAGTAGTGTTAAATAAACGTTTTAATGCAAAATGAAGGTGTTATAGTCATTTATTTATTTTTTGACCATATCGCCCAGCCCTAATATATGCACTAATATAATATCTTTCAAGTCAAAATTAAACTTTCATGATTCAGATAGAGCAATACAACTTTACCATTTACTTCCATTAACAAAATGTTCACAGTCTTTTTATATTTACATTTTTGTTTCATCAGCTCCTACTGAGCATGTGCAAGAATTCACAGAATATATGTGTATACATTTGTGATTGGCTAATGGTTGTCACATGATACAGGAGGAGTGGAAATAGACATAACATAAAAAATCTTCTACTCATTTGAAGTTCAGACTAAGTGCAATTGCATTGTATTTTTTTTCATGCATTTGTTGATTATGCAAAACTGCTGTATTTACTGGTTCTTTAAAGGGATAGTCTAGTCAAATTAAACTTACATGATTCAGATAGGGCATGTTATTTTAAACAACTTTACAATTTACTTTTATCATCTAATTTTTTTTCTCTTGGTTTTCTTTATTGAAAGTTAAACTTAGGTAGGCTCATATGCTAATTTCTAAGCCTCTAAAGGCCACCTCTTATCTCGCTGCAATTTGACAGCTAGACAGGGCTAGTTAACATTGTGCTCTTTACCATGGAGTTTTTTTTAAATGAGTCAGCATTTATTAGCTAAAATGCAAGTCTGTTAAAAGAACTGAAATTAGGGGGCAGTCTGCAGAAACTTGGATACAAGGTAATCACAGAGGTAAAAAACATAATTTCTCTTGTTAAGTGTATCCAGTCCACGGATCATCCATTACTTATGGAATATATTCTCCTTCCCAACAGGAAGCCTGCAAGAGTCCACCCACAGCAAAGCTGCTATATAGCTCCTCCCCTAACTGCCATATTCAGTCATTCTCTTGCAAGCCTCAACATAGATAGGAGGTCCGTGAGAGTCTGTGGGTGCTTCCTACTTAGTTTATTCTTCAATCAAAAGTTTGTTATTTTTAAATGGCACCGGAGTGTGCTGTTTATCTCAGGCAGTATTTGGAAGAAGAATCTGCCTGAGTTTTTCTATGATCTTAGCAGACGTAACTAAGATCCATTTGCTGTTCTCACACATTCTGAGGAGTGAGGTACTTCAGAGGGGGAATGGCGTGCAGGTTTTCCTGCAGATAAGGTATGTGCAGAAAATATTTTTCTAGGAATGGAATTGACTAAGAAAATACTGCTGATACCGAAGTAATGTAAGTAAAGCCTTAAATGCAGCGATAGCGACTGGTATCAGCTTATTAATAGAGATACATACTCTTATAAAAATGTGTTTTATAAACGTTTTGCTGGCATGTTTAATCGTTTTTTTAACATATGTTTGGTGATAAAACTTATTGGGGCCTAAGTTTTTTCCACATGGCTGGCTTAAATTTTGCATAGAAACAGTTAACTGAAGCTTCCCACTGTTGGCTGTGGCAGTTTGTTGTGTCTGTTTGTTTTTATCTGTTTTTTGCATTAAGGGGTTAATCATCCATTTGCAAGTGGGTGCAATGCTCTGTTACCTTATTACATGTACTGTAAAAATTTCGTTTGTTTTACTGCCTTTTTTTTTCACTGTTTTTCAAATTTTGACAAAATTTGTTTCTCTTAAGGGCACAGTAACGTTTTATATATTTGCTTGTTAACTTGATTTAAAGTGTTTTCCAAGCTTACTAGTCTCATTATTAGTCTGTTCTAACATGTCTAACATAGAGGAAGCTCTGTGTTCATTATGTTTTAAAGCCATGGTGGAACCCCATCTTAGAATGTGTACCAGATGTACTGATTTCATGTTAAACAATAAAGATCATTTTTTGTCCTTTAAAAAACATTATCACCAGAGGATTCTGTCGTGGGGGTAGTTATGCCGACTAACTCTCCCCACGTGTCAGACCTTTTGACTCCCGCTTCAGGGACTCACGCTCAAATGGCGCCAAGTACATCAAGGGCGCCCATAGCGTTTATTTTACAAGACATGGCAAAGGTGGTGAATAATATTCTGGCAGCAGTATTAGTCAGACTACCTGAAATTAAAGGAAAGCAGTTAGCTCTGGGGGTAGATACAGAGCATACAGACGCTTTAAGAACCATGTATGATACTACCTCACAATATGCTTAGTCTGTGGGTGATTTTTTTTTTGACTCAGGGAAGATGATTTAACCTGATTCTGATATTTCTACATTTAAAATTTATGCTTGAGAACCTCCACTTGTTGCTCAGGGAGGCTTTGGCTGCTCTGAATGAATGTGTACAATCGCAGGGCCAGAGAAATTGTGTAGACTGGATAAATAATATGCAGTGCCGGTGTGTACTGATGTTTTTCCAATACCTAAAGAGGTTTACTAAAATTTTTTTTTAATAAGGAATGGGATAGGACCAGGTGTGCCGTTCTCTTCCCCTCCTATTTTTTAGAAGAATGTTTTCTAATAGTTACCACCACACGGGACTTCTGGCAGACAGTTCCTAAGGTGGAGAGAAGAGTTTCTACTCTAGCTAAGCATACCACTACCTCTGACGAGGACAGTTGTGCTTTTTAGATCCAATGGATAAAAAATGTTTATTCAACAGGGTTTTATCCTCCAGCCCCCTTGCATACATTGCTTCTGTCACTGCTGCTGCGGCGTTCTGGGTTGAGTCTCTTGATGAGGCTTTACAGTTAAGCGACTCCATTGGATGAATATATTTGACAAGCTTATGCTAGCCAATTCCTTTGTTTTCTGATGCCTTGTTCATTTGACTAGACTAACGGCTAAGAATTCTGTTTTTTACTATACTGGCGCGCAGAGCGCTATGGCTTATATCATGGTCAGCTGTCGTGACTTTAATAAATAAGCTACTTAACTTCCCTTCAAGGGGCAGACCCTATTCGAGCCTGGTTTGAAGGAGATTATTGCTTATATCACTGGAGGAAAAGGTCATGCCCTTCCTCAGGATAGGTCTAAATCAAGGGCCAAAAAAAAAAAAAAAGTCTAATTTTCGTGCCTTTTAAAAACTTCAGGGCAGGTGTGGCATCCTCTTCCTCTAAGGCAAAACAAGAAGGGGAATTTTTGCTCAGTCCAAGGCGGTCTGGAGACAATCGGACCTGGAACAAAGATAAGCAGGCCAAGGAGCCTGCTGCTGCCTCTAAGGCAGCATGAAGGAACCGGACCCCTATCCGGTAACGGATCCTATAGGGGGCAGACTTTCATTCTTTCGCCCAGGCCGTGGGCAAGAGATGCCCAGGATACCTAGGCATTGGAATTATATATCCCCAGAGATATCTTCTGGATTTCAAAGATTCCCCCCCCAAAAAAGGGAGATTTCGCCTTTCACAATTATCTGCAGAACCAGAATAAAGAAGGAGGCATTCTTACATTGTGTACGAGATCCATCCAGTTCCAAGAGAGGAACAGGGACTGAGTTTTTACTCAAATCTGTTTGTGGTTCCCAAGGAGAGGGAACCTTCAGACCTATTTTGAATCTAAAGATCTTAAACAAATTCCTCAGAATTCCGTCATTTAAGATGGGAAACTATTCGTACCATCTTAACTATGATCCAGGAGAGTAATAGAGGACTACAATGGATTTGAAGGAGCTTATCCTCACATGTGATGCATAAAGATCACCATCGTTTTTCAGTTTTGCCTTTCTAGACAGGCATTACCAGTTTGTAGCTCTTTCCTTTGGGATATCTACATCCCCAAGAATCTTTATGGAGGTTCTGGGGTCGTTTTGGCGGTCCTTAGACCGCGGAGCATAGAAGTGGCCCCTTATTTAGACGACATCCTGTACAGGCGTCAAACATCCAAATTGCCCCAGTCTCATACGGACGTATGTACTGGCATTTCTGAGATCACATGGGTGGAAAGTGAACAAGGAAAGAGTTCTCTATCCCCAATCTCAAGGGTTTCCCTCCTAGGGACTCTGATAGATTCTGTAGAAATGAAAATTTACCTGACTGAGTCCAGGTTGTCAAAGTTTCTAAATTTTTGCCGTGTTTTTTCATCCCATCCACGCCCTTCGGTGGCTCAGTACATGAATGAAATCGGCTTAATGGTAGCGGCAAGGGACATAGTACCGTTTGCACGTCTACATTTCAGACCGCTGCAACTATGCATGCTCAGTCAGAGGAATCGGGGATTACAACAGATTTGTCCCCCTGTTAAACCTGGACCAAGAGACCAGAGATTCTCTTCTCTGGTGACTATGTCGGGTCCATCTGTCCAAGGGTATGACCTTCCGCAGAGTCAGATGGGACAATTGTTACAATAGATGCCAGCCTTTTAGGTTGGGATGCAGTCTGGTAACTCCCTGAAGGCTCAGGGATAGTGGACTTAGGAGGAGACCCCTCCTTCTAATAAATATTCTGGAAGTGGGAGTGATATTCCATGCTCTTCAGACTTGGCCTCAGTTAGCAAACTCTGACGGTACATCATACTCAAGCTCGGACAATATACACGACTGTGGCTTACATCAGCCATCAAGGGGGAACAGAAGTTCCCTAGCGATGTTAGAAGTCTTACAATAATTCACTGGACAGAGACTCACCTCTTGTCTATCAGCTATCCATATCCCAGGTGTTGAGAACTGGGAGGTGGATTTTCTAAGTCGTCAAGACTTTTCTTCCGGGGGAGTGGGATTTCCTCCGGAGGTCAAGACCAAGCAGGAGAGGGCTTTGGTGTTTTTTGACAGCGCCTGCGTAGCACGCAGGACCTGGTATGCAGATCTGGGTGGACATGTCATCCTTTCCATCACGGTCTCTGCTTTCTGAGACAGGTCCCTCTACCTCAGGGTCCTTTCAAACCATTCTAAATAGAATCAATCTGAGATGGACTGCCTGGAGACTGAACGCTTGATGTTATCAAAGCATGGCTTCTCCGAGTCAGTCATTGATACCTTAATACAGACATGAAAGCCTGCAGCTCTCTAGGAAAATTGAACATAGATATGGTGTAAATATCTGATTGTTATGAATCCAAGGGTTACTCATGGAGTAAAGTCTGGATTCCCAGGATATTATCTTTTCTCCAAGATGTTTTGAGAAAAGGGTTGTCAGCTAATTCCTTAAAAGGGGACAGATTTTTACTCTGTCTATTTTTTTTGCACAAGCGTCTGGCAGGTATTCTAGACCGTTCAGGCATTTGGTCAGGCTTTGGTTCGATCCAAGCCTGTGTTTAAAACTGTTGCTCGCCATGGAGCTTAAACCTGATTCTTAAGGTTCTTCAAGAAGTTCCGTTTGAACCTTTTTTGTTCCATAGATATCAATCTTTATCTTGGAAAGTTCTTTTTGGGTAGCTAATTCTCGACTCGTAGAGTCTCCCAAGTTATCTGTGTTACAATGTGATTCTCCTTATCTGGTCCTTCGTACGGATAAGGTAGTCCTGCGTACCAACCTGGGGTTTTTTCCTAAGGTGGTATCTAACCAAGTACATCACTCAAGAGATAGTTGTTCCCTGCTTGTATCCTAATCCTTCCTCAAAGAAGGAACGTCTATTAACACAATATTGGACGTGGTTTGTGCTTAAAGTTTTACTTACAAGCTACTACAGTTTTCATCAAACGTTCACCTTGTTTGTTGTCTATTCTGGACAGAGGAGAGGTCAAAAGACTTCAGCAGCCTCTCTGTCTTTTTGGTTAAAAAGCATAATTCAATTTTGCTTATGAGACTGCTGGACAGCAGCCCTCCTGAAGGGATTACAGCTCATTTACTAGAGCTGTGGTTTCACTTGGGCTTTTTTTAAATGTGGCTTCTGTTGAACAGATTTACAAGACGGAGTCTTGGTCTGCGCTTCATACTTTTCAAATTTAACAAATTTGATACCTTGCTTCTTCGGAGGCTATTTTTGGGAGGAGAAAGGGTTTTTTGCAGGCAGTGGTAACTTCCGTTATAGTACCCTGCCTTGTCCCCTCCCATCATCCGTGTACTTTAGCTTTGGTATTGGTATTCCATAAGTAATGGGGGGAAAATTGGGGATCCGTGGACTGGATACACTTAACAAGTAGAAAACATAATTTATTGCTTACCTGGATAAAGTATTTCATCTTGTAGTGTATCCAGTCCCACGGCCCGCCCTGTCACTTTAAGGCAGGTACATTTTTTCATTTGAACCTACAGTCCACCACAGCACCCTATGGTTTTTCCTTTCTCCTGCATGTTTTCGGTCGAATGATCTGAATATGGCAGTTAGGGGAGGAGCTAGTATAGCAGCTTTGCTGTGGGTGGACTCCTTGCAGCTTCCTGTTGGGAAGGAGAATATATTCCATAAGTAATGGATGATCCGTGGACTGGATACACTACAAGAGAAATAAATTTATCAGGTAAGCATAAATTATGTTTTATGTAAGAACTTACCTGATAAATTAATTTCTTTCATATTGGCAAGAGTCCATGAGCTAGTGACGTATGAGATATACAATCCTACCAGGAGGGGCAAAGTTTCCCAAACCTCAAAATGCCTATAAATACACCCCTCACCACACCCACAATTCAGGTTTAACGAATAGCCACACAGTAGTGGGTGGTGATAAAGAAAAGGAGTAGAAAAGCATCAACAAAGGAATCTGGAAAATAATTGTGCTTTATACAAAAAAATCATAACCACACTAAAAGGGTGGCCCTCATGGACTCTTGCCAATATGAAAGAAATGAATTTATCAGGTAAGTTCTTACATAAATTATGTTTTCTTTCATGTAATTGGCAAGAGTCCATGAGCTAGTGATGTATGGGATATCAAATACCCAAGATGTGGAACTCCACACAAGAGTCACTAGAGAGGGAGGGATAAAAATAAACAGCAGCCATATGCTGAAAAATTAATCCACAACCCAAAATAGAAGTTATTCTAATGAAGAAAAGAAAAACTTAAAACATCAGCAGAAGAATCAAACTGAAACAGCCTGAAGAACTTTTCTACCAAAAACTGCTTCTGAAGAAGCAAATACATCAAAACGGTAGAATTTAGTAAATGTATGCAAAGAGGACCAAGTTGCTGCTTTGCAAATCTGATCAACTGAAGCTTCATTCTTAAAAGCCCACGAAGTGGAGACTGATCTAGTAGAATGAGCTGTAATTCTCTGTGGCGGGGGCTGACCCGACTCTAAATAAGCTTGATGAATCAAAAGCTTTAACCAAGAAGCCTTCTGATCTTTCCTAGAACCAGAGAATATAACAAATAGACTAGAAGTCTTTCTGAAATCTTTAGTAGCTTCAACATAATATTTCAAAGCACTCACCACATCCAAAGAATGTAAGGATTTTTCCAAAGAATTCTTAGGATTAGGACACAAGGAAGGGACAACAATTTCTCTACTAATGTTGTTAGAATTCACAACCTTAGGTAAGAACTTAAATGAAGTTTGCATCACCGCCTTATCCTGATGAAAAATCAGAAAAGAAGATTCAGAAGAAAGAGCAGAACGCTCAGAAACTCTTCTAGCAGAAGAGATGGCCAAAAGGAGCAACAATTTCCAAGAAAGTAGTTTAATGCTCAAAAAGTGCATAGGCTCAAATGGAGGAGCCTGTAATGCCCTCAAAACCAAATTAAGACTCCAAGGAGGAGAAATTGATTTAATGACAGGCTTAATACGAACTAAAGCCTGTACAAAACAGTGAATATCAGGAAGAGTAGCAATTTTTCTGTGAAAAAAAACAGAGCAGAGATTTGTCCTTTCAAGGAACTTGCAGACAAACCTTTATCCAAACCATCCTGAAGAAACTGTAAAATTCTAGGAATTCTAAAAGAATGCCAAGAGAATTTATGAGAAGAACACCATGAAATGTAAGTCTTCCAAACTCGATAGTAAATCTTCCTAGAGACAGATTTACGAGCTTGTAACATAGTATTAATTACTGAGTAAGAGAAACTTCTATGACTTAGTACTAAGCGTTCAATTTCCATACCTTCAAATTTAATGATTTGAGATACTGATGGAAAAACGGACCTTGAGACAGTAGGTCCGGCCTTAACAAAAGTGGCCATGGTTGGCAACTGGACATCCAAACAAGATCTGCATACCAAAACCTGTGGGGCCATGCTGGAGCCACCAGCAACACAAATGATTGTTCCATGATGATTTTGGAGATCACTCTTGGAAGAAGAACTAGAGGCAGGAAGATATAAGCAGGTTGATAACACCAAAGAAGTGTCAGCGCATCCACTGCTTCCGCCTGAGAATCCCTGGACCTGGACAGGTATCTGGGAAGTTTCTTGTTTAGATGAGAAGCCATCAGATCTATTTCTGGAAGAACCCACATCTGAACAATCTGAGAAAACACATCCAGATTGAGAGACCACTCCCCTGGATGTAAAGTCTGACGGCTGAGATAATCCGCCTCCCAATTGTCTACACCTGGGATATGAACTGCAGAAATTAGACAAGAGCTGGATTCCGCCCAAACAAGTATCCGAGATACTTCTTTCATAGCTTGGGGGACTGTGAGTCCCACCCTGATGATTGACATATGCGACCGTTGTAATATTGTCTGTCTGAAAACAAATGAACGATTCTCTCTTCAACAGAGGCCAAAACTGAAGAGCTCTGAGAATTGCACAGAGTTCTAAAATATTGATTGGTAATCTCGCCTCTTGAGATTTCCAAACCCCTTGTGCTGTCAGAGATCCCCAGACAGCTCCCCAACCTGAAAGACTTGCATCTGTTGTGATCACAGTCCAGGTTGGCCGAACAAAAGAGGCCCCTTGAACTAAACGCTGGTGATTAAACCACCACGCCCGAGAGTGTTGAACATTGGGATTTAAGGATATTAATTGTGATATCTTTGTATAATCCCGGCACCATTGATTCAGCATACAAATCTGGAGAGGTCTCATGTGAAAACGAGCAAAAGGAATCGCATCCGATTCTGCAGTCATGAGGCCTAAAACTTCCATGCACATAGCCACTGAAGGGAATGACTGAGACTGAAAGTGCTGACATGCTGCAACCAATTTCAAACGTCTCTTGTCTGTTAGACACAGAGTCATGGACACTGAATCTATCTGAAAACCTAAAAAGGGGACTCTTGTCTGAGGAATCAAGAAACTTTTTGGTAAAGCATCCTGCAAGTCTATTGTAGACATATAATGTCCTTACTGAACAAAAGGCAGAATAGTCCTTATAGTCACCATCTTGAAAGTTGGTAATCTTGCATAACGATTCACAATTTTCAGATCCAGAACTGGTCTGAATGAATTTTCTTTCTTTGGGACAATGAAAGATTTGATTAAAACCCCAGACCTTGTTCCTGAAAAGGAACCGGCATGATTACCCCTTATCTATCCTCCAGGTCTGAAACACACTTCAGGAAAGGTTGAGCTTTTACTGGATTTTACTGGGGAGGCGTGAGAAAAAAATCTTCTCACAGGAAGGTCTACTCTGATCCTATTCGGTACCCCCTGAGAGACAATGCTCTGAATCCACTGATTTTGGACAGAATTTGCCTTAACATCCTTGAAAAACCTTAATCTGCCCTCTACCAGCTGAGCTGGAATGGGGGGGCCGCACCTTCATGCGACTTAGGGGCTGACTTTGGTTCTTCTTAAAGGCTTGGATTTATTCCAATTTGAGGAAGGCTTCCAATTGGAAACAGTTTCCTTGGAGGAAGGATTAGGTTTTTGACGAAAGAACGAAATTGATTAGAAGCCCTTGATTTACCCTTAGGTTTTTTTATCCTGAGGCAAAAAGACCCCCTTTACCCCCCCAGTAACCGTTGTGAAATAATAGAATCCCAACTGAGAACCAAATAAATTATTACCTTGAAGAAAGAGATAGTAATCTAGATTTAGATGTCATATCAGCATTCCAAGATGTAAGCCACAAAGCTCTTCTAGCTAGAATAGCTAAAGACATAGATCTAACATTAATTTTGATAATATCAAAAATTGCATCACAAAGAAAATGAATTTAGCATGTTGTAGTAAACGAAACAATGCTATATAAGTCAAGAATCCAATTCTTGTTGCGCTAAATTCTCCACACCAAAAAGTTGAAGCATCTGCAACATCAGCCAAAGAAAATTGCAGGCCTAAGAAGGTGACCTGAATATTAAATAGGCTTTCCTTAGATAAGAATCAAGCTTCCTATCTAAAGGATCTTTAAAGGAAGTCACTTCCATAGGAATAGTGGTTCGTTTAGCAAGAGTAGAAATAGCCCCATCAACTTTGGGGATCTTTTCCCAAAACTCTATTGAAATTGCTGGTAAAGGATACAATTTTTTAAACCTTGCTGAAGGATTAAAAGGAGTACCCGGCTTATTCCATTCCTTAGAAATCATATCAGAAATAGCATCAGGAATAGGGAAAACCTCTGGAGTAAACACAGGAGGTTTAAAAACAGAATTTAAACGTTTACTGGTTTTAATATCAAGAGGACTAGCTTCCTCAATATCCAAAGTAATTAACACTTCTTTTAACAAAGAACGCATATACTCCATTTTAAATAAATAAGTAGATTTGTCAGTGTCAATATCTGAGGAAGGATCTTCTGTATCAGATAGATCCTCATCAGAGGTGGATAATTCATTATGTTGTCGGTCATTTGAATTGTCATCAACTTTATGAGAAGTTTTAAAAGACCTCTTACGCTTATTAGAAGGCGGAAATGCAGACAAAGCCTTCTGAATAGAATCAGTAACAAATTCTTTAATCATTCTAGGTATATCATGTACATTAGAAGTTGAAGGAACTGCAACCGGCCAATGTAACTATTACTGATGGACCACACTACTTGCATGTAAAAGTTTTCGTTGGCAACTAATACAAATGACATTAGGAGATATAATCTCCACAATTTTACAACAAATTCACCTTAGCTTTGTATAACCGATGTCAGGCAGCAATGTTCAACAGATACTTCTGCAGGCAGGATCAAATTGAGACATCTTGCAGAATGTAAGAGAAAAAACAACATATAAAGCAAATTATCAATTTCCTTATATGACAGTTTCAGGAATGTGAAAAAATGCAAAAGCATAGCCCTCTGACATAGAAAAAGGCACGAGGCAAAGCGGCAATGGGGCAAAATAAATAATGAAAAAAAGTTTGGCGCCAAGTATGACGCACAACGTACTTAAATTTTTTTTTGACGCCAACCATGACCGGAAATGACACACTCGCGTCACTAACGACGCAACCCTGTGTGAAACCTCTGCGTCAATTTACGACCTTGCGTCAACGGACGTGCCTTTCACGGCAAAAAATTCTCGCGCCATGAATGACGCAATAAAGTGTAGCATTTGACGCACTCGCGAGCCTAAGTCAGCCCGCAATTTGAAAACAAAGTAGTCAATTGAAAAAAAAGACTAAACCCCAGGTAAGAAGAAAATATTTCTTAATATTAACTTTCCCCAAATAAAGTGCCAAAACCATAGCTGAGGTGTCTTAAGTAATAAAAACATACTTACCCAAAGACACCCATCCACATATAGCAGATAGCCAAACCAGTACTGAAACCGTTATCAGTAGAGGTAATGGTAAATTGAGAGTATATCGTCGATCTGAAAAGGGAGGTAGGAGATGAATCTCTATGACCCATAACAGAGAACCTATAAAAAAGACCCCCGTTAGGAAACTCATTGCATTCAATAGGTGATACTCTCCACGTCCCTCTGACATTTGCTGTACTCTGAGAGGAATCGGGCTTCAAAATGCTGAGAAGCGCATGTCAACGTAGAAATCTTAGCACAAACCTTACTTCACCACCTCATAGGAGGCAAAGTTTTGTAAAACTGAATTGTGGGTGTGGTGAGGGGTGTATTTATAGGCATTTTGAGGTTTTGGAAACTTTGCCCCTCCTGGTAGGATTGTATGTCCCATACGTCACTAGCTCATGGTTGGTTATCGCAAAACTGGGGAAATGGGTAATGATTGGTTAACTTTTTAAACAATGAAAATTCATGGAGTAGACTGTCCCTTTTAACAAACCACCCAAGAAAAATGCGGATAAATTTCAATCTCCATTCTAAAAATCTTATGCTGGAGTTAATTCTACTACAATCAACTTGAAAGCCGCAGGATTAAAGGGATATGAAACATACATTTTTTTTCTTTCATGACTCAGAACACTCGCCACTTTTCTAATTTACCTCCTATTTTTTTAATTTTTCTTCGTTCTCATTGGTATCTTTATTTGAAAAGCAGGAATGTAAGCTTTGAGCCGGTCCCTTTTTGGTTAGCGCCCTGGGTAGTGCTTGCTGATTGGTGGCTACACGTTATTGTTTTTGATTTATACAGTGGATAACATTAGACAGAGTGTAATCTTGCCATATGAAAGGAACATGCGGCCCATTCACTGAAGAGTTGAAGTTTTTAGGGCCACATAATAGGATATGTGAATGTGCCACCCTACCTCACTGTTAACCTCTCGTGCCTAATGTTGGCATCATTTTTTGTTTTCCAAGTAAGATTTAATTAAGTGAATCAAGGGTATGAATATAATTGACTCTCGTAGTTGTAAGAGCAAATGAAAAGAATCTTTTTTAGCTGTGTTGTATGAAGCTTTCCCAGTATAAATGATGTTTGGATACTGCTTGGTAAAGATGACTTGCAAAATCAATTTTCTGTATTGTCTGTGGTTTTGTTATGTGCAAGTTTTGGATTATACAGATTAGCAAAGGAGGATTTGGGTTTTGTTTGCATTACATTAGCATTCATGGGATAAGTCCCCAAACTGTAATTTGACGATCAATTATCTCCATTTAGAGTACAGATCACAACCACTCAGGAATCAAATGTAAATGTGCTCATTTTTAAGATGTGCTCAAGCTGAATGATATCTGCTTCCAAAACTTTGTAATGTTTGAGAGCTTAGGAGCATTTTTAATGCCCTTAGTGAAAAATTGTAAAGGGACATCTATTTATATAGCCCATCTGGTGGTGTTTTTGTAAAAATGTATAAGTTTTTTGCTTATTTCTAAAAAAAATTGTGCTGATTTTCAGCACTACTAACCAAGCCCCCAAAGTTCCTAGATGTATACTGATGTATACAGAATTAAGATTGCTTCTGATAATGGGTCTTTTCATATACAGGGGAGGGTCTGCTATTAGCCCCTTTCAGTGGGTGTCCCAGCCTAAACTCATTAACAGTATTAAACTGGAAGCTTCGAATTAATTTTTTTAAAAGGTTTTATACTGGATTTTTATATCCGTATCTGTGCTTATTATTCTTTATAGTAGTGTCTATTACATGCATTTATATGAAAATTGGTTTATATACTGTCCCTTTTAATTGTGGTAAGGTAAGTCAAGGAGAAGAACATATAAATAAATTAGTTAGTCCATGTAGTTGGTCCTTGTAATAAACATAATGGAAATAGTGTAGACCAATCACGCAGACAAATAATGCCACCTATTGTTACGTTAAACTGCTGATCTCCAGAACTAAAAAGATAAATGACCAAGCGAAAAACAGAAATGTAAAGAATACTACTTGATAAAAGATTGTATACAGCAATGTTCTATTGCTTCACTAATTATTTGTATCTACAGTAGTGTGGAATTTTTTTAAAAAAAATTCTTGTCCAAGGTACTAAAGCCGGGAGCCCAATCTACTTGTCTCTCATGACGTTTCTACGTTGTCCTGATTCGCAAAAAAAGACCAGACATAAATCAGTTCAAACTATGAAATTCCATATGAGATTTTATGATTTTCAGCAAAAACTTTAGCATGTTTTCAAAATAGGTAAGAGATTTTGAGACCTGGATAATGACATTATACTGTACACAATGCATGGACTGAGGATAATGGGTGGTGCCAAAAATCCAAAACATA
This sequence comes from Bombina bombina, assembly GCF_027579735.1. Classification (NCBI taxonomy): domain Eukaryota; kingdom Metazoa; phylum Chordata; class Amphibia; order Anura; family Bombinatoridae; genus Bombina; species Bombina bombina. The sequence continues at coordinate 993,927,390 of NC_069499.1, read as the reverse complement.
CTTACTCTTCAGGATCAGATGTCTGACTTTTTGTTAGGCAGGTTTTATTGCCTGCCATGTTCAGTGTTCTAGTCAAGGAATTCTCAAGAACTGCGTCAGGCACCCAGGTGTGTCCACACTGCTTGTGGTTATGAGTAAAATGTATTTTATTTAGTGGTATTATTTGTTATCGTGAAAGGTTTTTATTGGCTCACATTCAGCAACATAGCTGAGCACACTGGTTATGGGTACTTAGTATCTTATGTGGAGCCTCTTAGTACACTAAGAGCTACTCAGGAGCTGTGTGGCGATTTATATACATTAAGGGCTTAATGGGCCTGGACTGAAGATTTTGAATACACACTCTTATACACAAAAACATTAATTCATTCATACATTCATTCATACATTCCTTCATACATTCCTTTATACATTCATTCATTTCATTCATTCATACATACACACAGACATGCACACTAATGCATGCGTATACACACACATGTAAATGTAAACACACCCACACACTCATACACACATAAACACACACACGCAACAGTACAGTAATTGCCCACAAAATAATTTCATAAAGTTATCTCCCTACAAGGTGGATATTAAATATTTATAGTATGATAGTATTCCCTAATATTAACTATGCCAACTGATATTCAGACTTTACAGCAATCTTGGGAGCTGAATAATTGTCTAGAACAGTTAAACAATATATTGTTTTTTTATTGAGGTTCATAAATAAGTTCACATTCAAAGTATCTAAATACAGTACTTCTGCACATTTACACCACTTATGCAGTCACTATTTTCAGATAAAATAAAACTTGACATAAAATCTTGATACGGACAATACAGTCCTCCACAGTTCTGGTCACAGATGAAAAAAATATACATATAAACCAGTGGTTCACAAACTTTTTGGTTCAACGGGCGCACTTAATCTTTCAAGATTTTTCCAAGTCAAACCATAGTTCTATATTACCATACCTGACAGTTGCAGTGCACAGTTGGTGGCTTGGTGCAGTTAGTATTAAACGCAAATTATCACACATTTACACTTAAAGGGACAGTCAAGTCCAAAAAAACCTTTCATGATTCAAATAGGCAATGTAATTTTAAACAACTTTCCAATTTACTTTTATCACAAACTTCTCTTTGTTCCTTGGTATTCTTAGTTGAATGCTAAACCTGGAGGTTCATATGCTAATTTCTTAGACCTTGAAGGCCGCCTCTAATCTGTAAGCATTTTTGCAAGTTTTTCCACTAGAGGGTGTTAGTTCATGTGTTTCACATAGATAACATTGAGCTCACACACGTGAATTTACAGAGGAGTGAGCACTGATTGGCTAAAATGCAAGTCTGTCAAATGAACTGAAATAAGGGGGGCTGTTTGCAGAGACTTAGATACAAGATAATTCACAGAGATAAAACGTGTATTATAGCTGTGTTGGTTGTGCAAAACTGGGCAATGGGTAAAAAAGGATTATCTTTCTTTTTAAAACAACAACAATTCTGGTGTTGACTGTCCCTTTAAAATAAAATCATAAGGAACCAGCAATAATAATCTTTTTATTTTGAAAAGATTCAACAACAAACATTACAGAAATCACAAACAATTTATTGATTGGAATAATTAGTGAGATGGATGAGCCTTTTGTTCACTGAATATCTTTTGAAATCTCAGAAATTAAACTGGTTACAGCCTCCCTCATTTCCTGTCTCACGTTAATTTTCGCACAGTATTTGCTTTTATCACAGCGACTGCCGAAAACCCAGCTTTGCATAAATATGATGTTGCAAAAGGAATTAAGATTTGCTGAGCTTTACCAATTAGCAGTGGATATTTCATCTTTTACTGATAGCCAAAAGTCAGTAAGTTTCATGCTTGCAAATGTTACCTTGAGCGTATTGTCGCAAGTAAGCTCAATAAGATTTTCATCTTCTGCAGAAGTTAATCCAGATGGAGCTTTGAACTCTGATGGGTTCTTGAATATATGCAAATATATCACTATCATCTTCTTGAAAGTATTTTTCAAAGTGTTTGGCATACTCGAGTTTTTTCTTCTTCAATAAAAATGTAGATTTTTTTGCCGTAATTGAAATGTACGGGACAATACATTGCCACAAGAGAGCCATCGTGGGTGACAGTAATGCAACAAAGAAATGTATTTGGCTCCCAATCCTCCACACAATTGTTTGAAAAAACCTTGCTTTCACTGGCCTAGTTTTTATAAAGTTTACAATTCACCCACATTCTAAAAACCAGATTTCAATGGAGGATCCTCAAATACTTTCATGCAAGTGCTTCTCTATGAATTAAAGCAATGGGTCTACTTTGCATTCGGAGCTTTTGTTTCTGATAAGCGCCTGCAATCCTCCCATAGCGGTCACGGTCATTGAACGACCTCCATTAGTACAGACACAACGCACTTTTTTCCATTCCAAGTTATTTTCAACCATAAATGTTTCCAGGATCTCGAACAAGTCTTGAGGTCTTCCCCATGTCATTACCATCTACAAACCGTTACCATAGCAAATCAAATGTGCATCCTCATTGTCTGTGGCCTCATCCAGCTGCAAGCCCAAATTCCTTTCCTTTCAGTTTCTCAATTAATTGATCATTGAGATCCCATGTGCTGAATTCTGCAACTGACAAAGGCACATTGAAAGCAGTTTTCCCGCAGATTCGCCGATCATAATGTTCACCAAATCTATAGCAGCCGGTAGAATTAGTTGCTCTGCGATGGTATGTGGCTTTTTACACTTTGCAACTCTATATGCAACCGTTGTATGAGGCTAGCATTGTTTGGTATTGACAAATGCAGAGGAAAAGTACCTTGTTGCTGTTTAAATTCTTTTACCTTCTGGTAAAGTAGTCTCAAGATTTACCAACCATGTTTGAATGTTTGGTTTCTAAATGGCGTTTTAGCTTACTTGGAATCATGCACTCTGGAGCCCAAAATCTTCAAACATACTACACACTGTGGTCTTCTCTTCACCATTGACATTTGTTAATGTGAAGCCAAAATCAATATAATTGTCATATTTACGATATTTACGCTTCTTCACACAACCGGCCACTAGTTTGTGGTGCATCCTCTTTATTTTTAGACCTAGTGTGCTTATTAAATAAAAACTTGTCTATTTTTTTAAGAAGATAAATAATATGCACTTGCCATTACAGTAATATAATTAATGTGATAACTGTAACAGTAACTTGCTCAAATACCAAATAAGGAAAGGAGTCTCTTTGTTTTAAGAAACTCTATTGTATCTGTAGGTAAGTAAGTAAATAGTCTGTGCTCACTTACAATTAATGACCAGTAAACACAGTAGCTTTGCATAATCAAACAAATGCAAGATAACAAGACAATACAATAGCATTTACTCTGAATTTCAAATGAGCAGTAGATTATTTTCTAACACATTTCAAAGTTATGTATTTTCCACTCCCCCTGTACCATGTGATAGCAATCGGCCAAATCACAAATGCATATACGTATAGTCTGAGTTCTTGCACATGCTCAGTAGGAGCTGGTGACTCAAAAAAGTGTATATATATAAAAGACTCTGCACATTTTAATGGAAGTAAATTGGAAAGTTGTATAAAATTACATGCTCTATCTGAATCATGAAAATTTAATAAAACCCTGAGTGTCTCCTTTAAAATGTGGGTATGTAGGTAAACAATGGATAAGTACCAGACTGTCTCAAAAACTCCCAGTAATAGGTTCAATAATGCAGAGGATGTGGATGAGACCGAATATGCAGCTAAACAGACAGTGGTCACAGTTCAATAATGCATAAAAACTGCCACAGCCTCGATATATTAGGGCTACAACCTCTGCACTGCCACACAATATCAGGCTAAACTGTTGCACTTCCACACAATATTAGGGCTAAACCGCCTATGTATTTATTAGAGTCCCTGTATTGTCCTGTTTAAGATTTTGAATACAGGTATGTTAACATTTAACTACTTCATCTCTCCTGCAGTTTTGTGCCTGAACCTATACCATATTTACTGTTTCCTTCAGTAATGCTTAGAGGAGAAACCCTTTTTGAAGTATTTATTCCCTGCTAGCACTCGGCTAGGACAGCAGCTCTCTTGCTTACTGTAAGGTACCTCCCTTTGGCTCCTTTAAACTACGTGTTTGCTCCTGACAGTACCTCTTGTGTAGTCCAAATCTGGGGTGAGTTCATTCTCCGGCGCTCCGTGTTGCGGCGCATCATTCATGAACAAATTGGTGCGTCCAATATATTTTGCGGTTGCAACCGCCCCTGTATATCAATCACGGCGCACAGTTGTGAACCACTGATTTAAACTATGAACAAATGACCAGTGATGTATAGCATTAATGTTAAATATAAGTGAGAACTAAAATAAATGATACATTTGAAAAACCTCAGTTTTTCTTTGAGAGATATGGATGAATCTTTAAGTGATTAACATAAATTATGATAGCCGGTCAGGTGCACTAGCAACTTTAAAGTTTAACTAGGACTCCCCCCTGAATCCCCCCCAAACATGCATCATCCTTACCCCCCTCTCCTGAGCTTAATGCTAAATAATCATTTTTGATCACGCATTCAAAATCGCCCTACTGTTTACAACTCCTGCTCTCCTGTCTCACTCTCACCAACTTCTCTTTCAAGCTGCTATACAGCTCCTCCTCACTCATCGGCCCCATCAACAGCTTACGAGCTCGCTCATGCTGTATACAGTGAGCGCTACAGCGTGTGCATCGTAAATCCACATCACAAATAAATCTTGTAAACCAACACTTACCGCCGGTACTTCTCTAAACTTGGGTGTGCTAACCCCTCTCTCGCATCCTGCTTGTTCTGACCAGCCCCCCACGTTAATCCGGCACTGATTGTCTCTTTAAGGATTGCTGGGGCAGCGGATCTATCTCTTCAGCGCTCCGGTGACAGGATGGAGGCAACTGAGTCCAGCAACACATCATTGGCTGCGTGGTGGGGGATGCGGCGCTTGATCTCTCCTGTGACTAGAGAAGGGTTAAACATTTTCCAACAACAGGAGAGGGGTTTGGCATGCATCCCTGTCCACTGTTCCACCGCTTCAGCAGCACTTCAGCCAATTCAATACAGGCTGCACTGTTCGCTACATTGAATACACTTGATGCAAAGGCAACGCGTTGCTGTGTTAGTGTTGTACAATAAAGTATACACACTTGTTTTATCTACTTGCTCCGTTCTCCTTATTACATTATTGGAAGATCGCTATATGCATATGCGATTTCCCAACTCATACGTGACGTCCAGGGTATTGTTAGCTATCCCTTCTATTACTGGTGACTGGCTTACTACACCTTCTCTGTGATTGGCCTGCCCTGCCACGTGACCTGGCGTACAACACTCCAGCTTCCTGTGGAGTCTTACGAGCGACTCTGTTGGTCCCTTACTGTTCAGCTAGGCACTCCGGTTGTGCCGCCACGTCTTGTAAGTAGCCACCTTGAAGGGTTTTCAACACCTCATTGTTATCTGACGATCCCAAGCCAATATCACCCTATGTGGTGCCTCTTTGTGTTCCCTTAATAGGTTCCATCTGCTCATTGAATACACTTGAATGCTCAATGGGAGCGTTGCCATACTTAGTGCTTATTAGGGCAACCTTCTCTCAGGGGATTAAAGTGAGGCTTATCTGTCCTTATTACTTTTTCACTTATGCCTCTATCCTTTTAGTGTCCCAGCAAGGTTGAGAGTGTTTGGCCATATAATGGAGCCAAAAAAAAAAAAAAAAAAAAAAAAAGCTTTAGCCTTGCTGCGGTCTGTTTGTCTGCAGCAGGGCTAAATGAAAAAGAAAAAAAAAAACACATGCCGGCACACAAAAACTGCATGTCCCGGGCGATAGGAATTGCGCATCCCTGATTTCTGCATCTTCTTCAACTTTTGTCATTTAGGGCCCGATGTTCAAAACTTTCAAGTATGGAGAGAAATTGAAGTTACTCCAGCAAGAAAGGTCATCCACAAAGTCCAAATTTATCTTAAAAAAAACAAATTAAAAAAAAATCTGAGATGAAGCTCATCCAGTAAAACGCACTGCATACAGACAAATATATCCAACCAAAACCCAAAGTACATTAAATTATTTCACTAACATGAATAGTTCAAGGAGCTTTATATCTATGAGCAGATAATGAGCCTACAGAGCATTATAGCGTTCAGTTTTATGAGTTAGGTGGGTACAGAGAGGAGCTAGAATGGAGAAAATAAAGTACGTTGCGTAAAAGTGTTACAAGTAAGGGGTGTTGTGAAGGTTATTTAGATATAAGGGAAGCTGCGATGATATTGCTATTTGAGCAATATGATGAGCTTTATGGAGATGTTTATAATTTTCAGTTTCTGCTTTTGTTTTTTTATACTATTGTTTCCCTTTTTTCTTTAGGTTGGACGAAGCAATTGCTGCAGCTGCATTTAACACAGCCTGTGCTCCAGTCCTTTTGTGCCAGGAGCATGAGAACATCCTGTCAGGTATTTTTTCTGTGAGCTTTGTTGTAAGAAATCATTCCTGGAGACTTCATAATTCTGTTTTTATTTATATATATATATTTATTATTTTTATATATATATATTATATATATAATATATATATATATATATATTATATATATATATATTATATATATATATATATGGTACTTGAAAAGAATCACCACCTTTGAAAATAATCACATTCTCTTGTTAAGTGTATCCAGTCCACGGATCAGCCATTACTTGTGGGATATTCTCCTTCCAACAGGAAGTTGCAAGAGGATCACCCACAGCAGAGCTGCTATATAGCTCCTCCCCTCACTGCCATATCCCAGTCATTCTCTTGCAAACTCTCAACTAAGATGGTCGTAAGAGAACTGTGGTGTTTTTATACTTAGTTTATTTCCTTCAATCAAAAGTTTGTTATTTTTAAATGGTACCGGAGTGTACTGTTTATCTCAGGCAGTATTTAGAAAGAAGAATCTGCCTGCGTTTTCTATGATCTTAGCAGAAGTAACTAAGATCCTTTGCTGTTCTCACATATTCTGAGGAGTGAGGTAACTTCAGAGGGGGAATAGCGTGCAGGTTTTCTGTAATAAGGTATGTGCAGTTAAAATATTTTTCTAGGGATGGAATTTGCTAGAAAATGCTGCTGATACCAAGTAATGTAAGTAAAGCCTTAAATGCCAGTGATAGCGACTGGTATCAGGGCTTATTAAATAGAGATACCATACTCTTATAAAAGTGTATTTTAAAACGTTTGCTGGCATGTTTAATCGTTTTTTTACATATGTTTGGTGATAATACTTATTGGGCCTAGTTTTTTTCCACATGGCTGGCTTGAATTTTGCCTAGAAACAGTTCCCTGAGGCTTCCCACTGTTGTAATATGAGTGGGAGGGGCCTATTTTAGCGTTTTTTTTTGCACAGCAAAAATTACAGACACACGACATCCAGCTTCTTCCTGCATTGATCCAGGACTTCTCTGAAGGGCTCAAAAGGCTTCAAAAGTCGTATTGAGGGAGGTAAAAAGCCAAAGTAGAGCTGTGGCAGTTGTTGTGACTGTTATAAATAAACGTTTTTGTCGTTTGTTATTCCGTTTTTGTTATTATGGGGTTAATCATCCATTTGCAAGTGGGTGCAATGCTCTGTAACTTATTAACATACACTAGTAAAAAATTTCGTTAGTGTAACTGCATATTTTTCACACCGTTTTTTAAAAATTTGGGAAATTTTGTGTTTCTTAAAGGCGCAGTAACGTTTTTTATATGCTTGCTAAACTTGTTTTAAAGTGTTTTCCAAGCTTGCTAGTCTCTTTGCTAGTCTGTTTAAACATGTCTGACACAGAGGAACCCTACTTGTTCAGTATGTTTGAAAAGCCATGTGGAGCCCCATAGGAGAATGTGTACTAAATGTATTGATTTCACCTTAAACAGTAAAGATCAGTCTTTATATATGATAGAATTATCACCAGAAGGGTTCTGTCGAGGGGAAAAGTTATGCCGACTAACTCTCCCCACGTGTCAGACCCTTCGCCTCACGCTCAGGGGACGCACGCTAATATGGCGCCAATTACATCAGGGACGCCATAGCGATTACCTTGCAGGACATGGCTGCAATCATGAATTAATCACCTGTCAGAGGTATTATCTAGATTGCCTGAATTAAGAGGCTAAGCGCGATAGCTCTGGGGTTAGGAGAGATACAGAGCGCGCAAATGCTGTTAAGAGACATGTCTGATACTGCGTCACAATATGCAGAACATGAGGGACGGAGAGCTTCAGTCTGTGGGTGACATCTCTGACTCGGGGGGAAACCCTGATTCAGAGATTTCTAATTTTAAATTTAAGCTTGAGAATCTCCGTGTATTGCTTGGGGAGGTATTAGCTGCTCTGAATGACTGTAAGACAGTTGCAATTCCCAGAGAAATTGTGTAGGGCTGGATATATACTAGCGGTGCCGGTGTGTACTGACGTTTTTCCTATACCTAAAAGGCTTACAGAAATTATTAGCAAGGAGTGGGATAGACCCGGTGTGCCCTTTTCCCCACCTCATATATTTAGAAAAATGTTTCCAATAGACGCCACTACACGGGACTTATGGCAGACGGTCCTAAGGTGGAGGGAGCAGATCTCTTACTTAGCCAAAGCTTACCACTATCCCGGTTGAGGACAGTTGTGCTTTTTCAGATCCAATGGATAAAAAATTGGAGGGTTACCTTAAGAAAAGTTTATTCAACAAGGTTTTATTTTACAGCCCCTTGCATGCATTGCGCCTGTCACTGCTGCGGCGACATGCTGGTTTGAGGCCCTGGAAGAGGCCATCCAGACAGCTCCATTGAATGAAATTGACAAGCTTAGAACGCTTAAGCTAGCTAACTCCCCCCATTTGTTTCTGATGCCATTGTTCATTTGACTAAACTAACGGCTAAGAATTCCGGATCTCGCCATCCAGGCGCGTAGGGGCGCTATGGCTTAAATCCTGGTCAGCTGCGTGTCTTCAAAGTCTAAATTACTCAACATTCCTTTCAAGGGGCAGACCTTATTCGGGCTGGCTTGAAGGAAATTATTGCTGACATTACTGGAGGCAAGGGTCATACCCTTCCTCAGGACAGGGCCCAAATCAAAGGCCAAACAGTCTAATTTTCGTGCCTTTCGAAATTTCAAGGCAGAAGCAGCATCAACTTCCTCCGCTTCAAAACAAGAGGGAACTGTTGCTCATTCCAGACAGGCCTGGAAACCTAACCAGTCCTAGAACACAGGGCAAGCAGGCCAGAAAGCCTGCTGCTGCCCCAAGACAGCATGAAGGAACGGCCCCCTATCCGGAAACGGATATAGTGGGGGGCAGACTTTCTCTCTTTCGCCCAGCGCGTGGGCAAGAGATGTTCAGGTTCCCTGGGCGTTGAGGATCATATCTCAGGATATCTTCTGGACTTCAAAGCTTCTCCTCCACAAGGGAGATTTCATCTTTCAAGGTTATCGGCAAACCAGATAAAGAAAGAGGCATTCCTAGCCTGTGTGCAAGACCTCCTAGTAATGGGAGTGATCCATCCAGTTCCCGGGACGGAACAAGGACAGGGATTTTATCTCAAATCTGTTGGTGGTTCCCAAGTAAGAGGGAACACTTCAGACCACATCTTGGATCTAAAGATCTTAAACAAATTCCTCAGAGTTCCATCATTCAAAATGGAAACTATTCGGACCGTCCTACCCATGATCCCAGAGGGTCAGTACATGACCACCAGTGGACTTTAAGGATGCCTACCTTCACATACCGACTTCACAAAGATCATCAATCGGTTCCTAAGGTTTGCTTCTAGACAGGCATTACCAATTATGTAGCTTTCCTTTCTTCGGGTGGCCACTGCCCCCGAGAATTTTTACAAAGATTCTGGGCCTCACTTCTTGCGGTTCTAAGACTCGCGATGCATAGCGGTGGCTCCGTATCTAGACGACATCCTGATACAGGCGTTCAAGCTTTCAAATTGCCAAGTCTCATACAGAGATAGTTCTGGCATTTCTGAGGTCGCAAGGGGTGGAAAGTGAACGTGGAAAAAGAGTTCTCTATCACCACTCACAAGAGTCTCCCTTCCTAGGGACTCTTATAGATTCTGTAGAGATGAAAATTTACCTGACGGAGTCCAGGTTATCAAAACTTCTAAATGCTTGCCGTGTCCTTCATTCCAGTCCCACGCCCGTCAGTGGCTCAGTGGCATGGAAGGTAATCGGCTTAATGGTAGCGGCAATGGACATAGTGCCATTTGCGCGCCTGCCATCTCAAGACCGCTGCAATTATGCATGCTAAGTCAGTGGAATGGGATTACTCAGATTTGTCCCCTCTACTAAATCTGGATCAAGAGACCAGAGATTCATCTCTCTTGGTGGCTTTCTAGGTCCATCTGTCCAAGGTATTGACCTTTCGCAGGCCAGATATGGACGATTGTAACAACAGATGCCAGCCTTCTAGGTTGGGGCGCAGTCTGGAACTCCCTGAAGGCTCAGGGATTGTGGACTCAGGAGGAGAAACTCCTCCCAATAAATATTCTGGAGTTAAGAGCAATATTCAAGGCTCTTCTAGCTTGGCCTCCGTTAGCAACACTGAGGTTCATCAGATTTCAGTCGTCGACAACATCACGACTGTGGCCTTACATCAAGGGGGAACCAGAAGTTCCCTAGCGATGTTGGACAGTCTAAAAGATAATTCGCTGGGCATGAGTCTCACTCTTGCCACTGTCAGCGATCCACATCCCAGGCGTAGAGAACTGGGAGGCAGATTTTCTAAGTCATCAGGACTTTTCAATCCGGGGAGTGGAACTCCATCCGGAGGTGTTTGCTCATCCGGTCCATTGTTGGGGCAAACCAGAACTGGTCTCATGGCGTCTCGCCAGAACGCCAAGCTTCCTTGTTACGGATCCAGGTCCAGGGACCCGGGAGCAACGCATGATAGATGCTCTAGCAGCTCCCTTGTTCTCTTCAACCTGGCCTATGTGTTTCCACCGTTACCCTCTGCTCCCTCGACTGATTGCCAAAATCACACAGGGAGAGAGCATCGGTGATTCTGATAGCGCCTGCGTGGCCACCAGGACCTGGTATGCAGACCTAGGGGAACATGTATCTCTTTCCACCATGGACTCTGCCTCTGAGGCAGGACCTTCTAATACAAGGTCCTTTCAATCATCAAATCTAATTTCTCTGAGACTGACTGCATGGAGATTGAACGCTTGATTCTATCAAGGCGTGGCTTCTCCGAGTCAGTCATTGATACCCTTAATACAGGCTCGGAAGCCTGTCACCAGGAAATCTACCATAAGATATGGCGTAAATATCTTTACTGGTGTGAATCCAAGAGTTACTCATGGAGGTAAGGTTAGGATTCCTAGGATATTGTCCTTTCTCCAAGAGGGTTTGGACAAAGGCTTATCAGCTAGTTATTTAAAAGGACAGATCTCTGCTCTGTCCTATTCTTTTGCACAAGCGTCTGCAGAAGTTCCAGACGTCCAGCGCCATTTTGTCAGGCTTTGGTTAGGATTAAGCCTGTGTTTAAAACTGTTGCTCCCCCGTGGAGCTTAAAACCTGGTCTTAAAGTTCTTCAGGGGTTCCGTTTGAACCCCTTCATTCCATTTGATATTAAACTTTTATCTTGGAAAGTTCTGTTTTTGATGGCTATTTCCTCGGCTCGAAGAGTCTCTGATTTATCTGCCTTACATTGTGATTCTCCTTATCTGATTTTTCATTCAGACAAGGTAGTTCTGCGTACCAAACCTGGGTTTTTTACCTAAGGTGGTTTCTAACAGGAATATCAATCAAGAGATTGTTGTTCCATCATTGTGTCTAATCCTTCTTCAAAGAAGGAACGTCTTTTTGCATAATCTCGGACGTATGTCCCGTGCCTTGAAAGTTTTACTTACAGGCTACTAAAGATTTTTCGTCAAACATCTGCCCTGTCTGTCGTTTACTCTGGACAAGAGGAGAGGTCAAAAAGCTTTGGCAACCTCTCTCTCCTTTTGGCTTCGGAGCATAATACGCTTAGCCTATGAGGACTGCTGGACAGCAGCCCCCTGAAAGGATTACAGCTCATTCTACTAGAGACTTGTGGCTTCCACATGGGCCTTTAAAAATGAGGCCTCTGGAGGTGTCGGGGGAGGAGCATGTGTGGGAAGCTCAGGTGAACCACCTGCTCTGTTATTTCCCAGTGAGCTGCTGGCGGTGGTGGAAAGTCTCGCGCCTGAAAAGCTCAGAGCTTGGGCGGGCTTGCTAAGCTCAGCAAATCATCACTACCGGAGCGCTCAATAGTGCTAAACCAACGCCACTAAACTGAAGGTATAAGGGTTGAAAAAGACTGATTGCTAACCATCTACCTGCATGTACACGGGTCCCCTTTTTTTTTTCCTGCTCACCTCTTGCAAGGATACTGGCAAAGAAACGCTAACTAATAAAACAATTGAACAGGAGCGTTCCTTTTTTTTCCACCCCAGCAGAGACCCTGTTCTGAGGGTGGGAAGGGGGACGCCTGAAAGTTAACCGATACGAGAGGATCAGGATATGACCTGATAGAACAAACAGGTACCTGGTGACAGCACGTATCTGTTTGGGAAACACCAGTGTCAAGAGCCGGAGGTGAATCCCCCCGCGTACCTATCCTGCTTGCAGAGGCATCAAGCGGAGAAGTCCAGTCACGACCAAGTCCTGTGCAGAGTCGTCTTCCCCCTTCCCACCGCTGCTGCGTGAGGGGGGACCTGGTACGGAGTCGCGGAGGTCAGGTGACTGAGACGCAGGCGGAGATGGTTCGAGTGACGGAAACACAGAAAGGAGCCTGCAGGCATCACGTACGCTGTGGTAGTTGAGGTAACCGGGTTTCTGGACGAGCCAGATTGACAGGGGTTGGCGGGCCGGGCTGGTTGCGACCGTCGGACCGGAGGAGCCCCTTGCTTTTTTTTGTTCTTAATCATACCCTGTGGCGGCTTCCCTGTGAAAAGGAGGGCTTGGCTGTAAATCAGCTCTAAGCATATGGACTACGCTCCACACTCTTCAGGGCAGGAGCCCCCTCTAAGTTCTTGGAGGTAGCAGTCCCGGCTCTGTGCTCCTCCTCACCGGTGCTGCATAAGGAAACTGCTGCCGGCCTTTAAGGGAGAAGTACAGCCACAGGTTCACCACGCTTACATGTCTGGTCAGGTACTTTTTTAACATTTCTCCTCTGTTTTTTTCCACTGGGTTGGCCTGGATAAGGGGGGTTAAACCCGAACTATTTACTGGACAAAACGAAGTCAAGCTGGCCCTGAGTGAAGAGTTGTATGTGTATCTGACTTTGGGGAGATAGAGGGAGGAAGAAGGGGGAGACCGTCCTCTACTAACCTTGGAACGGGGGAACCTTATGACAATCAAATTTTCTTTTTTTTTTTCTTGCAGGAGATTGGGATAATATAATAATCCTGATTTTGGTTGTATAAGTAAAGCTAAAGTATCACTGTCAACTTGTGTAAAACTTTACCATGTGTCAATAGACCCTACGCCTAAAAAACCCCCTATACTTCCAAAAGAGCCTTATATTGTTCAAGGGACATAAGGGTACACTGGATATATATTATGCAAATAATAGCAATTTGAAATCTGTGAACTAATTTGGTGATAGGCCTTACACATACGATAAAGGGGGTATACACTGTGATAAATGTGGTATAATTGTGACATAGAGGATAACTGTGTTATAACTGAGGTACTGTGAAAACTGTGAAACCGGGGTCTATATATCAGCTGGGTTACTGCTCAATTGTGTTATTGTCACTGCTCAATTGTGTTATCTGGCTTAATTGTAACACGATTTAAGCAAAAATTGTTGTTTTTCCCACCAAATTTATTTGTTATTAATTCTTTGAAATAGATACGGGTGGTGCAACACGTTCAGCTCTGAAGCTCCTTATTAGATTGGGAGACGTTACAGAGAGCAGATAGGAAAGGGCAGTAAAAATTAGCGGCCCAGGTTCAAAACAGGATTAAACAAGCTTTCATTTTAAGTCAGTAAGCTGCATTTAAAAGTGAATAACTGTGAAGTAGTATAGGAGAGGAGAAAGGAAGGGGAGGAAAGGGGAAAAGGCTGTAAAAACCTCACGTACTATTTAAATATAGTTAACTCTCTGCATTAATCGAATTAAATCAAAAGGTTTATGTTTAATCTTTTTTATTGATATGAACAGAGACAAAATCTCGTTATACAACAGAGGTCCATACATCGTTTTTTTTTTTTTTTTTTTTTTTTTTTTCTTATATATCTGATAAGTGGGGATAGGAAGTATAAATGAAGCAACTGTGCTAAAATTTCTGGGTCTCCTGCCACCCACTAAAGTCTCTTAGAGTCCATTGATAATTACATAATGCAGGGTCTTAAAGTACTATGCTTCGTTTCTCCCGGTTTAGCAATCGAGGTAGCCATATCCACCAAAACATAGAGTCCAAGTCCTTGATGGGATTGGTAGTGAGTGGGGTGGAAAATGTCTTTGATCATAGTTTGTCTAAGAGGGTGGCATGTTTCACTATCCTCAATAACACAGTATAAACCCAGAGTAGTGGCATAAATCTTTAACTAAAAGGAGAAAAGAATAAAGAGGGACAGAGGGAAGATAGAGTAAGAGTTTAGATAAAAGAGTTGCCTACCAATTGTAATCTGTAGGTAGCTAAAAACGCTTGCTCGACAATTAGATAGAGTGAAGAATAGTAAAGTTCAGATTAGGTATAGAAGGACGTCGGGGCCCCCCGCCCCCCCCGGCAACCAAACCGCCTAGTTCCTTATCTGAAAAGGTTCTTAGTGGCCCTATTAGAGCTGCGCATCTTCACTTGTCTCACGATTCGATTCGATTACGATTATCAATGTGTAACGATTCGATACCGATTCGATTCTACGATGCATCGCGCCTGCATCACGATTACTGCCCTATGATTTCATGATCTTGTTCTATTTCATATTTATATATAACTATATTTATATATTATATATATATATACTATATATATTTATTTATATATATATATATATATATATTTATATATGTGTGTATATATATATATATATTATATATACACATACACATATATATATTATATATATATATATTATATATACACACACACACACACACATCATATATATATATATACCACACACACCACAATATATATATATACATACACACATTTTATATATATATATATTATATATATATTGTGTGTGTGTGTGTGTATATATAATAATTCCTTTTAAACAAACTGTGTAAGATGGAAGAGCACTTATAAACATAATACTACAATATGCACAGAAATGTATCTGTAGATTTATTTTACAAAGGAAAACCAGCAGCAGTGTACTCACTCAAACATTCACACGGAGTACATGCAGACATCTGAAACCTGACCCAGAGAGCATTACAATAGACCTCCTCTCACATGTTCCGGTCAGGATATTTTATGACACCTAATCCTAAAGAGCCGACAGCAGCCTCATGTAAACAGTGAATCTTTTCTTGTATTATAGATTCACTGTTTGCTGTTGCGGTCTCTGCTGCATGTTTCCTCTCTGTCAGAACCCCTAGCCCAAACGAGCATTTGAGGGTTGCTATTAGATACAGTAAGTCATCAAAAAGATTTAACCGCAACCACTCAAATGCTCGTTTGGGCTAGGGGATCTGACAGAGAGGGAAACAGGCAGCAGAGACCGCAACAGTAAAACAGTGAATCTATAATACAAGAAAAGATTCACTGTTTACATCGAGGCTGCTGTCGGCTCTTTAGGCTAGGTGTCATAAAATTCCTGACCGGAACATGTGAGAGGAGGTCTTTTGTAATGCTCTCTGGGTCAGATATCTGCGCAGTGTGCACAGGAAGGTCCTGAATCACAGGAGTTCCCTGTCAGACCTCGCCTAGGCATGTATGGGGATAATGGTGCCTATCTGGGAGTTGCCTGTTCTATGTCACCTGTCCTTTATACAATATACAGCCTTTCCAAGCCTCCTCCTCCCCTGTATGTCAGTTTCGTTATTTTTTTATCTTGCAAGTACTGTGAGTTTGCCCTCCCTTCACTGACTGCTCGCTTTATTTAATACTATTCGATATTGGCTAGTACTAGCAGTCAGTGCCTAATCACTGTTCTACGTTATCAGCAGCTAATTCAGAGGGATTATATGAATTCCTGTGACACCTGGCTACCGAGAGCCCTCTCTCTGTCGTGCACACTATTGCACTAGCTAGAACAGTGATAGGCACTGACTGCTAGTACCTACCAATACCAATAGTATTAAATAAAGCAGCAGTCAGTGAAGGGAGGGCAAACTCACAGTAATTGCAATAAAAAAATAAACGAACTGACATACAGGGGAGGAGGTGGCTTGGAAGGCTTATATTGTGGCTCCATAACAGTGAAGTTTTAAAAACGGAGCTATGCGTAAACCAGAGTGTTTCCATTTCCTCACAATACCGCGGGGGTCAGGTAAGACACCAACGATGGCTGCTTGCCAATAAAAATATAAACGCAATGACATACAGGGGAGGAGGCGGCTTGGAAAGGCTTATATTGTGGCTTCATAACAACAGTAAAGTTTAAAACGGAGCTATGAGGAAAACAGGAACTGACAGTACAAGACCTCATTTCCTCACATGACCGAATCCCCTGCCCATGAACGTCACTGACCCGGAATCGATTAAGAGCCTTCACTGCATCCGATGCAGAATCGTTCACTGCTGCATCGTGATGCATCGGTGTGACGATTATTTTTGACAGCCCTAGGCCCTATATGTCTGTGGGTGATTGAGTGTCCCAGTAAAACCATATTCTCCTCCGAATTGTGGTTGTGTATCTAGAATCTTAGAGGCAGATTCATACATAGCGATAAGTCAGTGTTAATCTAGTAAATACTTCCTCCCAAGGGGGGGGCTTAAGTTTTCCAGTATTTTGCAATACTCATATCTGGTGACCGTGCATGCAATCTTGATGAATATATTTATGTGTTTATTAAATCTGCTGTGTAGGTTCATTTAAACAGCTTGAGAAGGAGTTAGTTGGATATGTTCCTCGAGGGACCGCTCCCAGAAGGGAGGATAATTGAGCCATATTGGCCTGTATTATGGTGCAATCCCACCACCACTGTGAAGATTCGACCCTATTTCTCCACATCCCCTGTAGCAGAATTTATTGTTAGAGAGGGACATATGGTAGGTTTGGTTGGGGGTTAAATACCATCTGTACAATAGTTTTGATCGTATTTTTCTCTTAGGTCTGCACTCAGAAGACCTGGCAGGCCGAGTGAAAAATTTCATCCCATACTCTTTTTATCTTTAACCATGTCAAGGTCTCTCTTCCCAATGTAAAAAGTATAGTGGTTTGGTCATTTTGCTTAGTGATTGGATCTCACAGTAAATTCTAGATATCGCCAGCTTTGGTCTGTGTGTGGTGTTCATCAGGACTTTCTAAGTTGAGAGCGTACTATTATAGGAAGTTCTAATATATTTTCTGAATATGCTGAGTTGACTTGAGATACTGGAACCACTGGAGCTTTATTGAACCCAGTTGAGTCTGTATTTGAGTGATGTCTTTGACTTTCTCCCATCTAGCCAGTCTGCCACCCTGTATAATCCTTTGTTAGCCCATTTATTGATTATAGTCTGCACCCTCGTTGGAGAGGAGATATCTAATCGGATCACATAAGTGTTTGAGTAGGTAATAACTTTTGTTGTTTGGTAAAATAGTGACCATAAGTGTGTAGTGTTGTCAAAGAATGTATGTGATCTGGATTTATCGGGTGTGGGTTTTGTAGGGTGGTTTGTTCCACAGAATGTCAGTCTACATGAATGGACCCCCTCAGGTCTGCCTCTATTTTGGGTCCAAAGGACCTCCTCCCTTCATTCCACCTATGAGTACCCGTTTTGTGCTATCAGTCTCGCTGCTCTATAATATTCTAAGAGATTGGGTGCTCCTATCCTCCTAAGACCTTATGTTTTGTGATAAGTGTGGCAGAGATTCTAGCCATTTTCTTACCTCTTATAAATGTTATTAGTTCTGCTTGGAGTGTTTTCAGATCTTTATTGGGACCTCTATGGGAAGTGTACGAATAGATATAGTAGGCGGGGCAGGATAGTCATCTTTACCTGCAGCAAGCCCTGCCCATCCATGAGAAGGTGTGTGCTTTCCACTTATTGAGATGTTTTCTAATTTCCCTGAACATAGGCTCATAATTGCGTTTGTGTGTAGTGGTCAATTTGGTTGTGAGGTAGATTTCCTAAATATTTGAGGGAGTGTGTAGCCCATTTTAGGTCAAAATTGACTTCTATGAGCTTCTCTAGTGTGGTTGGGGCAGACCTAGTGGAAAGTGCTTCACATTTATCCAGATTAACCTTATAACCTGAAATCTGGGAGAATTGTTCTAGGATTTTGTATAAGTTGGGTAGTGTTATGAGGGGTTTAGTCCATGACAGCAGGATATCATCTGCAAAGAGTGTTAGTTTGTATTCCTGATCTTTAATCATAACTCCTGAAACATTTCTGGTGTCTTTCTAATTTTTGCTGCTAGGGTTCTATGCAGAGTGCAAACGATAAGGGGAGAGAGTGGACTACCCCCCCCCCTGTCTAGTAGCCGTTTAATATGGGAAAGCATCTAGATTTATATCCCGACACGGAGACCTGAGATGAGGGGAGCTCGAGTATATCACATTCAATGCTTTGATGAAGGCCCCTCCGAATCCCATCTGGAGCATAACTGCTTTCATGTATCCCAATCTATTCTAGTCGAATGCCTTCTCTGCATCCAACGAGAGGAGCAGAGAAGGCATTCCAGTTTTTCCAACATAATCTATTATATTTAGCCTTTCTTCGCACATTATCAGGCGCTTCTCTATCCTTAATGAAGCCTACTTGATCCAAATGGATCAATTTTGGAAGGATAAGTTTTAGGCGATTGGCTAATACCTTAGTGAGGATCTTCAAGTCGCTGATTACTGAGTGAGATAGGGCGGGTACTGGGAGCAAGCTTATGATTTTTTACCCGGTTTAGGTATTACCACTATCCTAGCTTGTAACCAGGTCGTTCGGGATTGTGTGACCTTCGAGTATATAAATTACAAAAATCAGTGAGGTGGGGTACTAAGATGTCCTTAAATGTTTTATAATATTCGCTAGCGAAACCGTCCGGACCCGCAGCTTTTCCCTGACTTACGGTCTTTTATTATACCCTAGTATTTCCTGTCCCTGTAATTGGGGCATTTAAGTGTCCGCCTGTCATCCTTTGAGAGGGAGTTCAAACCCAGCTTCCTCCAGGAATAATGTAGTTTGGGACACTATTTCTCTTGTGTTGTGTTACTTTGTTTCCATCGTACAGTTTCCCATAAAAGTCTGCAAAAGTGGCCACTATATGTTGTGGATGTGACACAGAAACACCACTTGGGAGTAGGATAGACCCTATAGTGGATGCTTTACATCTTTCTCTCAATTTGTGTGCTAGGAATTTATCCGGCTTGTTCGCGTATATGTAGTACTTGTGTGTTGAGTCTCTGGATCGACTCTAAGTGATTGATTGTTTAGGAGGTTAGCTAGGTATGATCTTTTAGTCTCTAAGGTGGATAGGATGTCATTTCTACCGGTTAATCTATGTTGGCTTCAAGGTCCCGTATTTCTGCGTGAAGGTGTGATATCATGGATTTATATTGTCTATTCCGTTGCGATTTCCTCCCGTATAAGCAGTCCCCCTAATGTATGTCTTATGTGCTGCCCAAGGAGAGAGATTGGGTTGAGTTGTAGAGCCCCTGTTAATGTCCCAGAATCTCAGTAAGTAGCTTACTAAGTCTATCTTTGATTAGGGGGTCTTTCAAGTAGGTGGAGTCATAGGTCCAAGTCCTGGATCTAAGTGTGTCCACAAACCCCCTCTAGGTGAAGTATGAGAACCAGAGTGATCGGACCATACACATGGTGTGAATTGTCGAGCTTCTAAAAAGAGGTAATAGTATCTGAACTTGTGTATATGTAGTCGAGTCTCGTATAATGTTTATGAAGCTGAGGAGTAGAAGGTTGTATCCGTAGGTTTGACGTATAGTGAGTGCCAGGAGTCGACCAGTGCATGTGGGGCTAGATGTTCTTGGATAGAGTTTACTATTTCTGTTGTGTCTAAGTTTTTGGGAGTTAGTTTGATATTACTATCCGTATGTTAAACCATAGTGATGTTAAAGTCCCCGCTAATATAATTTTATGTTGAGACCAGTTGGTGATTAAATCTGAAATTTACTGAAAAAAGTATGTTGGTTGTCATTAGGAGCATAACATTACATAAGACAATACTTGAATCAAGTAGACGGCACTTTAACAATAAGATATCTCCCCCTCCTTATCTGCTATGGTAGATTCGTTGTTCAAAGGGTAAACTGGAGTGGATCAGTATTGATACACCTCTCTTCTTGGTGGTAGTGGAGGCATGGTAGTGTTGTGTGAATTGTTTAGCCCAATATTTGGGGATTATATCTTGAGTGAAGTGGGTTTCCTGGAGAAATATGATGTTGGCCCCCTAGATGTTGATATTGAGATATGGCTGTACGCCTTTTGACGTTAGTGTTTAATCCTCTCACATTGTGAGAGACAAGGTGGTATCCTGAGGGGTCATAGAAGTCATTATGGTGGGTGGTCTAGTAGAAGTAAATCTGGTATGGAGTGTATTGGTACATACGGTCTGGGAGAAGTCGGGAAAGTCAGTCGGTTGGTGGAAGTAACAGCAAATTTGTCTGAGGGGAGGAGCAGCCCGGCGTCCTTGAAGAGAGAGAAAGATAAGATTAAAGAGGAAAAATAACAAGAAAAACAACAAGAAAAACAACAAAATATATGACAACATAACTTGAGTCCCCTTAAATGGGACAGCATATAGCATATGCGTTAACGTTACCTTATGAAGGTGGAATGCTGCCCTATACATTAATATAGCTAAACCTAGTAAGTCAGCAACATATGAACTGATCCTAATATATTAAACATGGCTATAAATATGACGCTTCCATATTGTCAGCGTCTGAACACTTTAACTGAAAATGTAAGTAATAATAATACCCCCTAAAGGGGAGTGTGAGGTAAGATATCCTTCAGAACAGGTGTCATGTTAGTAAGGATACTGGTGTTCTCAGCGAAACACACCTAAAGCTAGAGTGGGGGGACTCTAGGTCATAGAGGATGTCCTGGTGGGGAGAAAAGCTGGAAGCATGTAGAGTTATCCTATTTCTTGGACTCCTTTGTGATTCACTTTTGTCCATCTGGGCTGTCTGGGGGGGACAGATGATTTCTGTTGTTGGTCCTCTGTGGGTATATGCGGAGTATCTAGTCCCAAGAGTTTACATGTTTGGACCAATTTCATCCTGGTCCCGGAGTGTATACGATTTGTTGTCTTTGAGGATATATAGCGGCAAAAGGGAAACCCCATTTGTATTTGATTTGGTGTTTTCGTAAGAGGGTAGTCAAAGGGCGTAGGGAACTCCTCCTTTGAAGTGTTCGGAGGTCTAAGGTCCTGGAAAAATTGTATTATATTTTCCTTGATATTTGTATGTTGGCTTGGTCCTGGAAGCTTGAAGTATTCTTTCTCTATCTTGAAAAAATGATAACTTAATGGTAACACTCTCTAGGTGGAGCATCCTCCCTAGGTTTGTGGCTCGTAGCGCTCTGTGTGCTCTTCTCAATTTCATAATCTGATTCTTCTGAGTCTCCTGTGATGTTGCGAAAAAGTTGTTGTAGGTATGTCTGAAGGTCTGGATTGGCAATGCTCTCTGGGACTCCCTTCAATCTGATATTGTTTCTGCGGGATCTGTTTTCCAGATCGTCTACTTTGTCCTGTAATTCTGTGATAGATTGTTGTTGAAGTTGAATGGTGTGGGAGGATGCTGCTAGTTCATCTGAAACTGTGTCTCTATGTTCTTCAAGTGTTTCTAGTCTGCCACCTAGTTCAGTAATGTCAGACTGTATGTCTTTGAGATTTGCTGTAACTGCAGATGCATGGAGTCAATTTTTTCCCAAAGCTTTTCGAAATTACTAGTGATATCTTGTTTAGAGACCAAGTCTCTTAAATCGGCCTTAGTTACAGGATTTTTGTCATCTTCGAATGTGAGAGGTGTAGTTTCCAGGTCTGAGTCCCCTCCTGCCCTCCATTATCGCTAGCTCTGTGATTTTACTGTGTTTAGGGGGCTTAAAGAAAGTGCTGACAGAGGAAGATTTGCTAGATTTATCTCCACCTTGTTAGCTTTCTGGTTGACATAATGGCTAGCCACGGAACTATTGTGAGCAGCCTGACCTCGGTGCTGTATTAATAGGATTCTGTGGTATAGCTAGACTGTGCAGGTAGGTCCTGAATGGCTGGAGGAATGGCGAGTGAGATGGTTATAGTTTGGCGTTATTTGTTTCTATAGTGGACTCCTTAGCCAACTTCTTCAGTTTCTGTTAACTTTAATGACAGTAGTGAAAGGAGAGTTTCTTCTGCTGGTTAATATTTATATGCCCTTTATGTTTTCACTACAGGGTGCCTTTTAGTGTTAATAGTAGCTCTTATGGAGTATCATCTGTCCCCTTATGCTGTATTAAATATGCTGAAAGTGAAATATACCACCTTTCTGAATGACCCATTCCAGTTTCCTTTATATCTTTAGGGTCCAAAGAAATGTTATCCCCCTTCAGATTACCTCACTAGGTATACATAAGAGCGTATTACTGTTTTCTCACCTCCTTCATCACATCCTCAATGTTTGGTGAAGGAGTAATCCGTTATTTAGTGAGACCTCTTTATAATCCGACTGTTATATAGCCTGGTCCAAAGTCTCCTTTCTGTATATTTACTACCCTTTTAATATTGCTTTTGTGCCATGATTTAATTATAGCGTTCTGTCATTGCTGGCCCTGTTTGTGTGTCCGCTAGGATGCGGCCTACCTTAATACCGCTGAGCTGGCAAATGAGGTCAAGTATTGAGCCTGCGGTGTCGACTGCTCGTGATGCGCAGTGTAATTTATACCTCCGGTGGGGAGTTTTCGGGGAGGGTCGGCTGACCGCGATTCGGTCTGGTTGTAGGTTAGCGCAGCTCCGGGTGTCCGTAGTGAAGATTGCGCTGCGCCATTACCTCAGCCTGGGGGCCCTTCTTCTTGCGTGGCTGCGAAAATGTTTCCTTTGGCGGAGGTGGACCGGCTTTAAGCTAAAGCGGCAGCGTGTAAAAACCAGAGAATTCACTCTTTGGTGGATCAGCTGTCTTTGGGCTATGTTAGGAGGATAAAAATATCCTCTTGAGTTAGTTTGTTGCTGACTTTTGTCGATGGCAGCACGGCGCTCAGAGATTACACAGCCATCTCTGAGCTCGGTCAGGCTCCGCCCCCTCTAATCAAAGGTTTAAAGGGTCAATTTAATCGAGGGAAGCAACAGACTCTTGAGCAGTAAAATTAACTAGATGATATAAAACTCTCAGGGTTAAAAAAATTTTTTTTCTTTTTTTGTTAGCCTGGGAGAGATTGTAGCCCTCCATGGTTAGTGAGGGGACTCTCTCTCTCCCTAGATCTTCTTCTCCTTTTTTTCTTCTCCCTTTTGAAAGAAGGGGGGGAGAGGAAGGGGGAACATAATAACTCTGCCCTGACAATAAATACAAACAGGGGATAGGGTTATTATAAGTGGAAGAAGCTTTTAAGAGCAAATACTGAATAACAAAGAGCCAGGAGGAAGAGAAGGGGTTAAACTCAGACTCACTTTTTTTTTTTCTTTTTCTTTTTCTTCTTTTTTTTTTTTTTCTTTTGTTTTTGTGTCTTCAAACTCACTTCTGCTGTGGTTGCACATCTAATCACTAAATTCAGACTCCTTACTGGAGTCTGTCTACTAATAATAACACGTTAATTTTCTCACATTATCTCCGTATTCCCTTCAATTGTCTATCACCATCACACACAATCCCCCACATTCTTTCCCATCACTCCCCTTGCGGTCCACTCCCCCTCCCTTTTTTTTTTTTCTTTTTTTTTTTCTTTTTTTTTTTTTTTTTTCCTTCTTTCCCCTTCACCTAAAACATCACTTTGGAAATTTAAAACTAAGAGCACAGCCCTAGATCACAGGTTGGTCCACTGCACATGGATAAATTCCTAAATATTCACTGTAAAACCCCCTCTCCAACCATGGCGAACAAAAGTAGAGATAGGAAAACAAAAAGCTCAATAAATACCTCAGTGGATACTAATCTAGCTCCCAGCAATCTTCCATATTCTAGCGAATCCTCAAACACCCAAGCCTTGGTGGATAGTATCTTAGAAGCACTTGCCCCTAAGTTTGACACTCTGAGGTTAGAGATCAAGCAAGATATAAGGTCACTTACACAAGAACTTAGGCAGTTCTCTAACAGAGTACAAGAACTTGAACAAAGGGTTTCAGATCTTGAAGATCTAACGGTCACACATACTACAAGATCTAAAACTAACGTAGCAACAATTGAAAAACTCAAAATTAAAATTGAGGACTTAGAAAACCGTTCGAGACGGAACAATTTTAGAATCATAGGAGTGCCAGAGGAGAAGCAATACGAATATCTAAATAGCTTCATTACTGAAACATTAGTTCAACTACTCAAAATTCCAACTACATATCCAAAAATTATTATCGAAAGAGCCCACAGATTAGGGAGACCTGCCCCAGATAACACAGGGAAAGTTAGACCAAGACCAATCATAGTTAAACTATTGAATTTTCAGGATAAAATCAGTCTCTTCCAATATTATTGTAAAAACCAGCCCATTTCTCTGGGGGAACTCCAGTATCTATCTGTTCCAGGACTTCTCGGTTGAAACGGCAACCAAGAGAAGGGAGTTATCCCCAACATGCACCAAACTCATTAACTTGGGTATACGGGCCACCCTGATCTATCCAGCAAGGCTTAAAGTTTGGGTTAAGGATGAAATTCACTATGCTGATACGGCTAAAGAGGCGAGCAAACTTTTAGCTAAACTAAAAATCCCTGAATAATTAATAGATTTAAATAAAAATTGTAATAGTCGATACCCGTTAAGAAATGGTTCAAGATTATGGGTTTGACTCCCTATCGTCTCCCCCCCCCCTTCGCCGTTCTCTTTTTTTTAAAAAAAATGTTTCTTTTTTTCTTCTGTTAAGTGTGATCAGTCCACGGGTCATCATTACTTCTGGGATATTACTCCTCCCCAACAGGAAGTGCAAGAGGATTCACCCAGCAGAGCTGCATATAGCTCCTCCCCTCTACGTCACTCCCAGTCATTCTCTTGCACCCAACGACTAGATAGGATGTGTGAGAGGACTATGGTGATTATACTTAGTTTTATATCTTCAATCAAAAGTTTGTTATTTTTAGAGCTGCAACAACTAATCGGCATAATCGATAATAATCGATTATGAAAATAGTTGTCAACGAATCTCATAATCGATTAGTTGGTTTGCAATTAGTTGGTCTGTTCACAGCACCAGCTGCTTTACTCCAATGAGCTCCTGCACATGATATTGTGCTTTATGGTTATGCCCTTAGCCTAAAGGACGTCTAAAGACATTTTACTTTTCACTTTTTCAGGACACTATCAGTTTTTTTTAAGTTTACGTCTACTCCTGTCTTATGTGCAACCCAGAAATAATAGGAGTCATTATTTGGATTGTTATTTACACCTAGCCCTAGATTAATGGGATTTGTTATATGAATTTATGTGCACTTTTATCATTTTGCACAAGCAGATCGCTTGCTATTGCTGATTATATGTACTCTATAGATAATTGTGTAAGGCTCTTACCTGTGTGTCCTTTTTTTCTTCTTCTATATTTTTAATTAATGTAATATGTACCAAATTCAACCTCTGTAAGTATATATCTGTTAGTTTAAGAGTGGACTAAATATATTTTTCCCTAACCTTATAGCTGGTTGTTTACCATTGCATATAGATATTCAAGATTATTTTTATGTCAGAATGAAGTCCATGGTTACTTCGTTAAGAGGCCCCTTGCATTGGAGGAGAGCTAACAAAGATAAATAGCCCACCTTGGTGAAATTGGCAAAATCCTACTTATACATCTCAGGCACCTCAACACCATCTGAGCACCTCTTCTCTGCTGCAGGCAAAATAGCTTGCAAAAAAGAGAGCCAGCCTCAGCCAGGAGCATGTGGACATGGTGATATTTTTGCATTTCAATGCAAAGTTTCTGAAAGAGTGAATAACAATGTTATAAGCAGTGGTAGTCTACCTATTACTAGTTCTACCTCTTTTCAAACAGTTTGTGGTTTTGTTTTGCTTTATTATAAAAATGTGTTCTGCTGCTTAAAAAATTGTACCAATAGTTGTGTTAATGTAAAGTTTAAGTCTGAAGTTTATATTTGTAACACTCAGTATGTGGATTTTATTTAAAATATAGGAAAATATGATTTATTTATTTTTTATCCGATTAGTCGATTAATCGAAAAAGTCATCGGCCGATTAATCGATAATGAAAATAATCGTTAGTTGCAGCCCTAGTTATTTTAAAATAGCACCGGAGTGTGTTATTACCTCTCTGGCAGAGTTTGAAGAAGAATCTACCAGAGTTTTTGCTATGATTTTAGCCGGAGTAGTTAAGATCATATTGCTGTTTCTCGGCCATCTGAGGAGAGGTAAACTTCAGATCAGGGGACAGCGGGCAGATGAATCTGCATAGAGGTATGTAGCAGCTTTTATTTTCTGACAATGGAATTGATGAGAAAATCCTGCCATACCGATATGTCATGTATGTATACTTTACACTTCAGTATTCTGGGGAATGGTACTTCACTAGAATTACACTGTAAGAAGTACATAAAGCTGTTTAATAACTAGAAATTATGTTTAACGTTTTTGCTGGTATGTAAAATCGTTTTCATTTGCTGAGGTACTGAGTGAATAAATGTTTGGGCACTATTTTTCCACTTGGCAGTTGCTTAATCTTTTTTCTGACAGTTTCTGTTCTCTCTCACTGCTGTGTGTGAGGGGGAGGGGCCGTTTTTTGGCGCTTTTGCTACGCATCAGATATTTCAGTCAGCAGCTCATTGTATTTCCTGCATGATCCGGTTCATCTCTACAGAACTCAGGGGTCTTCAAAACTTATTTTGAGGGAGGTAATTTCTCTCAGCAGAGCTGTGAGAATTATAGTTGACTGAGATAAAAAACGTTTATTCTGTAATTTGTTTCCTGCTTTCAGAATTTGTTATCTTTGCTAATGGGATTAAACCTTTGCTAAAGTTGTGTTGTTTACAAGGATTGAGGCTATAACTGTTTCAATTTATTAATTTTCAACTGTCATAGATCTTCTGTGCTTCTTAAAGGCACAGTACGTTTTTAATATTATTCTAATTGAATTGTATTCCAAGTTGCAAGTTTATTTGCTAGTGTGTTAAACATGTCTGATTCAGAGGAAGATACCTGTGTCATTTGTTGCAATGCCAAAGTGGAGCCCAATAGAAATTTATGTACTAACTGTATTGATGCTACTTTAAATAAAAGTCAATCTGTACAAATTGAACAAATTTCACCAAACAACGAGGGGAGAGTTATGCCGACTAACTCGCCTCACGTGTCAGTACCTGCATCTCCCGCTCGGGAGGTGCGTGATATTGTAGCGCCGAGTACATCTGGGCGGCCATTACAAATCACATTACAGGATATGGCTACTGTTATGACTGAAGTTTTGGCTAAATTACCAGAACTAAGAGGTAAGCGTGATCACTCTGGGGTGAGAACAGAGTGCGCTGATAATATTAGGGCCATGTCAGACACTGCGTCACAGGTGGCAGAACATGAGGACGGAGAACTTCATTCTGTGGGTGACGGTTCTGATCCAAACAGACTGGATTCAGATATTTCAAATTTTAAATTTAAACTGGAAAACCTCCGTGTATTACTAGGGGAGGTGTTAGCGGCTCTGAATGATTGTAACACAGTTGCAATACCAGAGAAAATGTGTAGGTTGGATAAATATTTTGCGGTGCGGGTACCGGCGAGTACTGAGGTTTTTCCTATACCTAAGAGACTTACTGAAATTGTTACTAAGGAGTGGGATAGACCCGGTGTGCCGTTCTCACCCCCTCCGATATTTAGAAAAATGTTTCCAATAGACGCCACCACACGGGACTTATGGCAAACGGTCCCTAAGGTGGAGGGAGCAGTTTCTACTTTAGCTAAGCGTACCACTATCCCGGTGGAGGATAGCTGTGCTTTTTCAGATCCAATGGATAAAAAATTAGAGATTTACCTTAAGAAAATGTTTGTTCAACAAGGTTTTATATTGCAACCCCCTTGCATGCATTGCGCCGATCACGGCTGCAGCGGCATTCTGGATTGAGTCTCTGGAAGAGAACATTAGTTCAGCTACTCTGGACGACATTACGGACAGGCTTAGAGTCCTTAAACTAGCTAATTCATTCATTTCGGAGGCCGTAGTACATCTAACTAAACTTACGGCGAAGAATTCAGGATTCGCCATTCAGGCACGCAGGGCGCTGTGGCTAAAATCCTGGTCAGCTGATGTTACTTCTAAGTCTAAATTGCTTAATATACCTTTCAAAGGGCAGACCTTATTCGGGCCCGGGTTGAAAGAGATTATCGCTGACATTACAGGAGGTAAAGGCCATGCCCTGCCTCAGGACAAAGCCAAAGCTAAGGCTAGACAGTCTAATTTTCGTTCCTTTCGTAATTTCAAAGCAGGAGCAGCATCAACTTCCTCTGCACCAAAACAGGAAGGAGCTGTTGCTCGCTACAGACAAGGCTGGAAACCTAACCAGTCCTTGAACAAGGGCAAGCAGACCAGGAAACCTGCTGCTGCCCCTAAAACAGCATGAATTGAGGGCCCCCGATCCGGGATCGGATCTAGTGGGGGGCAGACTTTCTCTCTTCGCCCAGGCTTGGGCAAGAGATGTCCAGGATCCCTGGGCGCTAGAGATAATATCTCAGGGATACCTTCTGGACTTCAAATACTCTCCTCCAAGAGAGAGATTTCATCTGTCAAGGTTGTCAACAATCCAGACAAAGAAAGAGGCGTTTCTACGCTGCGTACAAGAGCTCTTGTTAATGGGAGTAATCCATCCAGTTCCACGATCGGAACAGGGACAGGGGTTTTACTCAAATCTGTTTGTGGTTCCCAAAAAAGAGGGAACTTTCAGACCAATCCTGGACTTAAAGATCCTAAACAAATTCCTAAGAGTTCCATCGTTCAAGATGGAGACTATTCGGACAATTTTACCTATGATCCAAGAGGGTCAGTACATGACCACTGTAGATTTAAAAGATGCTTACCTTCACATACCGATTCACAAAGATCATTACCGGTACCTAAGGTTTGCCTTCCTAGACAGGCATTACCAGTTTGTGGCTCTTCCATTCGGATTGGCTACAGCTCCAAGAATCTTCACAAAGGTTCTGGGTGCTCTTCTGGCGGTACTAAGACCGCGGGGAATCTCGGTAGCTCCATACCTAGACGACATTCTGATACAAGCTTCAAGCTTTCAAACTGCCAAGTCTCATACAGAGTTAGTACTGGCATTTCTAAGGTCACATGGATGGAAGGTGAACGAAAAGAAAAGTTCACTCGTTCCACTCACAAGAGTTCCCTTCCTGGGGACTCTTATAGATTCTGTAGAAATGAAGATTTACCTGACAGAGGACAGGCTAACAAGACTTCAAAGTGCTTGCTGCACCCTTCATTCCATTCAACACCCGTCAGTGGCTCAATGCATGGAGGTAATCGGCTTAATGGTAGCGGCAATGGACATAGTACCCTTTGCACGCTTACACCTCAGACCACTGCAACTATGCATGCTAAGTCAGTGGAATGGGGATTACTCAGACTTATCCCCTTCTCTGAATCTGGATCAAGAGACCAGAAATTCTCTTCTATGGTGGCTTTCTCGGCCACATCTGTCCAGGGGGATGCCATTCAGCAGACCAGACTGGACAATTGTAACAACAGACGCCAGCCTTCTAGGTTGGGGTGCCGTCTGGAATTCTCTGAAGGCTCAGGGACAATGGAGTCAGGAGGAGAGTCTCCTGCCAATAAACATTCTGGAATTGAGAGCAGTTCTCAATGCCCTCCTGGCTTGGCCCCAGTTGACAACTCGGGGGTTCATCAGGTTTCAGTCGGACAACATCACGACTGTAGCTTACATCAACCATCAGGGAGGGACAAGAAGCTCCCTAGCTATGATGGAAGTATCAAAGATAATTCGCTGGGCAGAGTCTCACTCTTGCCACCTGTCAGCAATCCACATCCCGGGAGTGGAGAACTGGGAGGCGGATTTCTTAAGTCGTCAGACTTTTCATCCGGGGGAGTGGGAACTTCATCCGGAGGTCTTTGCCCAAATACTTCGACGTTGGGGCAAACCAGAGATAGATCTCATGGCGTCTCGACAGAACGCCAAGCTTCCTCGTTACGGGTCCAGATCCAGGGATCCAGGAGCAGTCCTGATAGATGCCCTGACAGCACCTTGGGACTTCAGGATGGCTTACGTGTTTCCACCCTTTCCGATGCTTCCTCGATTGATTGCCAGAATCAAACAAGAGAGAGCATCAGTAATTCTAATAGCACCTGCGTGGCCACGCAGGACTTGGTATGCAGACCTGGTGGACATGTCATCCTGTCCACCTTGGTCTCTACCTCTGAAACAGGACCTTCTGATACAGGGTCCCTTCAAACATCAAAATCTAACTTCTCTGAAGCTGACTGCTTGGAAATTGAACGCTTGATTTTATCAAGACGTGGGTTTTCTGAGTCAGTTATTGATACCTTAATACAGGCTAGGAAACCTGTTACCAGAAAGATTTACCATAAGATATGGCGTAAATACCTATATTGGTGTGAATCCAAAGGTTACTCTTGGAGTAAGGTTAGGATTCCTAGGATATTGTCTTTTCTACAAGAAGGTTTAGAAAAGGGTTTATCTGCTAGTTCATTAAAGGGACAGATCTCAGCTCTGTCCATTCTGTTACACAAACGTCTGTCAGAAGTTCCTGACGTCCAGGCTTTTTGTCAGGCTTTGGCCAGGATTAAGCCTGTGTTTAAAACTGTTGCTCCACCATGGAGTTTAAACCTTGTTCTTAATGTTTTACAGGGCGTTCCGTTTGAACCCCTTCATTCCATTGATATAAAGTTGTTATCTTGGAAAGTTCTATTTTTAATGGCTATTTCCTCAGCTCGAAGAGTATCTGAATTATCAGCCTTACATTGTGATTCTCCTTATTTGATTTTTCATTCGGATAAGGTAGTTGAGCGTACTAAACCTGGGTTCTTACCTAAGGTAGTTACTAACAGGAATATCAATCAAGAGATTGTTGTTCCTTCTTTGTGCCCAAATCCTTCTTCGAAGAAGGAACGTCTACTGCACAACCTGGATGTAGTCCGTGCTCTAAAATTTTACTTACAGGCAACTAAGGAATTTCGACAAACGTCTTCTCTGTTTGTCGTTTACTCTGGGCAGAGGAGAGGTCAAAAAGCTTCTGCTACCTCTCTTTCTTTTTGGCTTCGTAGCATAATTCGTTTAGCTTATGAGACTGCTGGACAGCAGCCTCCTGAAAGAATTACAGCTCATTCTACTAGAGCTGTGGCTTCCACTTGGGCCTTCAAGAATGAGGCCTCTGTTGAGCAGATTTGCAAGGCTGCAACTTGGTCTTCGCTTCATACTTTTTCCAAATTTTACAAATTTGACACTTTTGCTTCATCGGAGGCTATTTTTGGGAGAAAGGTTCTTCAGGCAGTGGTTCCTTCTGTATAAAGAGCCTGCCTATCCCTCCCGTCATCCGTGTACTTTTGCTTTGGTATTGGTATCCCAGAAGTAATGATGACCCGTGGACTGATCACACTTAACAGAAGAAAACATAATTTATGCTTACCTGATAAATTCCTTTCTTCTGTAGTGTGATCAGTCCACGGCCCGCCCTGTTTTTAAGGCAGGTAAATATTTTTTAATTTATACTCCAGTCACCACTTCACCCTTGGCTTTTCCTTTCTCGTTGGTCCTTGGTCGAATGACTGGGAGTGACGTAGAGGGGAGGAGCTATATGCAGCTCTGCTGGGTGAATCCTCTTGCACTTCCTGTTGGGGAGGAGTAATATCCCAGAAGTAATGATGACCCGTGGACTGATCACACTACAGAAGAAAGGAATTTATCAGGTAAGCATAAATTATGTTTTTTTTTTCTTTTGCCCCCTTATTTTAACTTAAAAATATGGCAAGGTTAGAAAATATCACATTTGTCTCATGGAATATTGGGGGTCTTACATCCCCTATAAAAAGGAAAGCAATTTTAAACCAACTGAGGAAGATAAAGTCTGATATAGTATTCCTCCAGGAAACGCATTTAAAAATTGAAGAAACTAGGAAACTAAAGAAATCCTGGGTAAAGGAGGTAGTGGCCACTCCAAGTTTAAATAGGAAAAGAGGCGTAGCCATACTTTTGTGGAAAAAGATAATTGCCAATGGTTTAGAGATTCTTAATACTGAGGTAGACCCAGAGGGGAGATTTATCTTGTTAAAAATTAAGGTGGCAAAAACTATATACACACTATGTAATCTATACGCACCTAATGTGATAGACTCAACTTTCTGGGACTCCCTACTAACTAAAATAATGCTAATTCAGGAAGGTTTTCTGATCTGCGGGGGTGATTTTAACATGGCCCCACAATATCCGTTAGATAGACTAAGATCAGTTGATAATCAAGTCAAAAATAAAAGAGATAACTTGGAGACCAAGATTTTTAAAAAAATTACTCAGAATTTGGCAGTAAAAGATATTTGGAGACTACAAAATCCAGAACTAAGAAATTTTACATGCCTATCTAGGGCTCATAAATCATTTTTCAGAGTTGACCTATTTTTGTTGGACATCAAGCTCCTTGAGCGGAAAGTAATGACAGAGATCTTACCTATTTCCCTCTCGGATCATGCCCCCATTGTGCTTCAGTTTCAGGAACCTGATAAGAGATTTAAACAAGCATGTTTTTTTTCCTAGATATCTATCAAAAGATCTAAAATGTAAAAACTGGCTTAATTTGAAATTTAAAGAATATGCGGGGCACAATGCTGACTATTGCAGGCATCCTATGATATTCTGGGAGGCTGCAAAAGCTGTTCTAAGGGGTGAAATAATATCTTATATGGCTAACATTCAGAAAAAAATAAAATCTAGAGAGAAGGAAGTGATTAGCTCATTAACCAACTCTTATAATCACTATCTCCTAGACAAATCAAGGGGTAATTGGCTAAAATATATAAAGGCTAAAAACGAGAGAGACACGTATTTAACTTACCAGGCGTCGCAAAAAGATTTAAAACTCCAAGCCAAACTTTATAGATTTGGAAATAAAACGGGTAAGCTCCTGGCCAATCTAGTAAAAGGAACCAAAGGATCAGCCGTGATTGATGCACTTCAACAGGAAGGCAAAAAAATAACTAGGTCAGAAGAGATAGCGGATATCTTATTAACATATTATCAGGAGATATACTCGTTCAAAAAATCAGACAAGACTCAATCTGCTCAATTTTGGAGACAGTTGACACCCCCATCTCTAGCGAGGGAAGAGTTAGAGATGTTAAATGCTCCCATCAGTGAATTGGAAATAGAGAAAGTCATAAATAAACTCGCATTTGACAAGGCCCCTGGCCCAGACTCATTGCCTAATGAATTTTATAAAATTCTTTCACCATTAATAGTTCCAAATCTTTGTAATCTATATAACGCAATTTACATAGAGGGGATTTCAATTCCTCCTTCTTTCTCGGCATCAAACACAATATTAATACCCAAACAAGGGAAAGATCCCACCTTAAAAGAGTCATATAGACCCATAGCGCTATTGAACATAGACTATAAGATCTTAACCTCTATTTTAGCAAACAGATTACAATCTATCCTACCTTCCATTATACACAGAGACCAAGCAGGCTTTCTTTACAAACGCAACTCATCAGCAAAGATAAGAGAAGTTCTGTTGACGGTAGATTATTTCAGCACAGGGGTGAGCAGTGAGGGGAGGGAGGACATCCCTGACCAGGCAGTCATCTCAATAGATGCGGAAAAAGCATTTGACTCGGTTCAAAATTTTGTCAGGCACAAATAAAGACAATTAAAAAACAGAATCACTGAGTTGCAAAAAGGATCACCCCTTTACTTGTAAACTCAATCAGGTGTAGCTAATCACCTCAGTGGTACAAACAAAGCCATTTGACCTTCAGCTGTGGGCATATTGGGCAAAAGAGCTTTTCTGGAGCATCTCAGTTCCTGGTAGTGCAACTGAAGCAAACAATCAACGTTTGGGTGGCAAGGCACTGTCAAAAGATCTCCGGGATAATGTTGTGGACAGTCAGGAGATGGATACAAGAAAATATCAAAGGCTTTATCCATGCCTAGATGCACAGTGAAGTCTATAATTAAGAAGTGGAAGGTATTTGGTACAACACAGACCCTCTCTGGATCAGGACATTGCTCCAAACTGGATGAAAGAGCCAGGAGGAAACTGGTCAGAGAGGCTACCAAGAGCCCCACAGCAACTCTGAAGCAGTTGCAAGAATTTATAACAAAGAGTGGTCATTGTGTGCATGTGACAACAATATCTCAAATTCTCCACAAATATGGTTTGTATGGGAAGGTTGCAAGAAAAAAGCGACTCCTCAAGAAAGGCCACATGCAGTCATGACTGAGCTTTGCCATAACACACCTAGGAGATTATGAGGGCACATGGAAAAATGTGTTATGGTCAGATGAGACTAAAATTGAACTGTTTGGCCTTAACACCAAACGATATGTCTGGAGGAAATCTAATACAGCTCACCATCCAAATAACACCATACCTCAAAAACTCACAATCATCCAAAACCCGTCCTCCCACCTCACTACCTGTTCCCTCGACCCTATCCCCTAACAGCTACTCCCCTCCCTCTCTTCTACCCTCACCCCCATACTCAAACACATTTTCAACCTCTCGCTCAGCATTGGTATATTTCCCTCATCTCTAAAACATGCACTGGTCACGCCTATCCTCAGAAAAACCTTCCCTCAATCCAACCTCCCCATCCAACTACCGTCCTATTTCCCTACTCCCTCTTGCTACAAAGCTCCTTGAAAAGCTAGTATATGCACGTCTATCCCATTTCCTTAAACTAAACTCTCTTCTTGATCCACTGCAATCTGGATTTCGTCCCCATCACTCCACAGAGACCGCAATTGTCAAGGTTACCAATGACTTACAGCAAAATCCAAAGGCCACTTCTCTCTGCTTATCCTCCTTGATCTGTCTGCAGTTTTTGACACTGTTGACCACCCTCTTTTGCTCCAAATCCTTCAATCCTTTGGCATCTGCGACACAGCTCTCTTGTGGTTCTCTTCCTATCTATCTAACCGTACCTTTAGTGTAGCCTTCTCCGGAGCATCCTCTGCCCCGTTACCACTTTCTGTTGGGGTACCTCAAGGCTCTGTCCTCGGTCCCCTTTTTTTTTTCAATCTATACGTCATCATTAGGTTCCTTAATAAAGTCCTACGGGTTTCAATATCATTTGTATGCTGATGACACCCAAATCTACCTCTCTGCACCAGACCTACCTCCTTCCTTACTTAACCCGTGTCACTAAATGTCTTTCTCATATCTCATCTTGGATGTCCTCTCACTGCCTTAAGCTAAATCTCTCCAAAACTGAATTCCTTATTTTTCCCCCTTCTTCCAAAATCTCCCCCCCCCCATTTTTTATAACTGTTAATAATTCCATCATTACCCCTACCCCGCATGCCCGATGTCTTGGGGTCACACTTGACTTGGACCTTTCCTTCACTTTTCACATTCAATCCTTGGCTAAAGCCTGCCGCTTCCACCTTTAAAAACATCTCTAAAATTAGACATTTCCTTACGCAAGACACAAATAAGATTTTAATCCACTCTCATCCTTTCCCGTTTCTACTACTACAACTCTGTCCTCTCTCTTGTCTACCTAGCTGCCGACTAGCTCCTTTACAATCCATAATGAATGCCTCTGCCAGGCTCATCTTCCTTACACGTCGCTCTTCATCTGCTGTGCCTCTCTTCCAATCCCTTCACTGGCTTCCTCTTGCCTCCAGGATTAAACACAAAATCTTCCCTCTGACATACAAAGCCCTCAACTGCACTGTTCCCCCCTACATTTCAGACCTTGTCTCCAGATACTCTCCCTCCCGTCCCCTTTGCTCTGCTCACGATCTCCTACTCTCCTCTTGTTACTTCCTCACATTCCCGTTTACAGGACTTCTCCAGACTGGCCCCCATCTTGTGGAACTTCCTGCCTCGCTCCACAAGACTCTCCCCTAGTTTTAACAGCTTCAAGCGCTCCCTAAAGACTATTTAGGGATGCATACAACCAACACTAACCTTTCCTAACTCCATTGCTTTCCCCTTGAATCCCTTAGAATGTAAGCCTATGAGCCCAGCCTTCATAAGAGCCGACTACAACAGTGCAACTCTCGGCAGGGCCCTCTACCCATTTGATCCTTATAAATATTATCCTATAGTGCTGTGGAATCTGTTGGTGCTCTATAAATACCTGTTAATAATAATAAAAATACCTACAGTAAAGCATGGAGGTGGTAATATTCGGTTATGGGGTGTTTCTCTGCAGCAGGCATAGAAGGAATAATGGATGGGGCAAAATACCGTCAAATTCTGGAGGAAAATCTGCTGCCTTCTGCCAGGAAGTTGTCAATGGGAAGAAGGTTTACCTTCCAACATGACAATGACCCAAAGCACACAGCAAAAATGACCGCACAGTGGTTGAAGGAGAAAAAGGTGAATATCCTTGCATGGCCTTGTCAGAGCCCAGACTTTAACCCCAATGAATATCTATGACAGGACTTGAAGACTGCAGTCCACAAATGGTCACCATCAAATGTAACGGAACTGGAGCAGTACTGCTAAGAAGAGTGGGCAAATATTGCACAGTCTAGATGTGCAAAGTTAGTAGAGACATATCCCAACAGACTAAAGGCTGTAATTAAAGCAAAATGTGGTTCAACAAAATACTGACACAAGAGGGTGATCCTTTTTGCAACTCAGTGAATCTGTATTTGAATTGTCTTTATTTTTGCCTGACATGTTGGTGTTATATCTTTCACTTGGATGTTATAACTGAGTAATTACAACTGGATAAACAAAAACTGTGTCTGTCTTTATTTCAGGCTGCTAAGCAACAAAATGTGATTATTTTCAAGGGGGGGGGGTGATTCTTTTCAATACCCACTGTGTGTTTTTAAAAACAGATTATGATCCAAGTTCTAAGAAATAAAAAAGAATCCTCAATTTTCAGAACTAAATTATATGAAACAGGGTCAAAATAAATAATGAAAGTATATTGCACAGTTGTTTTATTACCTGTAACTAAACATTTTATATAAAAATCACAAGGTTTTTGCTGTCCCTTTGATGGTACATTCAAAGCTTTTTCTAGGTGAATTTAACTCGGTGATCAACACCTATTAGAGGTACCTAGTATATAGCATGCAGATAATGATTAGTGGAGGTTGTGTGCATACCAATGAGCTTCCTATTATCCCCAATAGTTTAAGGGGATAAAGACCATGCTTTCTTAACACATGTATAGGGAAATTAATTAAAATGTTATGCTGGAAATAACGTCAATTCAGTGGAGGAGATTAAAGATTAGAGGTTGTGATAATGGCAGCGTCAGGTGGAGGATTGGGTGGCCTGGGTTCGCTGGTAAGAACTTGAGTAGCAACACGCATGTTCAATTTTCTGTTAATCACATGTCTTTAAGTGAGAGACAATATCGGTAGTTGTATGGTTGGTATATTACTAATGTTATTCCTTAAATCCAATCGGCACTATAGTTTTGTGCTTTCTGCTATATTTAAAGTAATTTGCGTGCATATACATTATGCATATTGATCATTGTTTACAGCACCCTGGGCCTCTGTTTGTATTCTTGAGTGCTATATATATATACACAGGTATACCTCACTTTACAGCGCTTCACTTTACAGCGTTTCGCTAATACAGCGCTTTGTGGAGCTGAAGTTCATCCTCCAGTGATTTTGAAACAGTGCTGTAATCATCGTGAGATTGCGAGAAAAGTGACTGGCACCATTTTGTTATGATTAGTTCACTCTCTTTACAGCATTTCAGTGCTATAGTCTGGCACATTTTACTACAGTAATTGTCACTATTTTACAGGTACAGTATTTATTGAATACTGTGCTGTGCTAGTGTTAAACTAAACCTAGCACTATTGCACCCATAATATATGTTAGTTCAAACATGTTTTTAAGTTTTTAAACACACTGGCAAGTGAAAAGAAAGCTAAAACTGCCTTGTTTCACTTTAAGACGGTTTTCACTTTACAGCGGGCTCCGGTGTATATATATATATATATATATATATATATATATATATATATATATATATATATATATATATATATATACTGTATGTGTGTAAACCACAAGAAATAAATATTATTTTGTGATATCTAAATACAACTCAATAAATTCTATTAATAATATAGAATAAACAATGAAAACAAAAAACTTCCTTCTAAGATTTAAATACAAGTCACAAGAAAGGAATCACTTCGCACACTATGGTAGATATCTTTCTGTGTCGGCAGTTTCTGATACATCATCATTAAAATATGCAAAAGTGATGGTAAACTCTCCCTTTTTAAAAATAAATACAAATCTAACTTGAAACTTCATAAAAAGAAAAAGAACAGAGCTTTTTCA
Organism: Bombina bombina; assembly: GCF_027579735.1. Lineage (NCBI taxonomy): Eukaryota > Metazoa > Chordata > Amphibia > Anura > Bombinatoridae > Bombina > Bombina bombina. Next base: position 993,888,683 of record NC_069499.1, on the reverse strand, counting down.
AATCAAATAAGAAAAATAAACTGAGTTTGGCAAAGAAGTATTCAAATGTATTTACTAAGAAATAAAATGATGCATACAATTTAAAAACAAAAAATTCAAAGTATTATAGCAACACAGTATATTTGGAAATCTATAGCTCACAATACATAAATGAAATCTAAATCAATTAAAAAAATATTGCACTGTAAAAATAGCATCAAACAAAACAAAGCTGAACCAACAACTTGTGCAACACTGAGTGAATATGCCTTTTGTGACTCCGCACTTTTGTGGCTCCGCCCTCACCGGTAGTTTTTTGAGGAAGAGGTGGCAACCCTATTCATGTGTTCCATATAGATAACATTGTGCTCAATCCCATAGAGTTATTTATGAGTCAGCACTGATTGGCTAAAATGCATGTCTGTTAAGAGAACTGACAGTGTTCATTATGAAATGGGTAAAAAAGAGATAATCTATCTTTTTTAAACAATAATCATTTTTAAGTAGACTGTCCCTTCAAAATACATTTAGACATGCCTACCCTCCCCCCTTGGACAAAAGATTACCAATTTAATCAATAAATTGGATAATGTACTAAATTAAAGCAGTTTGAGATTATCCCTATTACGTAGTGTACTGTGAGTACAAAAGACTGTCTGAACTTTCACAGTACTCCTATGTACTTATTCACAATATAGTTATTTATAGGTATCTTTCTTCTGTTATGTGTGATCAGTCCACGGGTCATCATTACTTCTGGGATATAACTCCTCCCCAACAGGAAATGCAAGAGGATTCACCCAGCAGAGCTGCATATAGCTCCTCCCCTCTACGTCACTCCCAGTCATTCTCTTGCACCCAACGACTAGATAGGATGTGTGAGAGGACTATGGTGATTATACTTAGTTTTTATAACTTCAATCAAAAGTTTGTTATTTTACAATAGCACCGGAGCGTGTTATTGCCTCTCTGGCAGAGTTTGAAGAAGAATCTACCAGAGTTTTTACTATGATTTTAACCGGAGTAGTTAAGATCATATTGCTGTTTCTCGGCCATCTGAGGGAGGTAAAAGCTTCAGATCAGGGGACAGCGGGCAGATGAATCTGCATTGAGGTATGTAGCAGTTTTTATTTTCTGAATGGAATTGATGAGAAAATCCTGCCATACCGTTATAATGACATGTATGTATACTCTACACTTCAGTATTCTGGGGATGGTACTTCACTGGAATTACTCTGTAAAAAGTACATTAAACCTTTTAATAGGTATTTATTATGTTAAACGTTTTTGCTGGAATGTAGAATCGTTTGCATTTTCTGAGGTACTGAGTGAATAAATGTTTGGGCATTATTTTTCCACTTGGCAGTTGCTTGTTTTAATTGTGACAGTTTCGTTTCTCTCTCACTGCTGTGTGTGAGGGGGAGGGGCCGTTTTTGGCGCTCTTTGCTACGCATCAAAAATTTCCAGTCAGTTACTCTTGTATTTCCTGCATGATCCGGTTCATCTCTAACAGAACTCAGGGGTCTTCAAACTTCTTTGAAGGGAGGTAGATTCTCTCAGCAGAGCTGTGAGACTTATATATTGACTGTGATTAAAAACGTTGCTCTCTTATTTTTACGTTTCAAATTTAATTATTGTTACTTTACTAATGGGAACAAACCTTTGCTAAAAGTTGTGTTGTTTTCAAGGATTGATGCTATAACAGTTTTTCAGTTCATTATTTCAACTGTCATTTAATCGTTTAGTGCTTCTTTGAGGCACAGTACGTTTTTACTAAATAAGATTGTAACCAAGTTGCAAGTTTATTTGCTAGTGTGTTAAACATGTCTGATTCAGAGGAAGATACCTGTGTCATTTGTTCCAATGCCAAGGTGGAGCCCAATAGAAATTTATGTACTAACTGTATTGATGCTACTTTAAATAAAAGCCAATCTGTACAAATTGAACAAATTTCACCAAACAGCGAGGGGAGAGTTATGCCGACTAACTCGCCTCACGTGTCAGTACCTGCATCTCCCGCCCGGGAGGTGCGTGATATTGTGACGCCTAGTACATCTGGGCGGCCATTACAGATAACATTACAAGATATGGCTACTGTTATGACTGAAGTTTTGGCTAAATTACCAGAACTAAGGGGCAAGCGTGATCACTCTGGGGTGAGAACAGAGTGCGCTGATAATACTAGAGCCATGTCTGATACTGCGTCACAGCTTGCAGAGCATGAGGACGGAGAGCTTCATTCTGTGGGTGACGGTTCTGATCCAAACAGATTGGATTCAGATATTTCAAATTTTAAATTTAAATTGGAGAACCTCCGTGTATTACTAGGGGAGGTTTTAGCGGCTCTTAATGATTGTAACACTGTTGCAATACCAGAGAAATTGTGTAGGTTGGATAAATACTTTGCGGTACCGGCGAGTACTGACGTTTTTCCTATACCTAAGAGACTAACTGAAATTGTTACTAAGGAGTGGGATAGACCCGGTGTGCCGTTCTCACCCCCTCCAATATTTAGAAAGATGTTTCCAATAGACGCCACCACACGGGACTTATGGCAAACGGTCCCTAAGGTGGAGGGAGCAGTTTCTACTTTAGCTAAGCGTTCCACTATCCCGGTGGAGGATAGCTGTGCTTTTTCAGATCCAATGGATAAAAAATTAGAGGGTTACCTTAAGAAAATGTTTGTTCAACAAGGTTTTATATTGCAACCCCTTGCATGCATCGCGCCGATTACGGCTGCGGCAGCATTTTGGATGGAGTCTCTGGAAGAGAACCTTAGTTCAGCTACGCTGGACGACATTACGGACAGGCTTAGAGTCCTTAAACTAGCTAATTCATTCATTTCGGAGGCCGTAGTACATTTAACCAAACTTACGGCTAAGAACTCAGGATTCGCCATTCAGGCACGTAGGGCGCTGTGGCTAAAATCCTGGTCAGCTGATGTAACTTCTAAGTCCAAATTACTTAATATACCTTTCAAAGGGCAAACTTTATTTGGGCCCGGTTTGAAAGAAATTATCGCTGACATTACAGGAGGTAAGGGCCACGCCCTGCCTCAAGACAAAGCCAAAGCTAAGGCTAGACAGTCTAATTTTCGTCCCTTTCGGAATTTCAAAGCAGGAGCAGCACCAACTTCCACTGCACCAAAACAGGAAGGAGCCGTTGCTCGTTACAGACAAGGCTGGAAACCTAACCAGTCCTGGAACAAGGGCAAGCAGGCCAGGAAACCTGCTGCTGCCCCTAAGACAGCATGAATCGAGGGCCCCCGATCCGGGACCGGATCTAGTGGGGGGCAGACTCTCTCTCTTCGCCCAGGCTTGGGCAAGAGATGTTCAGGATCCCTGGGCGCTAGAGATCATATCTCAGGGATACCTTCTAGACTTCAAATTCTCTCCCCCAAGAGGGAGATTTCATCTGTCAAGGTTGTCAACAAACCAGATAAAGAAAGAAGCGTTTCTACGCTGTGTACAAGATCTGTTATTAATGGGAGTGATCCATCCGGTTCCGCGGTCGGAACAGGGACAAGGGTTTTACTCAAACCTGTTTGTGGTTCCCAAAAAAGAGGGAACTTTCAGGCCAATCTTGGATTTAAAGATCCTAAACAAATTCCTAAGAGTTCCATCGTTCAAAATGGAAACTATTCGGACAATCTTACCCATGATCCAAAAGGGTCAGTACATGACCACAGTGGATTTAAAGGATGCTTACCTTCACATACCGATTCACAAAGATCATTACCGGTATCTAAGGTTTGCCTTCTTAGACAGGCATTACCAGTTTGTAGCTCTTCCATTCGGATTGGCTACGGCTCCAAGAATCTTCACAAAGGTTCTGGGTGCCCTTCTGGCGGTACTAAGACCGCGAGGAATTTCGGTAGCTCCGTACCTAGACGACATTCTGATACAAGCTTCAAGCTTTCAAACTGCCAAGTCTCATACAGAGTTAGTTCTGGCATTTCTAAGGTCGCATGGATGGAAAGTGAACGAAAAGAAGAATTCTCTCTTTCCTCTCACAAGAGTTCCATTCTTGGGGACTCTTATAGATTCTGTAGAAATGAAGATTTATCTGACAGAAGACAGATTAACAAAGCTTCTAAATGCATGCCGTGTCCTTCATTCCATTCAACTCCCGTCAGTAGCTCAATGCATGGAGGTGATCGGCTTAATGGTAGCAGCAATGGACATAGTACCCTTTGCACGTCTACATCTCAGACCGCTGCAATTGTGCATGCTGAGTCAGTGGAATGGGGATTACTCAGACTTGTCCCCTACTCTGAATCTGGATCAAGAGACCAGAAACTCTCTTCTATGGTGGCTTTCTCGGCCACATCTGTCCAGGGGGATGCCATTCAGCAGGCCGGACTGGACAATTGTAACAACAGACGCCAGCCTACTAGGTTGGGGCGCTGTCTGGAATTCTCTGAAGGCTCAGGGACAATGGAATCAGGAGGAAAGTCTCCTACCAATAAACATTCTGGAATTGAGAGCAGTTCTCAATGCCCTTCTGGCTTGGCCCCAGTTAAAAACTCGGGGGTTCATCAGGTTTCAGTCGGACAACATCACGACTGTAGCTTACATCAACCATCAAGGAGGGACAAGAAGCTCCCTAGCAATGATGGAAGTATCAAAGATAATTCGCTGGGCAGAGTCTCACTCTTGCCACCTGTCAGCAATCCACATCCCGGGAGTGGAGAACTGGGAGGCGGATTTCTTGAGTCGCCAGACTTTTCATCCGGGGGAGTGGGAACTTCATCCGGAGGTCTTTGCCCAAATACTTCAACGTTGGGGCAAACCAGAGATAGATCTCATGGCGTCTCGCCAGAACGCCAAACTTCCTCTCTACGGGTCCAGATCCAGGGATCCGGGAGCGGTTCTGATAGATGCTTTGACAGCACCTTGGAACTTCGGGATGGCTTATGTGTTTCCACCCTTCCCGCTGCTTCCTCGATTGATTGCCAAAATCAAACAGGAGAGAGCATCAGTGATTCTAATAGCGCCTGCATGGCCACGCAGGACTTGGTATGCAGATCTAGTGGACATGTCATCCTGTCCGCCTTGGTCTCTACCTCTAAGACAGGACCTTCTGATACAGGGTCCATTCAAACATCAAAATCTAACTTCTCTGAAGCTGACTGCTTGGAAATTGAACGCTTGATTTTATCAAAACGTGGTTTTTCTGAGTCGGTTATTGATACCCTGATACAGGCTAGGAAGCCTGTTACCAGAAGGATTTACCATAAGATATGGCGTAAATACCTATACTGGTGCGAATCCAAAGGTTACTCCTGGAGTAAGGTTAGGATTCCTAGGATATTGTCCTTTCTACAAGAAGGTTTAGAAAAGGGTTTATCGGCTAGTTCATTAAAGGGACAGATCTCAGCTCTGTCCATCTTGTTGCACAGGCGTCTGTCAGAAAATCCAGACGTCCAGGCTTTTTGTCAGGCTTTAGCTAGAATCAAGCCTGTGTTTAAAACTGTTGCTCCGCCATGGAGTTTAAACCTTGTTCTTAACGTTCTACAAGGAGTTCCGTTTGAACCCCTTCATTCCATTGATATAAAGTTGTTATCTTGGAAAGTGTTATTTTTAATGGCTATTTCTTCGGCTCGGAGAGTCTCTGAGTTATCAGCTTTACATTGTGATTCTCCTTATTTGATTTTTCATTCAGATAAGGTAGTTCTGCGTACTAAACCTGGGTTCTTACCTAAGGTAGTCACTAACAGGAACATCAATCAAGAGATCGTGGTTCCTTCCCTGTGCCCGAATCCTTCTTCAAAGAAGGAACGTCTTCTACACAATCTGGATGTAGTTCGTGCCCTCAAGTTCTACTTGCAGGCAACTAAGGATTTTCGACAAACGTCTTCCCTGTTTGTCGTGTACTCTGGTCAGAGGAGAGGTCATAAGGCTTCGGCTACCTCTCTCTCCTTCTGGCTTCGTAGCATAATTCGTTTAGCCTATGAGACTGCTGGACAGCAGCCTCCTGAAAGAATTACAGCTCATTCTACTAGAGCTGTGGCTTCCACTTGGGCCTTTAAGAATGAGGCCTCTGTTGAACAGATTTGCAAGGCTGCAACTTGGTCTTCGCTTCATACTTTTTCCAAATTTTACAAATTTGACACTTTTGCTTCTTCGGAGGCTATTTTTGGGAGAAAGGTTCTTCAGGCAGTGGTTCCTTCTGTATAATGAGCCTGCCTATCCCTCCCGTCATCCGTGTACTTTTGCTTTGGTATTGGTATCCCAGAAGTAATGATGACCCATGGACTGATCACACATAACAGAAGAAAACATAATTTATGCTTACCTGATAAATTCCTTTCTTCTGTTGTGTGATCAGTCCACGGCCCGCCCTGTTTTTTAAGGCAGGTAAATATTTTTTAAATTATACTCCAGTCACCACTTCACCCTTGGTTTCTCCTTTCTCGTTGATTCTTGGTCGAATGACTGGGAGTGACGTAGAGGGGAGGAGCTATATGCAGCTCTGCTGGGTGAATCCTCTTGCATTTCCTGTTGGGGAGGAGTTATATCCCAGAAGTAATGATGACCCGTGGACTGATCACACAACAGAAGAAAGGAATTTATCAGGTAAGCATAAATTATGTTTTTGTACACTAGGTAATGGGAATAGTCTCAAACTGTTATATTGGTAATCTTTTGTCCAGGGCACAACAGGCATGTTTATATGTATTGTTAATGGTGTTTTAGAGGGTTAAGTTTTATTTCTATAGGCTTCCCGTTTTCCTTTCTATATTATTATTATTATTATTATTATTATTATTATTATTATTATTATTATTATTATTCTTTATTTATAAAGCTCCAACAGATTCTGCAGCGATGTCCATGGGTACGAAGATATAAGTACAACGGTGAAACAATACAATATAAGACAATTTTACAGACAAATACAGGGGGAATTAAGGGCTCTATTCACATGGGAACTTACAATCTAGATGGGAAACAGGAGGTGGGGACTGTAAAGGTGAGAATGATGTTAGTGAGGAGTTAGATGAGGGCAACTGTTGGTTAAGTGAAATTAATTTAATGAGTAGGATGATTAGCTTCCCTGAATAAAAAGGTCTTTAGGGAGCGTTTAAATGACCAGAGTAAATACAAACAACAAAGTATTGGCGCACATCCAAATGAAACCACACTTATTTTAATATAAAGTCTGCAAATAACGCCTGTTTAAAACTTTATACTTATAAATAAAATTGGGATCTTAGTCACACAATATTGCCATATTCTGCTCAGCCAGTCACCACTTACAAGGTGTCCTAAAATAGACTGGTCCTAACACTATAAATTTTAACCTTACTGGGCTGAATCCTTTGATTCTAATATAGAATTCCAACACTGTGGTTCTATGCCTCAAATAAAGACTTCTTTAAATGAGGCTGCCTGGCTTTATATAGCTCAATTACACTGTCTGGAACACACCTGGGCAGGTTTTTAGTGGTGTGCTTTAACCATAGGGATTTGGAAAGTCTCCCTGTAAGAAATACAACAAATAAAACATGGGGGTTTGGTAAAGCACACCTAACAAAAATATATTATATATTAATGCACATATTGTGGGAGTGCTGCCAAAATGACCAGAGTAAATACAAACAACAAAGTATTGGCGCACATCCAAATGAAACCACACTTATTATAATATAAAGTCTGCAAATAATGCTTGTTTAAAACTTTATACTTTTAAATAAAATTGGGATCTTAGTCACACAATATGGCCATATTCTGCTCAGCCAGTCACCACTTACAAGGTGTCCTAAAATAGACTGGTCCTAACACTATAAATTTTAACCTTACTGGGCTGAATCCTTTGATTCTAATATAGAATTCCAACACTGTGGTTCTATGCCTCAAATGAAGACTGCATTAAATGAGGCTGCCTGACTTTATATAGCTCAATTACACTGTCTGGAACACACCTGGGCAGGTTTTTAGTGGTGTACTTTAACCATAGGGATTTGATCAGTCTCCCTGTAAGAAATACAACAAATAAAACATGGGGTATGTGTGTATGTGTGTATATGTACATGGGGTATTGTGTGTTCCAAATAATCAGTGCAAGGTAGTTACAGGTATTCAAATCAACAAAATGACAAGGGTGCCCAAGTTTATGCACCTGTCTAATTTCGTTTTGATGCATATTGCACATTTTCTGTTAATCCAATAAACCTCATTTCACTACTGAAATATTACTTTGTTCTTCAGTTATTTGATGGATCAAAATGAAATTGCTGATCCAAACACCCAATTAATTCTAAATGAAAATCATGGAAATTATCAGGGGTGCCTAAACTTTTGCATACGACTGTGTGTGTGTGTGTGTGTGTGTATATGTATGTATGTATGTATGTATGTGTGTATATATATATATATATATATATATATATATATATATATATATATATATATATATATATATATATATATTAAATACAATTCAATGCTATTTAGCGTTAGTGTACCCAAATAATGCACCTTTTTCTTCTATTTGTTTTACATCTTCAGGGCTCTTTAAAGTTGGCCCCTGTTACAACAGGAGTCTTTTCTGAGGTTTCAGTCAGTGTCACAGCAGTGGCTTGCATCAATCACCAAGGCAGTACTTGAAGTGCCTTTAGCAATGAAAGAGGTAGCCTACATTCTGACTTAGGCAGAACATGATCATTACATAATTTTAGCAATTCACATTCCCAGTGTGGACTTCCCCAGTTGTACCTTCACCCTGGCGATTTGTCCTTGAATCAGGAGGTATTCGACTAGATTGTGAATCTTTCCTCTTTTTGTTAAACTATCCACGATAATAGCCCGGATAAAACAGGAAACTGCTTTAGTGATTCTAATTGCTTCAGCATGGCATCACAGGACTTGGTACACATGTCGTTCAGCCAGCCTTGCCGTCTTCCTCTCAGGAACTACCTGATTGAATTCCTGATTTTTGTCTCAGAGAGGTTTCTCAGATCAAGTGATTGATTGAGGCCAGAAAGCCTGCTACAAGATGCTTTTATCACAGTCTGGAAAGTTTTCCTGTCCTGATATAAGTCTAAGAATTACTGTTGGAACTCTTTTTTTTTTTTTTTTTTGGAGGCCGGTTCTCGATCTTCGAACCCTAAACTCATATTTAAAAGTTCAGAGTTACAAAATGGGATCACTCCTCAAAATGAAGATGCCTCAAAATTTATTTTTCTCTGTCGACCTGAAAGATGCTAACTTCCATATTCCTATTGCAGACTCCTACATAAAATTTCTAAGGTTTATGGTTGGAGATAGTCACTTCCAATTTGCAGCGCTTCCCTTCAGCATTTCTATGGCTCCAAGAGTATTTACAAAGGTTTTAATGCCGTTGGTAGCAGAACTCAGTTTCAGAGGCCTCTTCATTACTTAGATGGTATTCTCCTAATAACAAGGCAAATTCTACTGGAATTCCTGGACAGCTTATAAATCCTGTTCCATCTCTGAAGCTGGTGTTTGTTAGAGCACAATTCAACACTCTAAAGGAAAAGTGTCCTTACCAACCTCTCAGATTTGTTTCCCTAGAAACTACTTTCAGAATCTTCAGTGAGTTTCATATCAGACAGTTCCCAGTGGTTGACATTTCTAGGCCCCATGGCCTCAGTCATTCATGTTGTGGGCTCGGTGGGGAATACGTCTTTTTCAGATAAGTAAGCAATTTATCTTATCTGGTTCTGTTTCTAGTGGAGTCAAATACTAGGGAAAGAAAAAGAATTAAGGGCTTAATAGCACTCCTTCCTATTAAATTAATAGTAAATTATAAAGTTAAAACCTATAACTTTTATTAGTGTTCATTAAAATGAGGAAAAATCCTCTTAGAACAACCCACCAACCATTAGCAACTAAAATCACTGTGAAAATACCCCCCTGTTTCCTGGCCGATAACTGCATACGCCGGCTTCAGGTGCCAGGGGTGAATACCAGGGATAGAGCTAAAATTTAAACACAAACCCGTTTTGGCCTGTAAGATGGCCTTTTTTAATGTTAGAAATGACAAGCCGAAGCCACATTGCCATCTCCCTTATATGAGCCGTATTATCTGTTATTCAGCCAATGATCATTCGTCATTAGAACCACCAATCGGCGTTCTCATGATGTTCATACATGAGTGTGTGCTTCTTGTTTTTCTATTATTGGACGATCCGATTCGTGACCTCATATAATGGGCGGCTCTAGTAGTACACACCCCAGCCACAGTATTCAAAGAGCCTCCCAGTTATACAGGTATTCTATTTGGCACATATATTTCCTTACTTTGAAAATGCCACACATCTGTTTCCAAGCACTGGGTTACTGTTAATAAGGCATCAGCACAGTTAGCCATCATTAACTTATTCCACATGATCCCGTCTGATATCTACAGAGTTTTTGGATGAAGAATCCCATATTATAAATAGACCCAATAATTGTTAGCTTCATTCATACCATTGATTACTGTGGATGGGGTGTGTACTATAAGTGTCATAATATTTGGACGCTTATAAATAGTATTGCTTGCGCGATCAACTTCTAATTGCTGGAGTCTAGTAGTGCAGTTGCAGGGAGTGCTTAAGTCGCTGCCGCACATAATATGTACTATAATGATTACTTTAACTCAGCATAAGTTTATAACCACGACACACAGCAATTAGGATCGTAGATATCCAAATCACATTATACACACACACTGTCAATCCTAAGGATGCCGACATTACATGGTAACGATCAGCACAAATCATTACCATATATATGTACAAAGGGAAGTGTTTAGACAGCACTCTCAAGTGGAAGATGTAATCACCGTAAGCCAGTGGAACATAGAGAGCAGTTAAAAAACAGAGACAAGAAAGCGTCATAGTGTAGTATGATCCCCACTACTGTTACAAAATTGTGAGATTATTGGTGCTTACCTGGTAAATCCTCATCAGTATGAGGTATATAATATGCTCTGTTGGGATTTATATTCCCACTGTGTTAAAGATGAAATACTTAGTCTCAAATTTAAAACCAATAAACCTATACTTGTAGTAGATTGCATAATTTTATAAAAATGTATTACGTTGTTAAAAAAAAAAAAAAATTCCAAATGGATCGAGTCATTTATGTTCATATGATAAACTGGTCAAAGTAAACAACACACTGTTATTGAACTATACTATACAGATGAGAAAGATCCAGGCAGTTCTGTTAAGGGAATAAAAAAAAAACGCTCTGGTGTGGGTCTCTGTGCTCCTGGACCAAAAAAACGGATGTGATGTCACTTGCTGTGTGGCTCTGCCCTTATGTGCTTCGTGAAGCTCTCTTCATGAAACGCGTGGGATTACCCTCTGAGAAAGTGAAGAGAGCTTCATGACGCTTAAGGGCAGAGCCACGAAGTGAGTGACGTCACATCCGGTTTTGTGGTCCAGGAGCACAGAGACCCACACCGGAGCTGTTTGTTTTTTCCTAAACGGAACTGCCTGAATCCTTCTCTATGAGAGACTACATACACCGGATTTCCCAAAACGGATAAGTATACACATCTGTATAGTTTACTTCAATAACAGTGTCTTGTTTACTTCGTACATTCAAGTGGTTTACAGTCAGATTGGACACACTAGATTATCTGCTTCGGTTCTTTTACTCTTAGGAGTTGTTAACATTTAGTGTTGGGTACTGCAGCGCTTATATATATCTCTTTTGCTTTATATATATTTATAGGTACTGGCAGACAGCTGCCAGGACTAAAGGTGACCACACATTGGGAGTGGAAGGGTTAGAGAGCTATTTGGGAGGTTCAGGGAGGTGGGAGGGTTGAGAAGGAACACTTCATTGCAGGAAAAAAATAAATATTAAAAAATAAAATAATAATGAAAAAAAAAAAAAACTGCCTACTGGCAGACTTTATACCAGTATCTAAGATTGTGGTGACCAGTGGGTGGTGAGGGAGGGAAGACAGCTGTTTGGGAGGGATCAGGTAGGGATCAGCTGGTGGGAGGTTTCAGGTGGGATGGTAATCTCTACAGTAAAGCTAAAATTACCCTTACAAGTTACCTGATTAACTCCTTCTCTGCTTGGAATAATAAAAGTATGGTGCGCAGCTGCAATTAGCGGCTTTCTAATTACCAAAAAGCAATGGCAAAGTCATGAATGTCTGTTATTTCTAAACAAAAGGGATCCCAGAGAAGCTTTTACAATAATTTGTGCCATGATTGCACAAGCAGTATGTAAATTAATTTCAGTGAGAAACCCAAAGTTTGGGAAAACTTTAACGGTTTTTGTTTTTTATATGGTCGCATTTGGCAGTGAAATGGTGGCATGAAAAATACCAAAATGGGCCTAGATCAATATCTTGGGTTGTCTACTTAAAATAATATATGTATAGTTTTGACAGTTAAAAAAAGAAGAAAAACAACAAGGCTTTATTTTTGGTGCAAAAATGCTAAAAATTATTCTATATTTTGGGCAAGTTTTTCTCTGAAAGTCCCGGTAGCGAAGGGGTAAAGGCACATTCTACTAGGGCAGGTGTAACCTCCTGGTTTCTTGAAGCAGACACTACTCCTCCTTAAGAAATCTGGCAGGCAGCTGTTTAGAAGTCCTATCATATTTTTGTTTCTCACTATAATCTTGATGTCTGTCAATCTGCTTCTGCCAAGTTCAGTCGCAAGAGTTTTTCTGTTTTGTCTCAATTCATTTTTGATATGTCTTTTCCAATACCTCTCTGTCTCTTTTCTTTCTCGCCCATGTTTGAATTTTGCTTTTTTATTTCACTGGTAAATATTACCAATGAGAGGACTAAGATAACTACAAATTATCACCCAAATATAAGCAATTTCTATATCTTGCCCCATATCCCTGGTTAATTATTACTAGGCTCCCCCCTTCAGTCCACTTGCGTCAGCTGAACATCCCTAGGAGAAGGGGAGGTGACATTCCAGAGTTAACTTTTTACAGGTAACTGGGGGGAGTGGGCAGTTCTGTCCACCCCCCCTGGGAGGGGTTTACTCTGGTATTACCCAGGGATATGGGCCAAGATATAGAAGTTGCTTATATTTGGGTGATCATTTCTTGTTTGTTTTTTACAACATTACAATGTTATTCTATAGCAACACAATCGCCTAGATTACAAGTTTTGTCGGTAAAGACCTGCGGGGCTAACAAGCCTTTTTCTCTTAAGTGTATCCAGTCCACGGATCATCCATTACTTGTGGGATATTCTCCTTCCCAACAGGAAGTTGCAAGAGGATCACCCACAGCAGAGCTGCTATATAGCTCCTCCCCTCACTGCCATATCCAGTCATTCTCTTGCAACTCTCAACAAAGATGGACGTAGTAAGAGGAGAGTGGTGTATTATAGTTAGTTTTTTAACTTCAATCAAAAGTTTGTTATTTTTAAATGGTACCGGAGTGTACTGTTTATCTCAGGCAGTATTTAGAAGAAGAATCTGCCTGCATTTTCTATGATCTTAGCAGAAGTAACTAAGATCCATGGTTTTTCTCACATATTCTGAGGAGTGAGGTAACTTCAGAGATGGAATGGCGTGCAGGTTTTCCTGTAATAAGGTATGTGCAGTTAATATATTTCTAGGGATGGAATTTGCTAGAAAAATGCTGCTGATACCGGATTAATGTAAATTAAGCCTTAAATGCAGTGATAGCGACTGGTATCAGGCTTATTAACAGAGATACATATTCTTATAAAAGTGTAATATAAAATGTTTGCTGGCATGTTAATCGTTTTTATATATGTTTGGTGACAAAACTTATTGGGGCCTAGTTTTTTTCCACATGGCTGGTTTTATTTTTGCCTAGAAACAGGCTTTCCACTGTTGCAATATGAGTGGGAAGGGCCTATTTTAGTGCTTTTCTGTGCAGCTAAAAATACTGACAGAGACATTCAGCTTCCCTCTGCATGATACAGGACATCTCTGAAGGGCTCAAAAGGCTTCAAAGTCGTGTTTGAGGAGGGTAACAATCACAGTAGACTGTGGCAGCTGTTGTGACTGTGTTTAAAAAACGTTTTTGTCATTTATTATTCTGTTTTTGTTATTAAGGGGTTAATCATCCATTTGCAAGTGGGTGCAATGCTCTGCTGACTTGTTACATACACTGTAAAAATGTTGTTAGTGTAACTGCCTTTTTTCACTGTTATTTCAAATTTTGTCAAAATTTGTTTCTCTTAAAGGCACAGTAACGTTTTTTATATTGCTTGTTAACTTGCTTTAAAGTGTTTTCCAAGCTTGCTAGTCTCATTGCTAGTCTGTACAAACATGTCTGAAACAGAGGATACTTGTTCATTATGTTTAAAAGCCATGGTGGAGCCCCATAGGAGAATGTGTACTAAATGTATTGATTTCACCTTAAACAGTAAAGATCAGGCTTTATCTATAAAAGAATTATCACCAGAGGGGTCTGTCGAGGGGGAAGTTATGCCGACTAACTCTCCCCACGTGTCGGACCCTTCGCCTCCCGCTCAAGGGACGCACGCTAATATGGCGCCCAGTACATCAGGGACGCCCATAGCGATTACTTTGCTGGACATGGCTGCAATCCATGAATAATACCCTGTCCGAGGTATTATCCAGATTGCCTGAATTGAGAGGCAAGCGCGATAGCTCTGGGGTTAGACGAGATACAGAGCGCGTAGATGCTGTAAGAGCCATGTCTGATACTGCGTCACAATATGCAGAACCTGAGGACGGAGAGCTTCAGCCTGTGGGTGACGTCTCTGAATCGGGGAGACCTGATTCAGAGATTTCTAATTTCTCTTGTTAAGTGTGTTCAGTCCACGGGTCATCCATTACTTATGGGATATATTCTCCTTCCCAACAGGAAGTTGCAAGAGGATCACCCAAGCAGAGCTGCTATATAGCTCCTCCCCTCACATGTCATATCCAGTCATTTTCTTGCAAGTCTCAACAAAGAAGGAGGTCGTGAGAGGAGTTGGAGTTTTTTTACTTAATTGTTCTTCAATCAAAAGTTTATTTTAAATGGCACCGGAGTGTGCTGTTTTTTCTCTCAGGCAGTATTTAGAAGAAGAATCTGCCTGCGTTTTCTATGATCTTAGCAGACGTAACTAAGATCCACTGGCTGTTCTCGCACATTCTGAGGAGTGGGGTAACTTCAGAAAAGGGAATAGCATGCGTGGTCCCCCGCAAATGAGGTATGTGCAGTAAAATATTTTCTAGGAATGGAATTGACTAAGAAAACACTGCTGTTACCCATATGATGTAAGTACAGCCTTTTATGCAGTAGTAGCGACTGGTATCAGGCTGATAAATGTATGCGCAGTTGAGTTATTTTCTAGGGACTAGAATTTGACTGAGAAAATACTGTTAATACTGAAATAAATGTATGAGCCTTAACTGCAGTAGAAGCGACTGGTAGCAGGCTTAGTGATAACTTTGCATAACACTGGAAAGTTGTTTTTAAAACGTTTACTGGCATGTTATTCGTTTTGTGAGGTACTTTGGTGATAAATCTTTTTGGGCATGATTTTTTTCCACATGGCTAACGTATATTTCTGCATAGAAACAGTTGTAACAGGTCTCCCACTGTTGTATTATGAGTGGGAGGGGCCTTTTTTTAGCGCCTTGTTGCGCAGTTAAAATTCTAGCACAGTCTTCCTGCTTCTTCCTCCTTGATCCAGGATGTCTCCAGAGTGCTCAGGGGTCTTCAAAATTCATTTTTGAGGGAGGTAATCAGTCACAGCAGACCTGTGACAGTGTGTTTGACTGTGATAAAAGCGTTAAATCTTAAATTGATTATCCGTTTTTGGGTATTGAGGGGTTAATCATCCGTTTGCTAGTGGGTGCAATCCTCTGCTAAATTCATACATTTACTGTTAAAATTGTTGGCTATAACTGAATTAGTTCATTATTATTTCAACTGTGACAGTTTTTTTTGTGTTTTTAAAAGCGCTGCAGCGTTTTTTCTATTGCTTGTAAATTTATTGAAAGATTTTTTCCAAGCTTGCTAGCCTTCATTGCTAGTCTGTTTAAACATGTCTGATACAGATGAATCTACTTGTTCATTATGTTTAAAAGCCAATGTGGAGCCCAATAGAAATATGTGTACCAATTGTATTGATGTTACTTTAAATAAAAGTCAGTCTTTACCGGTAAAGAAATTATCACCAGACAACGAGGGGGAAGTTATGCCGTCTAACTCTCCTCACGTGTCAGTACCTTCGCCTCCCGCTCAGGAGGTGCGTGAGATTGTGGCGCCAAGTACATCAAGGCCCTTACAAATCACTTTACATGATATGGCTAATGTTATGAAAGAAGTATTATCTAATTTGCCTGAGTTAAGAGGCAAGCGCAATAGCTCTGGGTTAAGGACAGAGCGCGCCGATGACACGAGAGCCATGTCCGATACTGCGTCACAATTTGCAGAACATGAGGACGGAGAGCTTCATTCTGTGGGTGACGGATCTGATCCGGGGAGACCGGATTCAGAAATTTCAAATTTTAAATTCAAGCTTGAGAACCTCCGTGTATTGCTAGGGGAGGTGTTAGCGGCTCTGAATGATTGCGACACGGTTGCAATCCCAGAGAAATTATGTAGGCTGGATAAATACTATGCGGTACCGGTGTGTACTGACGTTTTTCCTATACCTTAAAGGCTTACAGAGATTATTAGCAAGGAGTGGGATAGACCCGGTGTGCCCTTTTCCCCTCCTCCGATATTTAGAAAAATGTTCCCAATAGACGCCACCACACAAGACTTATGGCAGACGGTCCCTAAGGTGGAGGGAGCAGTTTCTACTTTAGCCAAGCGTACCACTATCCCGGTGGAGGATAGTTGTGCTTTCTCAGATCCAATGGATAAAAAATTAGAAGGTTACCTTAAGAAAATGTTTGTTCAACAAGGTTTTATATTACAGCCCCTTGCATGCATTGCGCCCGTCACTGCTGCAGCGGCATTCTGGTTTGAGTGTCTGGAAGAGGCTATTCGCACAGCACCATTGGATGAGATTATGAACAAGCTTAAAGCCCTTAAGCTAGCTAATGCATTTGTTTCGGATGCCGTTGTGCATTTAACCAAACTAACGGCTAAGAACTCCGGATTCGCCATCCAGGCGCGCAGAGCGCTATGGCTTAAATCCTGGTCAGCAGATGTGACTTCTAAATCTAAATTGCTTAATATTCCTTTCAAAAGGCAAACCTTATTCGGACCCGGCTTGAAAGAAATTATTGCTGACATTACTGGAGGTAAGGGTCACACCCTTCCTCAGGACAGGGCCAAATCAAAGGCCAAACAGTCTAATTTTCGTGCCTTTCGTAATTTCAAGGCAGGAGCCAGCATCAACTTCCTCCGCTCCAAAACAGGAAGGGACTGCTACTCGTTACAGACAGGGTTGGAAAGGCAACCAGTCCTGGAACAAGGGCAAGCAGGCCAGAAAACCTACTTCTGCCCCTAAGACAGCATGAAGAAAGGGCCCCCTATCCGGAAGCGGATCTAGTGGGGGGCAGACTTTCTCTCTTCGCCCAGGCCTGGGCAAGAGATGACCAGGATCCCTGGGCGTTGGAGATCATATCTCAGGGATACCTTCTGGACTTCAAAACTTCTCCTCCACAAGGGAGATTTCATCTGTCAAGGTTATCAACAAACCTAATAAAGAAAGAGGCATTTCTTCGATGTGTACAAGACCTCTTAGTAATGGGAGTGATCCACCCAGTTCCGCGGACGGAACAAGGGCAAGGTTTTTACTCAAATCTGTTTGTGGTTCCCAAAAAAGAGGGAACCTTCAGGTCAATCTTGGACCTGAAGATCTTAAACAAATTCCTAAGGGTTCCATCGTTCAAAATGGAAACTATTCGAACCATCCTACCCATGATCCAAGAGGGTCAGTATATGACCACAGTGGACTTAAAGGATGCCTACCTTCACATACCGATTAACAAAGATCATTATCGGTACCTAAGGTTTGCCTTTCTAGACAGGCTTTGCCAGTTTGTAGCTCTTCCCTTCGGGTTGGCTACGGCCCAGAGAATTTTTACAAAGGTTCTGGGCTCGCTTCTGGCGGTACTAAGACCGCGAGGCATAGCGGTGGCTCTGTACCTAGACGACATTCTGATACAAGCGTCAAGTTTTCAAAATGCAAAGTCTCATACAGAGATAGTTCTAGCATTTCTGAGGTCGCATGGGTGGAAAGTGAACATGGAAAAGAGTTCTCTGTTACCACTCACAAGGGTTCCCTTTCTAGGGACTCTTATAGATTCTGTAGAGATGAAGATTTACCTGACGGAGTCCAGGTTATCAAAAATCCTAAATGCTTGCCGTGTCCTTCCTTCCATTCCAAGCCCATCAGTAGCTCAGTGCATGGAAGTAATCGGCTTAATGGTCGCGGCAATGGACATAGTGCCATTTGCGCGCCTGCATCTCAGACCGCTGCAACTATGCATGCTAAGTCAGTGGAATGGGGATTACTCAGATCTGTCCCCTTTACTAAATCTGGACCAGGAGGCCAGAGATTCTCTTCTCTGGTGGTTGTCGCGGGTTCATCTGTCCAAAGGAATGACTTTTCGCAGACCAGATTGGACGATTGTAACAACAGATGCCAGCCTGCTAGGCTGGGGTGCAGTCTGGAACTCTCTGAAGACTCAGGGATCGTGGACTCAGGAGGAGCAACTCCTCCCAATAAACATTCTGGAATTAAGAGCAATATTCAATGCTCTTCTAGCTTGGCCTCAGTTAGCAACACTGAGGTTCATCAGATTTCAGTCGGACAACATCACGACTGTGGCTTACATCAATCATCAAGGGGGAACCAGGAGTTCCCTAGCGATGTTTGAAGTCTCGAAGATAATTCGCTGGGCAGAGTCTCACTCTTGTCACCTGTCAGCGATCTACATCCCAGGCGTGGAGAACTGGGAGGCGGACTTTCTAAGTCGCCAGACCTTTCATCCGGGGGAGTGGGAACTTCACCCGGAGGTGTTTGCTCAACTGATTCTTCGTTGGGGCGAACCGGAGCTGGATCTCATGGCATCTCGCCAGAACGCCAAGCTTCCTTGTTACGGATCCAGGTCCAGGGA
Organism: Bombina bombina; assembly: GCF_027579735.1. NCBI lineage: Eukaryota > Metazoa > Chordata > Amphibia > Anura > Bombinatoridae > Bombina > Bombina bombina. The sequence continues at coordinate 993,869,695 of NC_069499.1, read as the reverse complement.
CCCGGGAGCGGTGCTGGTAGATGCACTAGCAGCCCCCTGGGTTTTCAACATGGCTTATGTGTTTCCACCATTTCCGTTGCTACCTCGACTGATTGCCAGTATCAAACAGGAGAGAGCATCGGTGATTCTGATAGCGCCTGCGTGGCCACGCAGGACCTGGTATGCAGACCTAGTGGACATGTCGTCCTGTCCACCATGGTCTCTGCCTCTGAGGCAGGACCTTCTAATTCAGGGTCCTTTCAACCATCCAAGCCTAATTTCTCTGAGGCTGACTGCATGGAGATTGAACGCTTGATTCTATCAAAGCGTGGTTTTTCGGAATCGGTTATTGATACATTAATACAGGCTCGGAAACCTGTTACCAGAAAAATTTACCATAAGATATGGCGTAAATATTTATATTGGTGTGAATCCAAGAGTTACTCATGGAGTAAGGTTAGGATTCCTAGGATATTGGCTTTTCTACAAGAAGGTTTAGAAAAGGGTTTATCCGCTAGTTCGTTAAAGGGACAGATTTCTGCTCTGTCTATTCTTTTACACAAACGTCTGGCAGAGAATCCAGACGTCCAGGCTTTTTGTCAGGCTTTGGCTAGGATTAAGCCTGTGTTTAAAACTGTTGCTCCTCCGTGGAGCTTAAACTTGGTTCTTAAAGTTCTTCAGGATGTTCCGTTTGAACCCCTTCATTCCATTGATATTAAGCTTTTATCTTGGAAAGTTCTGTTTTTGATGGCTATTTCCTCGGCTCGAAGAGTCTCTGAGTTATCTGCCTTACATTGCGATTCTCCTTATCTGATTTTCCATTCAGACAAGGTAGTTCTGCGTACTAAACCTGGGTTTTTATCTAAGGTTGTTTCTAACAGGAATATCAATCAAGAGATTGTTGTTCCATCATTATGTCCTAATCCTTCTTCAAAGAAGGGGAACGTCTTTTGCATAATCTGGACGTAGTCCGTGCCCTGAAGTTCTACTTACAGGCAACTAAAGATTTTCGGCAAACTTCTTCCCTGTTTGTCGTTTATTCTGGTCAGAGGAGAGGTCAAAAGACTTCGGCCACCTCTCTCTCTTTTTGGCTTCGTAGCATAATACGTTTAGCCTATGAGACTGCTGGACAGCAGCCTCCTGAAAGAATTACAGCTCATTCCACTAGAGCTGTGGCTTCCACCTGGGCCTTTAAGAATGAGGCCTCTGTTGAACAGATTTGCAAGGCTGCAACTTGGTCTTCACTTCATACCTTTTCAAAATTTTACAAATTTGACACTTTTGCTTCTTCGGAGGCTGTTTTTGGGAGAAAGGTTCTACAGGCAGTGGTTCCTTCTGTTTAATTTTCCTGCCTTGTCCCTCCCATCATCCGTGTACTTTAGCTTTGGTATTGGTATCCCATAAGTAATGGATGACCCGTGGACTGAACACACTTAACAAGAGAAAACATAATGCTTACCTGATAAATTTATTTCTCTTGTAGTGTGTTCAGTCCACGGCCCGCCCTGTCTTTTTTTGAGGCAGTTCTAAATTTAAAACGCCAGTCACCACTGCACCCTATAGTTTTTTCCTTTCTCGTCTTGTTTCGGTCGAATGACTGGATATGACATGTGAGGGGAGGAGCTATATAGCAGCTCTGCTTGGGTGATCCTCTTGCAACTTCCTGTTGGGAAGGAGAATATATCCCATAAGTAATGGATGACCCGTGGACTGAACACACTACAAGAGAAATAAATTTATCAGGTAAGCATAAATTATGTTTTTAAATTTAAGCTTGAGAACCTCTGTGTATTGTTTGGGGAGGTATTAGCTGCTCTGAATGACTGTGACACAATTGCAGTGCCAGAGAAATTGTGTAGGCTGAATAAATACTATGCAGTGCCGGTGAGTACTGATGTTTTTCCAATACCTAAAAGGCTTACAGAAATTATTAGTAAGGAGTGGGATAGGCCCGGTGTGCCCTTTTCCCCACCTCCTATATTTAGAAAAATGTTTCCAATAGATGCCACTACACGGAACTTATGGCAGACTGTCCTTAAGGTGGAGGGAGCAGTTTCTACTTTAGCAAAGCATACCACTATCCCGGTTGAGGACAGTTGTGCTTTTTCAGATCCAATGGATAAAAAATTAGAGGGTTACCTTAAGAAAAGGTTTTATTTTACAGCCCCTTGCATGCATTGCGCCTGTCACTGCTGCGGCGGCATTCTGGTTTGAGGCCCTGGAAGAGGCCATCCATACAGCTCCATTGACTGAAATTGTTGACAAGCTTAGAACTCTTAAGCTAGCTAACTCATTTGTTTCTGATGCCATTGTTCATTTGACTAAACTAACGGCTAAGAATTCCGGATTCGCCATCCAGGCGCGTAGGGCGCTATGGCTCAAATCCTGGTCAGCTGATGTGACTTCAAAGTCTAAATTACTCAACATTCCTTTCAAGGGGCAGACCTTATTCGGGCCTGGTTTGAAAGAAATTATTGCTGACATTACTGGAGGTAAGGGTCATACCCTTCCTCAGGACAGGGCCAAATCAAAGGCCAAACAGTCTAATTTTCGTGCCTTTCGAAATTTCAAGGCAAGTGCAGCATCAACTTCCTCTTCTTCAAAACAAGAGGGAACTTTTGCTCAATCCAAGCAGGCCTGGAAACCTAACCAGTCCTGGAACAAGGGCAAGCAGGCCAGAAAGCCTGCTGCTGCCTCTAAGACAGCATGAAGGAGCGGCCCCCTATCCGACAACGGATCTAGTAGGGGGCAGACTCTCTCTCTTCGCCCAGGCGTGGGCGAGAGATGTTCAGGATCCCTGGGCGTTGGAGATCATATCTCAGGGATATCTTCTGGACTTCAAAGCTTCTCCTCCACAAGGGAGATTTCACCTTTCAAGATTATCTGCAAACCAGATAAAGAAAGAGGCATTCCTAAGCTGTGTACAAGATCTCCTTGTAATGGGAGTGATCCATCCAGTTCCGCGGACGGAACAAGAACAGGGGTTTTATTCAAATCTGTTTGTGGTTCCCAAAAAAGAGGGAACCTTCAGACCAATTTTGGATTTAAACATCCTAAACAAATTCCTCAGAGTTCCGTCATTCAAGATGGAAACTATTCGAACCATTTTACCCATGATCCAAGAGGGTCAATACATGACCACAGTGGACTTAAAGGATGCCTACCTTCACATTCCGATTCACAAGAATCATCATCAGTTCCTGAGTTTTGCCTTTCTAGACAGGCATTACCAATTTGTAGCTCTTCCATTCGGGTTGGCTACAGCCCCAAGAATTTTTACAAAGGTTCTGGGCTCACTTCTGGCGGTCCTAAGACCGCGAGGCATGGCGGTGGCTCCTTACCTGGACGATATCCTGATACAGGCGTCAAGCTTTCAAATTGCCAAATCTCATACAGAGATAGTTCTGGCATTCCTGAGGTCGCATGGGTGGAAAGTGAACGAAGAAAAGAGTTCTCTATCTCCTCTCACGAGGGTTTCCTTCCTAGGGACTCTAATAGATTCTGTAGAAATGAAAATTTACCTGATGGAGTCCAGGTTATCAAAACTTCTAAATGCTTGCCGTGTTCTTCACTCCATTCCGCGCCCCACGGTGGCTCAGTGCATGGAAGTAATCGGCTTAATGGTAGCGGCGATGGACATAGTGCCATTCGCGCGCCTGCATCTCAGACCGCTGCAATTATGCATGCTCAGTCAGTGGAATGGGGATTACACAGATTTGTCCCCTCTACTAAATCTGGATCAGGAAACCAGAGATTCTCTTCTCTGGTGGTTATCTCGGGCCCATCTGTCCAAGGGTATGACCTTTCGCAGACCAGATTGGATAATTGTAACAACAAATGCCAGCCTTCTAGGTTGGGTTGCAGTCTGGAACTCCCTGAAGGCTCAGGGTTCATGGACTCAGGAGGAGAAACTCCTCCCAATAAATATTCTTGAGTTAAGAGCAATATTCAATGCTCTTCTGGCTTGGCCTCAGCTAGCAACACTGAGGTTCATCAGATTTCAGTCGGACAACATCACGACAGTGGCTTACATCAACCATCAAGGGGGAACCAGGAGTTCCCTAGCGATGTCAGAAGTCTCCAAGATAATTCGCTGGGCAGAGACTCACTCTTGCCACCTGTCAGCGATCCATATCCCAGGTGTAGAGAACTGGGAGGCGGATTTTCTAAGTCGTCAGACTTTTCATCCGGGGGAATGGGAACTCCATCCGGAGGTGTTTGCTCAATTGGTTCTCCGTTGGGGCAAACCAGAATTGGATCTCATGGTGTCTCGCCAGAACGCCAAGCTTCCTTGTTACGGATCCAGGTCCAGGGACCCAGAAGCGGCTCTGATAGAAGCTCTAGCAGCGCCTTGGTTCTTCAACCTGGCTTATGTGTTTCCACCGTTTCCTCTGCTCCCTCGTCTGATTGCCAAAATCAAACAGGAAAGAGCATCGGTGATATTGATAGCGCCTGCGTGGCCACGCAGGACCTGGTATGCAGACCTAGTGGACATGTCATCCTTTCCACCATGGACTCTGCCTCTGAGACAAGACCTTCTAATACAAGGTCCTTTCAATCATCCGAATCTACTTTCTCTGAGACTGACTGCATGGAGATTGAACGCTTGATCCTATCAAAGCGTGGCTTCTCCGAGTCAGTAATTGATACCTTAATACAGGCACGAAAGCCTGTCACCAGGAAAATTTACCACAAGATATGGCGTAAATATCTTCATTGGTGTGAATCCAAGAATTACTCATGGAGTAGGGTTAGGATTCCTAGGATATTGTCTTTCCTCCAAGAGGGTTTGGACAAAGGATTATCAGCTAGTTCTTTAAAGGGACAGATTTCTGCTCTGTCTATTCTTTTACACATGCGTCTGGCAGAAGTTCCAGACGTTCAGGCATTTTGTCAGGCTTTAGTTAGAATTAAGCCTGTGTTTAAACCTGTTGCTCCTCCATGGAGCTTAAACTTGGTTCTTAAAGTTCTTCAAGGGGTTCCGTTTGAACCCCTTCATTGTATTGATATCAAACTTCTTTCATGGAAAGTTCTTTTTCTGATGGCTATTTCCTCGGCTCGAAGAGTCTCAGAGTTATCTGCCTTACATTGTGATTCTCCTTATCTGATCTTTCATTCAGATAAAGTTGTTCTGCGTACAAAACCTGGGTTTTTACCTAAGGTGGTTTCTAACAAGAATATCAATCAAGAGATTGTTGTTCCATCATTATGTCCTAATCCTTCTAAAAAGAAGGAACGTCTTTTTGCATAATCTAGACGTAGTCCGTGCCTTGAAGTTTTACTTACAGGCTACTAAAGATTTTCGCCAAACATCTAACCTGTTTGTTGTTTACTCTGGACAGAGGAGAGGTCAGAAGGCCTCGGCAACCTCTCTTTCTTTTTGGCTTCGGAGTATAATCCGTTTAGCCTATGAGACTGCTGGACAGCAGCCTCCTGAAAGGATTACAGCTCATTCTACTAGAGCTGTGGCTTCCACCTGGGCCTTTAAAAATGAGGCCTCTGTTGAACAGATTTGCAAGGCTGCAACTTGGTCTTCCCTTCATACTTTTTCCAAATTTTACAAATTTGATACTTTTGCTTCTTCGGAGGCTGTTTTTGGGAGAAAGGTTCTACAGGCAGTGGTTCCTTCCGTTTAAGTTTCTGCCTTGTCCCTCCCATCATCCGTGTACTTTAGCTTTGGTATTGGTATCCCACAAGTAATGGATGATCCGTGGACTGGATACACTTAACAAGAGAAAACATAATTTATGCTTACCTGTTAAATTTATTTCTCTTGTAGTGTATCCAGTCCATGGCCCGCCCTGTCCTTTTCAGGCAGGTCTAAATTTTAATTAAACTACAATCACCACTGCACCCTATGGTTTCTCCTTTCTCGGCTTGTTTCGGTCAAATGACTGAATATGGCAGTGAGGGGAGGAGCTATATAGCAGCTCTGCTGTGGGTGATCCTCTTGCAGCTTCCTGTTGGGAAGGAGAATATACACCGGATACACTACAAGAGAAATAAATTTATCAGGTAAGCATAAATTATGTTTTTTTCCAGTGCTCACTTAAGCCAACGCTGGTATTACAAGTTTTCTGAATGGCTGCGTTAGCCTCAGAAAAGTGAGCGTTGAGCAAATTTAGCTCCACTTCTCACTGTAATACCAGCGTTGTTTAAGTCAGCGGTAAGATGGCTAAAACGTGCTTGTGCACGATATCCCCATAGGAAACAATGGGGCTGAGCTGGCTGGAAAAAAAACCTAACACCTGCAAAAAAGCAGCGTCCAGCTTCTAACGCAGCCCCATTGTTTCCTATGGGGAAATAAAAGTTATGTCTGCACCTAACACCCTAACATGAACCCCGAGTCTAAACACCCCTAATCTTACACTTATTAACCCCTAATCTGCCGACCGGACATCGCCACCACTATAATAAATGTATTAACCCCTAAACCGCCGCACTCCTGCCTCGCAAACACTATAGTAAATTTTATTAACCTACCCCCCCAACGTTGCCGCCACCTACCTACAATTATTAACCCCTAATCTCCTGCCGTGATGTCCGGTCGGCAGATTAGGGGTTAATAAGTGTAGGTAGGTGGTGGCGACGTTGGGGGGGGGGCAGATTAGGGGTTAATAAATATAATGTAGGTGTCAGCGATGTTAAGGGCAGCAGATTAGGGGTTCATAGGTATAATGTAGGTGGCGGCGATGTCCGGTCGGCAGATTAGAGGTTAAATAATTTTAGTATAGTGTTTGCGATGTGGGGGGCCTCGGTTTAGGGGTTAATAGGTAGTTTATGGGTGTTAGTGTACTTTGTAGCACTGTAGTTAAGAGTTTTATGTTCCGGCGTTAGCCCATAAAACTCTTAACTACTGACTTTTAAATGCGGTAGGAGTCTGGACAGGAGAGGGTCTACTGCTCACTTCTTCCAAGACTCGTAATACCATCGTTAGGCAAATCCCATTAAAAAGATAGGATAAGCAATTGACGTAAGGGGATTTGCGGTAGCCTCGAGTCGCGGAAGAAAAGTGAGCGGTGAGCCTCTACCTGTCAGACTCGTAATACCAGCGTTAGGTAAAAAGCAGCTTTGGGACCTCTCAACGCTGCTTTTTAAAGCTAGCGCAGAACTCGTAATCTGGCAGAATAGAAAGTGTCTTGTGTGACAGAGCTCTAGCCACTTAAAGGGACACACAGGTTAATAGTATGCTGGGGCTGCTCAAGCAAATATTACATGTTGCCTTTATAATTGCTCAATTGGCTTATTTTGGCCTGTACCCTGCATTCTGTAAAGCATCGGTTATGACCACATATGCTCAGTGTATACTCCACTAACCTACTAAACCAGTAAATCTGCAAGAATATTCCCAGGCAAGATAGCTTATATTTATTTGCATAAATCTATAGATGTTCTGATTTCTTTATATGCCCCAAACAAGTACCAATCTTAATTTCAGTAACATATAAAGGAGAGTATATATAAGGGACCTTCTCTGGGATACTAGCATAGACTCGTATACTGCACCCAGAAATAATTTTTTCATCCATAGTCAGATCATTTTGTAATACTGGTAACCAGTAAAGCGTTGGAGAGAATATCCATAGAGTATGTATGAAGTGAAATACAGTAGTAAATACATGGAAAAAATGCTGTTTGTTTTTTGCAGAGTGTCAAGGAGAACAATACAATGATATCACTACCATGTCATCCAGTTGCAGCAGCACCAACAGCTGTGACCTCTACATAGACGTTTCTGATCCTTCCACTCCATCACCTCCTCTGCATCCTGCTCCTTCCTCTGCCCTCTCTGATGTTGGCATTGATGATTATGATACAACATATTTTCTGTTTGGAGATCCTGTACCCAGAAAGAGAAAGGTAAGCTGATTTTCTTGAGATTTCCTTTCATTTCCTTTCATAACTTCATCTCAGTTGTCTGTCTTAACTATCTCTTTTCAGTGTCGGATTGAATTCCTGTCACCAGGGGGAGGCAAAGATACCCAAAACACCTAGAGCTTTTAAACCCTCCCACCTCCCTCCATTTATCAGTCTTATGCTTTTGTCAAAACTAGTTGGACACAGACTAAAACAATTGAGTGCATGCACACAAGCCATGTCAAGGTAAATGGTGCAGACCCATAGCACAATATTAAATAAAAATAGCAGTTGCCAGTGAGTCATAAACTTATCCAAAAGAGAGGGAATTCAGCACTCTTAATATGTTTATATAAAGCTAGAGTATAAAAATACACATTTTATTTGAAAAATAATTATATATATATATATATATATATATATATATATATATATATATATATATATATATATATATATATATATATATATATACATGCTAACTCTGCAAAAAAAACAGGCAATTGAATGCTTTCACAAAAACAGACAAAAACCACATTTATAAAAAAATAAATAAATATATATATATATATATATATATATATACACATCAGGGTATAAACATATGCAGAGGAATAAGTACAATGTGTAGTGATCAAATACACCCCTTCTGCACACAGAACCCCTCTGACATACAGAGAGGTATCACCTGGACAGTACGCTGTTGGGGATCTAAGTTGACCGAGCTTATGCGCTACAAAAAACTTTAAATTACATCAATGTATAAACATATGCAACTGAATAAATTACAATGTGTGATGCGTAGATGAAGGCTCTTGACCAACTACAACACCCCTACTGCACACAAACCACCAGCACAACACAGGAGGTATCAATTTAGCAGTACACTATTGGGGATCTAAGTTGTTGGAACCTATGCACTAAAATAGATGTAAAAATGCAAAGAAATATGAGCCAGCCACAATGACAGGCATTTCCTTATTCCGGATCAATGCACTGGTCGTATGCCTTGATAGTATAGCATATTGTGTGCCAGCCTGCTAGAGTTAATATTTAGTCATTGCAAACTGCAGGGAAAAAAATACAAAGTTTTATCGTTGAGGCTCACCCAAAGCTTGCAAATACATTCCTTTTAGATGCCGTGTACAACCGTAGCTGACAGAGAATCCTTGAAGCCGTTAAGTAGTGGGACCCTGCCCAGTGCCGTACTCACACAAAGTTGGCTGTTAACTCATAATAATAACCACCATGCATCCACTGTAACTAGAGGAGCTAAAGTAGACACTGTATTCCTCAATCGCTATTTGGCATACAAGTCCTGCTCCACTTGTATCCAAACAGCCACTCGTATTTGCAAGTTTTGGGTGAGCCTTGTATTTATTCTGTTGCATATGTTTATACATTGATGTAATTTAAAGTTTTTTGTAGCTCTTAAGCTCTGTCTGCTTAGATCCCCAACAGCGTACTGTACAGGTGATACCTCTCTGTATGTCATTGAGGGGTTCTGTATGCAGTATGGGTGTAGTTGATCAAGAGCTTTCTACTCACTACACATTGTACTTATTCTTCTGCATATGTTTATACACTGAACTTTCCAATAGCTAATACTTGGCCAGTCTTTAATGTGTATATTTTCTTTATATGTGGTTTTTAGCACTGTGAGCATATATATATGATTATTTTTAAAATAAACTTTGTATTTTTATACTCTAGCTTTTATATAGCCATATTTCATTAAGAGTGCTGATTTGCCTCCCTTTTATAGATGAGTTTGTGACTCACTGGCTGCTATTTTTATTTAATATATATCAGTTTTATATTTGCCTCCTCAAGGAGGTGGTGAATAATTGAGGTGCTTGAGATTTTTTGTTGAAAGGGGTTCTCAAACCTATGTGAGACCCATTATCCCCCTCAAAAGCTGACCGTACACACTCTAAGGGGGGTGTATAGAGTACTGGGTAGTGACACTACATTTCCCTCTAGGATTTACTCGCAACCCTGCCACTGGTGTTGCAGGTACCTGTCCTTTAGCATTCTGCTGTTGGGTCAGGAGAGCTACATTTAGCTCTTTTACGCTGTGGGTTAAAAATTCTTAAAGGGACATTCCAGCCAAAATTTAAAGCCTCGTGGATGGATTTCAGTTTTGAATAGAAACATTTTTGTAATATACATGTATTAACAGAAATGCTTCTTTTGGAAGCTATAGCCGTTTCAAAAGTGTATTTATGTATGCACCGTGCACCAGCATTTTAAACACATCACTTGTTAAGAGAGCCTAAGGTGCTTGTACCATCTGGTAATGACTCATTTTATTAATTGCTGACATGATACAAGCCCCACTGGCATTTTGAGCATCTGCGGTATTTAAAATGCTGGAGCACTGAGAATATCTAGCTATACTTCACATGCATGTGCAGACAAAAATGTAAACACTAAAACAGTGATAACTTTTACAAGAAGCATTTTTGCCATTATATGTATATTGCAAATATGTTTCTATTAAAATATGTAATTCATCCATGTGCATTTTAATTTTGACTGGAATGTCCCTTTAAGTGTTGAGCAGGTGGTATTTAACTCCTCAAAGAGTGAAAAAGATATACCTTAACACAACGGGTAGGTGCTGGAGGGGCTGTGGACAGGTGGGTTCTTTGCTACACGTTTGGTGGGATTGTCCCAAACTGGTGGGGTTCTGGAAGGAGGTCTTCGCTGAAATTAATCAAAAGCTAGCAACAGCAATTCATCCAGACCCCACGCTCCTACTCTTTCACGACCTTCCAAAACTCATGAGCCAACACGTCAGGGCGCTTCTCATTGTCATGTTAAATGGAGCTAAAACTCTGATTCCCCAATAATGGAAAACTGACTCAATACCTGGTCTTTCAGAGTGGAGCTCGAAAGATATCATTATCTTAAGATAGGTAAGCCCGACCTACATGAGCTAATGCTCCTGATCTGGGAGGGAAAACCCATTTAATGGAAATGTTAACGCTACACACTGACACTGCCTGAGGCGTCTGACCTGGATCCCCACTCCACCCTTTTTCCTATTCCTACGCTGCCCCTGATTCCCTCCCTTTCCTCATACCACTCCCCCCCCCCCATTAATGCTACATCTTCTAACCGAAACAGATTGTGCTTCCTCAAACTAGTTAATATTTTCTGTCCTGATTCTAAGCTTATAAAATGTTAAAATAAAGGCAAATACTATTCATGGACCAACTGCAATAGGGGTATTGCTGTTATCGACTTTCCTCCATAGAGGTGGGTCTTTGTAACGCCTGAAAGACATTTGCACTTCTTATTCTACTAAGGGCACTCGCCCTCCCTCAACCCTCTTCGGAGACTTGACTTGTTTGATTTACAATTGTAACAACAATATGCATTTGTCTGTATCCCCTGTTTACTTGATTTCTAATAAAGATTTGCTTCATATTAAAAAAAAAAAAAATTCTTAAGAGTTGCAGAAAGTCAATCCATTACTCCTGGGAATTATTCTTCCTGACCACTAGGAGCAGGCAAAGATTTCCAAACCCCAAGAGCTCGATGAAACCCCTTCCACTTTACTGCAAGCTAGGTGTGTTTTTGCCTGTGCTGGAGGTAGGTGAAGAATGAAGGTGCTCAAGACGCTTTTTGTGAGAGGCCCAATTTGCCCTCATAGTGCTGCTGATTGATGGAGGGAATTACTGGCACAATTACACCTTATGGGGGTTAGTCACAAGCCTGCCACAGGTGTCTTGTTGAGTCAGCTGATCTAGATAATGCAAGTTGGATTTTTTTTCACGTGCAGGTCTTTTGGCACGTTTCTATTCTATCCGATCTCGTTGTTTACACGCGTGTTTCTTTGCTGTTTTAAGCACGCTATTGGGTTTTTTATTGCACTTTGTTTCCCCGTGTGTTATTCATCTTCTTTTGATGTTGGTGTAGCGCTCTGCAGCCTTGCTGTTTTTGTTAGGGGTTACATTTTTTCCTTGCTTCAAGAGCTCTTTTCAGGGGGAATATAGCCTTTAAGGGACAGTCAAGTCCAAAAATAACTTTCATGATTCAGATAAGGCATGTCATTTTAAACAACTTTCCAATTTACTTTTATAACCAATTTTGCTTTGTTTTCTTGGTATTCTTAGTTGAAAGCTAAACCTAGGAGGTTCATATGCTAATTTCTTAGACCTTGAAGGCCGCCTCTAATCTGAATGCTTTTTCACCACTAGAGGGTGTTAGTTCATGTGTTTCATATAGATAACATTGAGCTCACGCACGTGAATTTACCTAGGAGTGAGCACTGATTGGCTAAAATGCAAGTCTGTCAAAAGAGCTGAAATAAGGGGGTAGGCTGCAGAGGCTTAGATACAAGGTAATTACAGAGGTAAAACGTGTTTTAGTATAACTGTGTTGGTTATGCAAAACTGGGGAATGGGTAATAAAGGGATTATCTTTCTTTTTAAACAACAAAAATTCTGGTGTTGACTGTCCCTTTTAAGGTTGTGATTTCTACTTTGTTGTAGTTTTCACTTATCATGGAGCCTTCTGTGTCTGCCCCTGAAGCTATCTCCTCTGAACACTTTCCAACCAATGTGAAGTGTGTATATTGTAAACTTGCTGATGTGTTGCCTCCAGTTCCGCTATGCAATTCTTGTTTAAATGTTATTTTGCATTCTAATCGGACTAATGCTTCTCTTGTTTCTAAATTATCTTCCCTCCTACTGTTTGTTCTACACAGGGGAGTTATACAGATTTATCTCCAGGATTTAAGGACTTTGTACACTTCATTGTATCTGATTCAGCTCATTCGTCCACAGAGGGTGAGTTATTATTTGATGATCAGGGGTCTGTTTCTGATCATGATTCTGATATATTCTCTTTCCATCTTAATATGAGGAGAGTCCACGGCTTCATTCCTTACTTGTGGGAAATACTGAACCTGGCCACCAGGAGAAAGCAAAGACACCCCAGCCAAAGGCTTAAATACCTCCCCCCCTCCCCTCATCCCCCAGTCATTCTTTGCCTTTCGTCACAGGTGGTTGGCAGAGATGTGTCAGAAGATAGAGTATTTCCTTATGGAAGGTAGTACTCTTGGAAATGGGACTGGAGTTTTAAGTAGTCTTGTCAGTTTCTCAGTGAGAGCATTGGCGAATGTTAGTCTGGAGATGCAGGGAGAGTCTTTCTGCTATCCCATCCAGACTCATATTAACTCCTAAGCAATCAGTGTTGACGAATTTCACTGCCGGCTTCTATCACTCAAGTCCATGTCAGGAGTGATGCTACAAGACTGACAAACTTGAGAGGCTGTGTTTCTGTTCCACGGCATAGATTCCGGTAAGATTGTTTCATTTTTTATACACATTTGATAACACAAGAAGAAAGAGTCACAGTGTGACTCCTTTTATCTGAATGGAATCGAGGGCTAATATCTCCGGAAAGGGGATTATTGAACAGGAGGGATTAATCGCATTTTTAATATCGTGTTTATTCTGTGACATGTGTGAGATGTGGCTCAGGCAATTGTAGGAACGTACAGGTTTTACTTTCACTTTGGAGAGTGGGCAGCCAGTTAGGCTTGGCGCACTTTTAGTGGGGCAGGGGCGGTCCTGTATGGCGCACCATGTGACCGGGTGTGGTCACAGTGATTCTTTTCTTCCTGACCGTGAGGTGTCTGGAGACAAAGCGGTTTCTCTCTTGGGCCGGGGTCATAGGAGGTGGTGAGTGCCTCAGCCAGTGGGGGTATAAAGATGCCATTTATCTTTGTTTTAGTCCTTTTTTATAAGTGCAAGCTAAGTACGTTAGAGGGTACCCCCTCTTTACCTAAAGCTAATGCCTGTCTTTATTGTGAGGAGGCCATGGTATACCTGCCTACTCAATTATGTTCCACATGCCTTGATAAAGTAATCTTATCAAAGAAAGCCAATATGTTTAGTACTACTGAGCCTTCTACCTCTGAGGAGTCTCCGTCCTGTGAGGTGCGCACCCTACACTCATCTCTTAATACACATGCAGCTTCCCATAGCACTCCTATTCCTCCATCTGGAGGGGCCCTTTTACCGCCAGACTTTACTAAACAGTTATAGACGGCAGTGTCTGCGGCCTTTAGTGCTTTACCTCGCACTGCTAAGCTCAAGCGAAAGGTTAAATATTGCTATCCTTCCCAGGGGTCATCAACTAGCTTATTGGATTTATTTGATACAAGATTATCCGATGATGAAGACGCCTCTGATACTTCAGAGGATGCTGTTTTTGTGTCGGAATCTGCCTGGCTACTTTAGAGGTTCCAGAAGCTAAATTACCTGAGGAACCTTGCATTCTTAAATTAGATAAGGTCTACGAGGACAGGGTTGTACCACAGACTTTCCCGGTTCCCGTGAAGATGGCGAACATTATTAAGAATGAATGGGAAAGACTCGGTTCTTCTTTTTCCCCTTCTTCCTTTAGGAAATTGTTCCCGGTTCTGGACTCTCAGAGTTGTGAGGTTCCATCCCTAAGGTAGACGGTGCTATCTCCATACTTGCTAAAAGCACTACTATCCCACTTGAGGATAGTTTGTCATTTAAAGAGCCCATGGATAAGAAGCTGGAAACTCTATTAAGGACAATGTTTCAGCATACAGGATATTTGTTCCAACCAGCAGCGGCTGTTGATGCAGTTGCGGGAGCGGCTACCTACTGGTGTGACTCATCTGAGTTGATCGAGTTGGAGGGTCTCCTCAACACGATCCTGGAAAGAATTAGGACCTTAAGGGTAGCTAATTTTTTTTATTTGTGATACAAATGTGCAGATTATTCCCCTGAACGCCAAGGCTTCAGGTTTTACTGTGCTAGCGGACATGACAAGTCTAGACTTCTTTCTCTCCCATTCAAGGGAAAGATTCTTTTTGGTCCAGGCCTGGACTCTATCATATCCACGGTTACTGGAGGCAAAGGTGCCTTTTTACAGCAGGATGAGAAGAACAAACCTAAGTGACAAGGTCCTAATTTTAGTTCGGACAAATCCCAACGTCGTCAGCCCTCTGCAAAGCCGGAGCAGTCCAAGGGAACTTGGAAACCTCCTCAGTCCTGGAATAAATCCAAGCAGAATAAGAAGGCCGCCGAGTCAGTCGGCATGAAGGGGCGGCCCCCGATCCGGCTTTGGATCTGGTAGGGGACAGACTGTCACTCTTTTCAGAACCTTGTTTTTGGGACGTGCAAGACTCGTGGGTACTGGATGTCTTCGCTCAGGGATACAGAATAGGTTTCACGTCTCATCCTCACAGGGACAGATTCCTCTTCCTGTCTTCAAGGCCCGAAAAGAGAGATGGTTTTCTAGGGTGTGTGAGGGATCTCTCCGCCCTGGGGGTCATTGTACCGGTACCTCCATCAGAGAGAGGTCTGGGATACTACTCAAACCTGTTTAGGTCTAGAATTGGACGAAAAGTACCCTCCTTCTTTGGGACCACAAAGTGTTTAAATTCCTGTCTGTCCCCTCGTTCAAGATGGAGACAATAAGGGCCATTTTTCCTTTAGTCCAGGAAGGACAATTTATGACCACGATAGACCTGAAGGATGCCTACCTTCACGTCCCTATACACAAGGAACACTTCAAATTCCTAAGATTTGCGTTCATGAACCAGCACTTCCAGTTCATTGCACTTCTATTTGGTCTAGCTACTGCGCCAAGAGTTTTTACGAAGGTTCTAGGGGCTCTGCTCGCAGTGGCCAGAACCAGAGGGATTGCAGTGGCACCATACTTAGACAATATTTTGGTTCACGCACCATCCTGTCGTCTGGCAGAGGACCATTCGAAAGCTCTTCTTTCTCTTCTTCGATCTCATGGATGGAAGATAAACTTAGAAACGAGTTCTCTTATTCCCAGTACCAGGGTTAAGTTCATGGGTACGGTAATAGATTCCATATCTATGAGGACATTTCTTACAGACCAGAGACGTTACAAGCTAACTTCCAATTGTCTTGCCCTCCAGACCTCCTTCAGGCCATCTGTGACTCGGTGTATGGAGGTAATTGGACTCAAGGTGTCCTGCATGGACATCATCCCCTTTGCCAGGTTCCATTTCAGACCTCTTCAGCTGTGCATGCTGAGACAGTGGAGCGGCAATCATTCAGCTCTGTCTCAACAGATTTCTCTGGACAGGCGGTCGAGAGAATCGCTCTCCTAGTGGCTTTGTACAGATCACCTGTCCCTAGGGACGTCCTCCTTAAGACCATCCTGGGAGATTGTGACTATGGATGCGAGTGTCTCAGGATGGGGAGCTGTTTGGGGTGCCAGGAAGGTACAGGGCCTGTGGACTCTAGAGGAATCCCTCCTCCCAATCAACATCTTGGAACTTTGAGCGATCTTCAATGCTCTGAAGGCTTGGCCCCTTCTGGAATTGACCTAGTTGATCAGACTCCAATCGTACAACATAACATCGGTGGCTTACATCAACCATCATGGGGGAACGAGAAGCTCCCTAGCAATGAGGGATTCTGGAGTGGGCGGAGGCTGTCAGCGATCCACTTTCCAGGTGTGGACAACTGGGAAGCAGATTTTCTCAGAAGATAATCCTTTCATCCGGGGTAATGGTCTCTCCATCTCGAAGTGTTTGCGGAGATATGCAACAGGTGGGGGACACCGGAGATAGATCTCATGGCGTCTGGTCTCAATACCAAGCTACCCAGATTTTGGTCGAGGTCCAGGGATCCTCAGGCGGAGCTAATAGATGCATTAGCAGGGCCTTGGAGGTTCAGTCTAATCTACCCTTTTCCGCTGTTACCACTTCTTCCTCGTGTAGTGGCTTGCATCAAACAGGAGCAGGCATCGGTGATACTGATTGCTCCATCGTGATCGCGAAGGATGTGGTTCGCGGATCTAGTGGGGATGTCATCTTTTCCTCCATGGAAGTTACCTTGTCGCAGGGATCTGCTGGAATAAGGTCCTTTTGTTTATCGAAATCTAGATTCTCTGAGGCTGACTGCGTGGAGATTGAATGCTTAGTACAAGCCAAGAGAGGTTTTTCTGAGAGAGTTATTGATACTCTCATTCAAGCCTGTAAGCCAGTTACTCGTCGCATCTATCATAAGGTGTGGAGGACCTACTTATTCTGGTGTGAAGAGCGTGGGTTTCCCTGGCATAGGTCAGGTTTTCCAGGTTTCTTTTTGTTCTCCAGGATGGTCTGGATTAGGGACTTTTGGCTAGCTCTCTTAAGGGACAGATTTTGGCCCGATCTGTTTTACTGCACAAAAGGCTCGCTGAGCTTCCAGGCGTCCAGTCCTTTGTTCAGGCTCTGTCTAGAATCAGACCTGTTTTTCGACCTAGCGCTCCTCCTTTGAGCTTACATTTTGTTCTTAAATTTTGTTATTAAATTTTGTTATTAAGGTTTTGCAGAGGGCTCCGTTTGAGCCTATGCACGGCCTTGACATTAAATTATTATCTTGGAAGGTTCTCTCTTTTTCTGGCTATTGCCTCGGCATGCAACGTATCTGAGATGGCTGCCTTGCAATGTGAGCCCCTTTACCTAGTATTCTATGCTGATAAGGCTGTTCTTCGTACTGGGTTAGGTTTTCTTCCTAAGGTTGTTTCTGATCGCAACATCAATCAGGAGATTGTTGTTCCTTCCTTGTGTCCAAGCCCTTCTTTTTCGAAGGAGCGGTTACTTCATAATCTGGATGTGGTTCGGGCCTTGAAGTTCTATCTTCAAGTTTAGACCGACTTCTTCTTTGTTTGTTGTCTACTCTGGGAAGCGTAAGGAGCAGAAAGCCTTGTCCACTTCCTTGTCTTTTTGGTTGAGGAGCATTATTCGCTTAGCTTATGAAATAGCGGGACATAGGCCTCCTCAGAGGATTAAGGCTCCTTCTAGAGCAGTGTCTTCCTCTTGGGCCTTCAAGAATGAGGCACCTATGGAGCAGATATGTAAGGCGGCTACCTGGTCCTCCATACATACATTTTCAAAATTTTACAAGTTTGACTTTTTTGCTTCTGCTGAAGCAGCTTTTGGGAGAGAGGTTTTCCAGGCTGTGGTGCCCTCAGAATAGGGTCCGCCTCTAGTTTTACCCTCCCATTTTCATTCAGTGTCCTCTGGAGCTTGGGTATATGTTTCCCACAAGTAAGGAATTAAGCTGTGGACTCTCCTAATATTAAGATGGAAAACATAAATTATGCTTACCAGATAATTTTCTTTCCATCTGTATGAGTAGAGTCCATGGCAAATAATATCAACATACAGCATCACACAGGCCAGCTCAAACACTATTTCATCCAAGACAGTCAGCGTGGATAGGCAGGGAGAGAAGTGTCCCTCTTCACAGCAGGCAGACTAAGACCTCAAATAACAGACTTCTTACCAACCAACCGGTGTCATCTTCACCATTTCCTGGTCAGAGTATGGCGCTGCTTCGTTCTATATTATTTTGGTCGCTGCTTCTGCTGAGTTTGTTGATTTTGTGTAGCTAGAACTCAAGTGCTTTCTACTGCATCTGTGTTATTCTGTTCTTCCTGCGTTTCGTAAGGTCCCTTTTCGTCACAGACCTCGTGACCGGAGGTGCTCCAATCGGCGCTTGGCTGAATAGTGGATAAACGGAAGGTGCCAGGTATGTAGGGGGGAATCCAAAAACGAATAACATCAAAGAAAACCGGCACGTCTTTTTAGTAAAAGGCCAAAATTTATTGCATCACCAATAAAATGGCAAAAGTCATGCTTTACATGTTTCGGCCTTAATCATAAGCATGACTAAAAATAAAAAAACCAAATAGGATTTAAAGCCACTACTGAGTGACTATTGGTTAGAGCTTAGTCACATGATACAATGCAAGTTAATTGAACATCTTAAAGGGACAGTCTACCTTAGAATTGTTATTGTTTTAAAAGATAGATAATCCCTTTATTACCCATTCCCTAGTTTTGCATAACCAACACAGTTATATTAATATACTTTTTACCTATGTGATTACCTTGTATCTAAGAACTTTCTTCCAGTCCCCTGATCACATGACTGTGACTGTTTATTATCTATTGTCTTAAATTTAGCATTGTATTGTGCTAGATCTTAAATAACTTTCTGTGCCTGAACACAGTGTTATCTATATAGCCCACATGTACTTTCTGTCTCTTTGTGTTGAAAAGAGATTTAAAAAGCATGTGATAAGAGGCAGCCCTCAAAGGCTTAGAAATTAGCATTTGAGCCTACCTATGTTTAGTTTAAACTAAGAATACCAAGAGAAAAAGCACATTTGATGATAAAAGTAAATTGGAAAGTTGATTAAAATTAAAAGTCCTATCTGAATAATGAAAGTTTAATTTATACTAGACTGTCCCTTTAAGGTGGACTAATTGAGATTTCTCCAACATTGGTGTGTCCGGTCCACGGCGTCATCCTTACTTGTGGGATATTCTCTTCCCCAACAGGAAATGGCAAAGAGTCCCAGCAAAGCTGGTCACATGATCCCTCCTAGGCTCCGCCCACCCCAGTCATTCTCTTTGCCGTTGCACAGGCAACATCTCCACGGAGATGGTTAAGAGTTTTTTGGTGTTTAAATGTAGTTTTATTCTTCTATCAAGTGTTTGTTATTTTATAATAGTGCTGGTATGTACTATTTACTCTGAAACAGAAAAGGATGAAGATTTCTGTTTGTAAGAGGAAGATGATTTTAGCAGACAGTAACTAAAATCGATTGCTGTTTCCACACAGGACTGTTGAGATGAAGTAACTTCAGTTGGGGGAAACAGTTAGCAGTCTTTTCTGCTTAAGGTATGACTAGCCATATTTCTAACAAGACCATGTAATGCTGGAAGGCTGTCATTTCCCCTCATGGGGACCGGTAAGCCATTTTCTTAGTTAAACATAAAAGAATAAAGGGCTTCAAAAAGGGCTTAAAAACTGGTAGACATTTTTCTGGGCTAAAACAATTGCTTTACTAGGCATATTATGCAGATTCTAACTAATTATTGGTATTATAATCTTAGGGAACGTTTAGAAAAACGGCAGGCACTGTATTGGACACCTTTTTCAGATGGGGGCCTTTCTAGTTATAGACAGAGCCTCATTCTGGGACTGTATAGGGGTTAAATGTAAAAACTCTGAAATTTGGTGTGCAATACTTTTAATGCTTTAAGACACTGTGGTGAAATTTTGGTGAATTTTGAACAATTCCTTCATACTTTTTCACATATTCAGTAATAAAGTGTTTTCAGTTTGAAATTTAAAGTGACAGTAACAGTTTTATTTTAAAACGTTTTTTGTGCTTTGTTGACAAGTTTAAGCCTGTTTAACATGTCTGTACCATCAGATAAGCTATGTTCTATATGTATGAAAGCCAATGTGTCTCCCCATTTAAATTTATGTGATAATTGTGCCATAGTGTCCAAACAAAGTAAGGACAGTAATGCAACAGATAATGATATTGCCCAAGATGATTCCTCAAATGAGGGGAGTAAACATGATACTACATCATCCCCTACTGTGTCTACACCAGTTATGCCCACACAGGAGGCACCTAGTACATCTAGTGCGCCAATACTTATTACCATGCAACAATTAACGGCTGTAATGGATAACTCCATAGCAAATCTTTTATCCAAAATGCCTACTTATCAGAGAAAGCGCGATTGCTCTGTTTTAAACACTGAAGAGCAAGAGGACGCTGATGATAACTGTTCTGACATACCCTCACACCAATCTCAAGGGGCCATGAGGGAGGTTTTGTCTGATGGAGAAATTTCAGATTCAGGAAAAATTTCCTGATGTTGTGACATTTAAATTAGAACATCTCCGCGCACTGCTTAAGGAGGTGTTATCTACTCTGGATGATTGTGACAATTTGGTCATTCCAGAGAAATTATGTAAGATGGACAAGTTCCTAGAGGTTCCGGTGCCCCCCGACGCTTTTCCTATACCCAAGCGGGTGGCGGACATAGTAAATAAAGAGTGGGAAAGGCCCGGCATACCTTTTGTTCCCCCCCCCCCTATATTTAAGAAATTATTTCCTATAGTCGACCCCAGAAAGGACTTATGGCAGACAGTCCCCAAGGTCGAGGGGGCGGTTTCTACTCTAAACAAACGCACTACTATTCCTATCGAAGATAGTTGTGCTTTCAAAGATCCTATGGATAAGAAATTAGAGGGTTTGCTTAAAAAGATTTTTGTACAGCAAGGTTACCTTCTACAACCAATTTCATACATTGTTCCTGTCACTACGGCAGCGTGTTTCTGGTTCGAGGAACTAGAAAAATCGCTCAGTAAAGAATCTTCGTATGAGGAGGTTATGGACAGAGTTCAAGCACTTAAATTGGCTAACTCTTTTGTTTTAGATGCCGCTTTGCAATTAGCTAGATTAGCGGCGAAAAATTCAGGGTTTGCTGTCGTGGCGCGCAGAGTGCTTTGGCTAAAGTCTTGGTCAGCGGTTGTGTCTTCCAAGACAAAATTGCTTAACATTCCTTTCAAAGGTAAAACATTATTTGGACCTGATTTGAAAGAGATTATTTCAGACATCACTGGGGGAAAGGGCCACGCCCTCCCACAGGATAGGTCTTTTAAGGCTAATAATAAGCCTAATTTTCGTCCCTTTCGCAGAAACGGACCAGTCTCTAATTCTGTATCCTCTAAGCAAGAGGGTAATACTTCACAACCCAAACCAGCCTGGAAACCAATGCAAGGCTGGAACAAGGGTAAGCAGGCCAAGAAGCCTACCACTGCTACCAAAACAGTATGAAGGGATAGCCCCCGATCCGGGACCGGATCTAGTGGGGGGCAGACTTTCTCTCTTTGCTCAGGCTTGGGCAAGAGATGTTCAGGATCCTTGGGCGCTAGAAATAGTTTCTCAAGGTTATCTCCTGGAATTCAAGGAACTACCCCCAAGGGGAAGGTTCCACAGGTCTCACTTATCTTCAAACCAAATAAAGAGACAGGCATTCTTACATTGTGTAGAAGACCTGTTAAAGATGGGAGTGATACATCCAGTTCCAATAAGAGAACAAGGAATGGGATTTTATTCCAATCTGTTCATAGTTCCCAAAAAAGAGGGAACATTCAGACCAATTTTGGATCTGAAGATCCTAAACAAATTTCTCAGGGTACCATCGTTCAAAATGGAAACTATTCGAACTATCCTACCCACCATCCAGGAAAGTCAATTTATGACTACCGTGGATTTAAAGGATGCGTACCTACATATTCCTATCCACAAGGAACATCATCAGTTCCTAAGGTTCGCTTTTCTGGACAAGCATTACCAGTTTGTGGCACTTCCATTCGGATTAGCCACTGCTCCAAGGATTTTCACAAAGGTACTAGGGTCCCTTCTAGCGGTTCTAAGACCAAGGGGCATTGCAGTAGTACCTTACTTGGACGACATCCTAATTCAAGCGTCGTCCCTGTCAAAAGCAAAGGCTCATACGGACATCGTCCTAGCCTTTCTCAGATCTCACGGATGGAAGGTGAACAAAGAAAAAAGTTCTCTGTCCCCGTCAACAAGAGTTCCCTTCTTGGTCAGAAAATCAAAACTTCTAAGCTCTTGTCAAGTACTTCATTCTGTTCCTCGTCCTTCCATAGCGCAGTGCATGGAAGTAATAGGATTGATGGTTGCAACAATGGACATAGTTCCTTTTGCACGAATTCATCTAAGACCATTACAACTGTGCATGCTCAGACAGTGGAATGGGGATTATACAGACTTGTCTCCGACGATTCAAGTAGATCAAAAGACCAGAGATTCACTCCGTTGGTGGCTGACCCTGGACAATCTGTCACAGGGAATGAGCTTCCGCAGACCAGAGTGGGTCATTGTCACGACCGACGCCAGCCTAGTGGGCTGGGGCGCGGTCTGGGAATCCCTGAAAGCTCAGGGTCTATGGTCTCGGGAAGAGTCTCTTCTCCCGATAAACATTCTGGAACTGAGAGCGATATTCAATGCTCTCAGAGCTTGGCCTCAACTAGCAAAGGCCAAATTCATAAGGTTTCAGTCAGACAACATGACGACCGTTGCATATATCAATCATCAGGGGGGAACAAGGACTTCCCTGCCGATGAAAGAGGTGACCAAGATAATTCAATGGGCGGAGGATCACTCCTGCCACTTGTCTGCGATCCACATCCCAGGAGTGGAAAATTGGGAAGCGGATTTTCTGAGTCGTCAGACATTCCATCCGGGGGAGTGGGAACTCCATCCGGAAATCTTTGCCCAAATAACTCAATTATGGGGCATTCCAGACATGGATCTGATGGCGTCTCGTCAGAACTTCAAGGTTCCTTGCTACGGGTCCAGATCCAGGGATCCCAAGGCGACTCTAGTAGATGCACTAGTAGCACCTTGGACCTTCAACCTAGCTTATGTATTCCCACCGTTTCCTCTCATCCCCAGGCTGGTAGCCAGGATCAATCAGGAGAGGGCCTCGGTGATCTTGATAGCTCCTGCGTGGCCACGCAGGACTTGGTATGCAGACCTGGTGAATATGTCATCGGCTCCACCATGGAAGCTACCTTTGAGACAGGACCTTCTTGTTCAGGGTCCATTCGAACATCCGAATCTGGTTTCCCTCCAACTGACGGCTTGGAGATTGAACGCTTGATTTTATCAAAGCGTGGGTTTTCAGATTCTGTAATAGATACTCTGATTCAGGCTAGAAAGCCTGTAACTAGAAAAATTTACCATAAAATATATCTGTTGGTGTGAATCTAAAGGATTCCCATGGAACAAGATAAAAATTCCTAAGATTCTATCCTTTCTACAAGAAGGTTTGGAGAAAGGATTATCTGCACGTTCTCTGAAGGGACAGATCTCTGCTTTATCTGTTTTACTTCACAAAAGACTGGCAGCTGTGCCAGATGTTCAAGCATTTGTTCAGGCTCTGGTTAGGATCAAGCCTGTTTACAGACCTTTGACTCCTACCTGGAGTCTAAATCTAGTTCTTTCAGTTCTTCAAGGGGTTCCGTTTGAACCCTTACATTCCGTAGATATTAAGTTATTATCTTGGAAAGTTTTGTTTTTGGTTGCAATTTCTTCTGCTAGAAGAGTTTCAGAGTTATCTGCTCTGCAGTGTTCTCCGCCCTATCTGGTGTTCCATGCAGATAAGGTGGTTTTGCGTACTAAGCCTGGTTTTCTTCCGAAAGTTGTTTCCAACAAAAATATTAACCAGGAGATAGTTGTACCTTCTTTGTGTCCGAATCCAGTTTCTAAGAAGGAACGTTTGTTACACAATTTGGACGTAGTCCGTGCTCTAAAATTCTATTTAGAGGCTACTAAAGATTTCAGACAAACATCTTCCTTGTTTGTTGTTTATTCTGGTAAAAGGAGAGGTCAAAAAGCGACTTCTACCTCTCTTTCCTTTTGGCTTAAAAGCATTATCCGATTGGCTTATGAGACTGCCGGACGGCAGCCTCCTGAAAGAATCACAGCTCACTCCACTAGGGCTGTGGCTTCCACATGGGCCTTCAAGAACGAGGCTTCTGTTGACCAGATATGTAAGGCAGCGACTTGGTCTTCACTGCACACTTTTGCCAAATTTTACAAATTTTATACTTTTGCTTCTTCGGAGGCTATTTTTGGGAGAAAGGTTTTGCAAGCCGTGGTGCCTTCCATTTAGGTGACCTGATTTGCTCCCTCCCTTCATCCGTGTCCTAAAGCTTTGGTATTGGTTCCCACAAGTAAGGATGACGCCGTGGACCGGACACACCAATGTTGGAGAAAACAGAATTTATGCTTACCTGATAAATTACTTTCTCCAACGGTGTGTCCGGTCCACGGCCCGCCCTGGTTTTTTAATCAGGTCTGATGAATTATTTTCTCTAACTACAGTCACTACGGTATCATATGGTTTCTCCTATATATATTTCCTCCTGTCCGTCGGTCGAATGACTGGGGTGGGCGGAGCCTAGGAGGGATCATGTGACCAGCTTTGCTGGGACTCTTTGCCATTTCCTGTTGGGGAAGAGAATATCCCACAAGTAAGGATGACGCCGTGGACCGGACACACCGTTGGAGAAAGTAATTTATCAGGTAAGCATAAATTCTGTTATTCGTATAGTATAACGGAGTACGTAAGAAACCTCTAGTATTATATTAAACCTTAAATTATAAGGGTAGAATATAACATGTTTCTAGTTCATGTTTACAGGGTTAACACTATAGATGTGGGCTTAAGATGAGACATTTAAATTCTTATGGTATCATAGTGATACATATTTCAAATAAAGTAACATGTTCTATTTGTATTCAAACAGTATTTAGTGCAACAATCATTCTGCATTAGAAAATACCACATTAGGCGAGTTGCAAACTAATATATTGAATTTGCACTGAAATGTCCAAAAGATACCACATAATCTAAACGTTAAAAATCAATATCATAATCCTAACAATACATGTAGTGCCAAATATGGAGAATACCACATTAAAAATGCATCAAACATAAAGGAGTTTAATACAAAATGCTATGGCTCTGAAAAAGCACAAACATACTTATGTATAAATTTAAATATTAAGAAACAGCGACAGCATTATTTGTTACAAAATATATGACCCAGGGCGGTAAGGGTAGCAGACCGCTATTCCCAAAAGTTAATGAGATCAAAGGTTGAATTAAACCCTTTTGGGATACGAGTCTCCATAGTGAATATCTAAAACGCTTCCCTTTTGTATAGTAGTCTGCTAACATCACCCCCTCTTTGGACATTTAACCTTTTCTATGACTGTCCATCTTAGAGTGGTATTAATATTGTGATGTTCCTCTATTAAATGAGTGTTCAGACCTGAGCATTTTTGTGACCTTTTTTTGTCTCATCGTTGTTCTCTTATTCTTTCACGGACTTCTCTTGAAGTGCAGCCTATATATTTTTTGTTGTTACATGTACACCATATCAGATAAATCAAAATTTTAGACCTGCAGTTGACACAGTCCTTTAGTGTGTATTGTTTTCCAGTCATAGTAGATGTAAATGTGGAATCAAAAATACCAAAACTACATGGGATACACAGACTATACCCACATTTGTGCGTGCCTTTAATGACCAACCATGATCTTATAGGATTATCTGTTCTTATCTCACTAGGGGATAGTTCATTCCCTATTGTTCTTTTCCGGTATGGAAAGTTACATCCCTTCACAGTATTCTGTAGGCCATCATCGGCCAACAACATTGGAAAATGCTTTCTAATGGTATTACAGATCTGGTAATAATCAGCAGAAAACTGTGTGGTGAATGTAACTGTATCACTATTGGTAAAGTTACTCTTTCTCTTGACACAGGTCTTTTCTGTATCTTTCAATAATGTGTCTCTGTTCACAGTATCAACTTCATTTTTGGCTCTCAGGACAATTTTTTAATTATACCCTCTATTATACCCTCTATTAGATAATCTATCTAATAAATCTTGGCTCTGAGTTTCATAATCTGTGATGTTACTACAGTTACGTTTCATCCTTATGAATTGTCCCTTTGATATGGAATAAGGGACTTGTTTCAGATGGTTGCTATTCCTATGCAGGATAGTGTTACCAGAGATTGGTTTCCTATAGACTGTACTCTCAACTTTGTGTTTGATGATTAAACAAGAGTGTTATGTCTAAATAGTTGATTTTTTGTCTGTTAAACTCATAGGTGAAGGTGAGGCCAAGGGGATTGCTGTTAAGATATGACACAAAATCAATGATGGCCCGGCTATCACCAGACAAACAGTAAATCATCTATGTATATGTGATTATAAACGTATGTTGTCTGAGAAAAGATTCCTATCGCTGTAGATTTACAGGAACTTCCACCATCCCATAGTTAAATTAGCAAAAGATGGGGCAAATTTTGCCCCTATCGCTGTACTTTTTTTTGTTTGTTTGTAAGAAAGTCATTTTTAAATTTAAAGTAATTGTGTGACAATAAAAAGCTAGTAACCTCAACTAGATAGATAGTGAACTCTTTAGTATAATCTGTATGATTATTCAATGGCTCTCAGTCCCACCTCATGAGGAATGCTCGAATAGAGGGATACCACATCTATGGTAAGCCAAGTGTCTTGTTCTACGCACTGAAAGTCCTTGAATTTTTGAAGTACATGTTTTGTGTCTCTTGTGTAGCTGTAAAGTTTAAGAACTATTGGTTGTAATAAACTGTCAAGCCACTCCGACAACCTCTCGCACAGAGACCCTATGCCTGAGACTATGGGTCTACCTTTTACATCTTCCAATGATTTATGGACCTTGAGCAGGATGTGGAAGATTGGTATTATTGGTTGTGAAACATATAGATAGTCAAATGTATCTTGATCAATATAGCCTTCATGAAAGCCATCATCCAATAATGACTTAAAAGTGTTGTTAGGATTATATGGTAGACTGATATAGTCCCACAGCACAATGTTATCTATATGGCCCACATGGATTAGCAGTCTATTGTTGTGAGAAGCTAATAAAAAAAAAAAGTAAAGGCTTTCTCTATCTTTTTAAACAATAACAATTTTGGTGTTGACTTTCCCTTTAAATGTTTGAATTTGATTTTTAAACCTACTGCTAAGTATACAGAGGTTTTTCCTGTGCCTAATGTTGTCTCTGAGATAGTTTTTTTTTTTTTTTTTTGGTTGAAATATTTTTTATTTATTGAGATCAACCATGACATAGCTTACAATGATGAAGATACAACAAAACATATTCTTTCTTGCGTTAACAATTATACATAATATGTAAACAATCATTCTTAAGTTGGTACCTCTACATAGTTTACATAGGTTCCTCTCACCCTCTCTAGGTACCTTATCATGTATCCGTATTGCAGTAAAATCAGTCATGCCCGGGAGAAACTCCTAGTTGATCCCAAAAGAAAATTCTTTTAGAGATATGTTAAAGAAAGAGAGAATTACAGGTAAAAAGGAAGAAAAGAAAAGATAATGATCAGGACAGGATTATTGGTCAGAATTAGCTTACAACTAAGGATATAAATCATGCGTCACTCGTGGTCAGGAGTGGTGTTCTCTGATTGTTCCAAGCCACTGTCTATATCTATTTGTAGACTTTTTCTATTTTGCATCCTTTGTTTATCCTGCCATATTATCCAATCTTCCCAGACTAGCAGAAATTATGTTCTAGTATTAAGTAAGGTAGAATAAATATCCGTCATTTGATAATAATACTTAACTTTATTAAAGATCAAATTGTAACTGGGGACCGAGATTTTCCAATATCTTGCAATCGTAGTTTTGACAGCTGTACAAACAATTCCCACAAACCTTGACCTGGCTTTAGAGAGGCCTTTAATTGAAAAGTGTAGTAGGGCTTGTTCCCTATTTAAAGTGATTTGTCTATCAAAGATTTCACTTAGTAGTTTACTGGTTTGTGTCCAGATTTTCTCAGCATCCGGACAGGTCCACCACATATGCGTATAGGATCCTGTTTCCTTACAATCTCTATAACAATTCTTATGTGATGCATCTCCCCAGTTCACTCTACTAGGGTGTAGGTATCATCTATATGTTACCTTGATATAGCTTTCTTTCAAGTTTGCACTGATAGAGCATGTTTGTCCTTTCTTTAAAATACAGGACCATTCCGAGGGTTCTTTAGCAAATTGACCCTCTTCTTCCCACTTCTCAGTAAAGTGTAGTTTAGTGTTTGAATTAAGTACATTTAAGTAATTATATAAGATTGTGATAGTTCCTCTAGTTCTAGTTGATGCAAGGCTAAGTTTTTCAAAGGGAGTATGATCTGAATATTTAGGCGGTATTCCTAATTCCCTTGCTCTGGATATCAGATGCAAGTAGTGAAACCAGGAATTCGGGAGAATCGGTTGAATTGAGTTATACCGCTCAAAGGTAATAATGTTTGAGTTTACCCATAAATTAGCAATGCGGTATAGACCCTTATTAGCCCATATGCTGCTTATAGAATTAGCAATCTTAACCAAGGGTGTAATTAGCGGAGTTGCTAGGGATCTAGCCGTATGTACCTTACTCTTCAGCTGTAAATTATCCAAAATTTTAATAGTGTGTGCAGTCGCTAAGTAGGGGGACCATTTTGCTGGTCTATCTTTTTTGGGTGTTCATAGTATCTGGTATATAGGTGTTAGGTGTAGCATATCACTCTCTAACTGTACCCATGATATATCCTTACCTCCACAGTTCCAAAGTGAGGTTTGTGCCAATCTTGCTGTTCTAAAATAGTTCTGCAGGTCAGGTACACCCAATCCCCCACAATCCTTAGTCGGTAGTAATGTTCTCCTATTAATTCTAGCCTTTTTGTTAGACCAAATAAATTTTAGTATGCATCTCTGCATGTTATTCATGTCTTCTGAGGAAGTGTTAATGGGCAGTGCTCTAAATAGAGTATGTTTGATAGGGTTAGACTGTCTAGCTGGTGGGGAATCTAGCACACCTGAAGTAAACTTTATCCCAAAGTTTAAAGAGTTATAGTTAGTTGTAGTAGGTGGCGCAAACCAAGTTGCTATTCCCAATGTGTCTTACTGTAAATATGTGTGATAATATGTGGGCTCAATATATGTTAATGTTTTGATGAGTACTATTTCTCTTGTTAAGTGTATCCAGTCCACGGATCATCCATTACTTATGGGATATATTCTCCTTCCCAACAGGAAGCTGCAAGAGTCCACCCACAGCAAAGCTGCTATATAGCTCCTCCCCTAACTGCCATTACCAGTCATTCTCTTGCAAGTCTCAACATAGATAGGAGGTCGTGAGAGTCTGTGGTTTTTTATACTTAGTTTATTTCTTCAATCAAAAGTTTGTTATTTTTAAATGGCACCGGAGTGTGCTGTTTATCTCAGGCAGTATTTGGAAGAAGAATCTGCCTGCGTTTTTTCTATGATCTTAGCAGACGTAACTAAGATCCAGTTGCTGTTCTCACACATTCTGAGGAGTAAGGTACTTCAGAGGGGGAATGGCGTGCAGGTTTTCCTGCAAATAAGGTATGTGCAGTAAAATATTTTTCTAAGGAATGGAATTGACTAAGAAAATACTGCTGATACCGAAGTAATGTAAGTACAGCCTTTAAATGCAGTGAAAGCGACTGGTACCAGGCTGATTGATAGAGATATATGCTAAGGTATGTGCAGTAATATATTTTTCTAAGGAATGGAATTGACTAAGAAAATACTGCTGATACCGAAGTAATGTAAGTAAAGCCTTAAATGCAGTGATAGCGACTGGATCAGGCTTATTAATAGACATACATACTCTTATAAGAATGTGTTTTAAAACGTTTGCTGGCATGTTTAATCGTTTTTTAACATATGTTTGGTGATAAAACTTATTGGGGCCTAATTTTTCCACATGGCTGGCTTAAATTTTGCATAGAAACAGTTATAGGGAAGGTAATCCACAGCTCAGCTGTGGCAGTTTTGTTGTGTCTGTTTAAAAAAATGTCGTTTTTTTTTTGTTTTTTTTTATCTGTTTTTTGCATTAAGGGGTTAATCATCCATTTGCAAGTGGGTGCAATGCTCTGTTAACTTATTACATGTACTGTAAAAATTTCGTTTGATTTACTGCCTTTTTTCACTGTTTTTCAAATTTTGACAAAATTTGTTTCTCTTAAAGGCACAGTAACGTTTGTTATATTTGCTTGTTAACTTGATTTAAAGTGTTTTCCAAGCTTACTAGTCTCTTTATTAGTTCTAACATGTCTAACATAGAGGAGGCTCTGTGTTTATTATGTTTAAAGCCATGGTGGAACCCCATTTTAGAATGTGTACCAGATGTACTGATTTCATGTTAAACAATAAAGATCATTTTTTGTATTTAAAAACATTATCACCAGAGGATTCTGTCGAGGGGGAAGTTATGCCGACTAACTCTCCCCACGTGTCAGACCCTTTGACTCCCGCTTTAGGGACTCACGCTCAAATGGCGCCAAGTACATCAAGGGCACCCATAGCGTTTATTTTACCAGAGGATTCTATCGAGGGGGAAGTTATGCCGACTAACTCTCCCCACGTGTCAGACCCTTTGACTCCCGCTCCAGGGACTCCCGCTCAAATGGCGCCAAGTATATCAATGGCGCCCATAGCGTTTATTTTACAAGACATGGCAAAGGTTGTGTATAATACACTGGCAGCAGTATTAGTCAGACTACCTGAAATTAAAGGAAAGCAAAACAGCTCTGGGGGTAGATACAGAGCATACAGACGCTTTAAGAACCATGTCTGATACTACCTCACAATATGCTTAGTCTGTGGGTGATATTTGTGACTCAGGGAAGATGATTTAACCTGATTCTGATATTTCTACATTTAAAATTTATGCTTGAGAACCTCCACTTGTTGCTCAGGGAGGCTTTAGCTGCTCTGAATGAATGTGTACAATCGCAGTGCCAGAGAAATTGTGTAGACTGGATAAATAATATGCAGTGCCGGTGTGTACTTATGTTTTTCCAATACCTAAAGAGGTTTACTAAAATTTTTCATAAGGAATGGGATAGACCAGGTGTGCCGTTCTCTTCCCCTCCTATTTTTTAGAAGAATGTTTTCTAATAGTTGCCACCACACTGGACTTATGGCAGACAGTTCCTAAGGTGGAGAGAAGAGTTTCTACTCTAGCTAAGCGTACCACTACCTCTGGCGAGGACTGTTGTGCTTTTTTAGATCCAATGGATAAAAAATGTTTATTCAACAAGGTTTTATCCTGCAGCCCCTTGCACGCATTGCTCCTGTCATTGCTGCTGCGGCGTTCTGGTTTGAGTCTCTTGATGAGGCTTTACAGGCTCCATTGGATGAATATATTTGACAAGCTTAGAGCACTTAAGCTAGCCAATTCCTTTGTTGTCTGATGCCTTTGTTCCTTTGACTAGACTAACGGCTAAGAATTCTGTTTTTTACTATACTGGCGCGCAGAGCGCTATGGCTTATATCATGGTCAGCTGTCGTGACTTTAATAAATAAGCTACTTAACTTCCCTTCAAGGGGCAGACCCTATTCAGGCCTAGTTTGAAGGAGATTATTACTTATATCACTGGAGGAAAAGATCATGCCCTTCCTCAGGACAGGTCCAAATCAAGGGACAAAAAAGGCCTAATTTTCGTGCCTTTCGAAAATTCAAGGCAGGTGTGGCATCAACTTCCTCTAAGGCAAAATAAGAGGGAACTTTTGCTCAGTCCAAGGCGGTCTGGAGACAACCGGACCTGGAACAAAGATAAGCAGGTCAAGGAGCCTGCTGCTGCCTCTAAAACAGCATGAGGAACGGACCCCTATCTGGTAACGGATCCTATAGGGGGCAGACTTCATTCTTCGCCCAGGCGTGGGCAAGAGATGCCCAGGATCCCTGGGCATTGGAAATTATACCCCAGAGATATCTTCTGGATTTCAAAGCTTTCCCCCCCCAAAAAAGGGGAGTTTTTGCCTTTCACATTTATCTGCAAACCAGATAAAGAAAGAGACATTCTTGCATTGTGTACGTGACCCATTCAGTTCCAATAGAGGAACAGGGACACAGTTTTCCTCAAATCGGTTTGTGGTTCTCAAGAAAAGGAAACCTTCAGACCTATTTTGGATCTAAAAGATCTTAAACAAATTCTTTAGAATTCTATCATTTAAGATGGAAACTATTCGTACCATCTTAACTATGATCCAGGAGAGTCAATAGAGGACTACAATGGATTTGAAGGATGCTTATCCTCACATTACGATGCATAAAGATCACCATCGGTTTTTCAGGTTTGCCTTTCTAGACAGGCATTACCAGTTTGTAGCTCTTTCCTTTGGGTTAACTACAGCCCCTAGAATCTTTATGGAGGTTCTGGGGTCACTTTGGCGGTCCTTAGGCCGCGGGGCATAGAAGTGGCCCCTTATTTAGACGACATCCTGATACAGGCGTCAAACATCCAAGTTGCCAAGTCTCATACGGACGTAGTACTGGCATTTCTGAGATCGCATGGGTGGAAAGTGAACAAGGAAAGAGTTCTCTATCCCCAATATCAAGGGTTTCCCTACTAGGGATTCTGATAGATTTTGTAGAAATTAAAATTTACCTGACGGAGTCCAGGTTGTCAAAGTTTCTAAATTTCTGCCGTGTTCTTCATTCCATCCGCGCCCTTTGGTGGCTCAGTACATGAATGTAATCGGCTTAATGGTAGCGGCAAGGGACATAGTACCGTTTTCACGCCTACATTTCAGACCACTGCAACTATGCATGCTCAGCCAGAGGAACGGGGATTACACAGATTTGTTCTCCTGTTAAATCCGGACCAAGAAACCAGAGATTCTCTTCTCTGGTGACTATCTCGGGTCCATCTGTCCAAGGGTATGACCTTCCGCAGGTCAGATGGGACAATTGTTACAACAGATGCCAGCCTTTTAGGTTGGGATACAGTCTGGAACTCCCTGAAGGCTCAGGGATAGTGGACTCAGGAGGAGACCCTCCTTCTAATGAATATTCTGGAACTGGGAGCGATATTCCATGCTTTTCAGACTTGGCCTCAGTTAGCAACTCTGAGGTACATCATATTTCAGTCGGACAATATCACGACTGTGGCTTACATCAACCATCAAGGGGGAACAGAAGTTCCCTAGCAATGTTAGAAGTCTTAAAATAATTCACTGGACAGAGACTCACTCTTGTCTAAAAGCTATCCCTATCCCAGGTGTTGAGAACTGGGAGGCAGATTTTCTAAGTCGTCAGACTTTTCATCCGGGGGAGTGGGAATTCCCTCCGGAGGGGTTTGCACAAGATCAAGCAGGAGAGTGCTTTGGTGCTTTTGACAGCGCCTGCGTGGCCACGCAGGACCTGGTATGCAGATCTGGTGGACATGTCCTTTCCACCACGGTCTCTGCTTCTGAGACAGGACCCTCTACCTCAGGGTCTTTTCAACCATCTAAATATAACTAATCTGAGATGGACTGCCTGGAGACAGAACGCTTGATGTTATCAAAGCATGGCTTCTCCGAGTCAGTAATTGATACCTTAATACAGGCATAAAAGCCTGTCTCTAGGAAAATTTAACATAAGATATGGTGTAAATATCTTATTGTTATGAATCCAAGGGTTACTCATGGAGTAAAGTCTGGATTCCCAGGATATTATCTTTTCTCCAAGATGATTTTGAGAAAAGGGTTGTCAGCTAGTTCTTTAAAAGGACAGATTTCTACTCTGTCTATTCTTTTGCACAAGCGTCTGGCAGGTATTCTAGACGTTCAGGCATTTGGTCAGGCTTTGGTTAGAACCAAGCCTGTGGTTAAAAATGTTGCTCCGCCATGGAGCTTAAAGCTGGTTCTTAAGGTTCTTCAAGGAGTTCCATTTGAACCTTTTCATTCCATAGATATCAAACTTCTATCTTGGAAAGTTCCTTTTTGGTAGCTATTTCCTCGGCTCATAGAGTCTCCGAGTTATCTGCGTTGCAATGTGATTCTCCTTATCTGGTTCTCCGTACTGATAAGGTAGTCCTGTGTACCAACCTGGGTTTTTACCTAAGGTGGTATCTAACAAGAATATCACTCAAGAGATTGTTGTTCCATTCTTGTATCCTAATCCTTCTTCAAAGAAGGAACGTCTATTACACAATTTGGACGTGGTTCGTGTTTTAAAGTTTTACTTACAAGCTACTACAGATTTTCATCAAACATTCACCTTGTTTGTTGTCTATTCTGGACAGAGGAGAGGTCAAAGGACTTCAGCAACCTCTCTGTCTTTTTGGTTAAAAAGCATAATTCATTTAGCTTATGA
This sequence comes from Bombina bombina, assembly GCF_027579735.1. Classification (NCBI taxonomy): domain Eukaryota; kingdom Metazoa; phylum Chordata; class Amphibia; order Anura; family Bombinatoridae; genus Bombina; species Bombina bombina. The sequence continues at coordinate 993,835,258 of NC_069499.1, read as the reverse complement.
GACTGCTGGACAGCAGCCTCCTGAAGGGATTACAGCTCATTCTACTAGAGCTGTGGTTTTCACTTAGGCCTTTTTTAAATGTGGCTTCTGTTGAACAGATTACAAGACGGAGTCTTGGTCTGCGTTTCATACTTTTTCAAATTTAACAAATTTGATACCTTGCTTCTTCGGAGGCTATTTTTGGGAGAAAGGGTTTTTTACAGGCAGTGGTAACTTCCGTTTAAGTACCTGCCTTGTCCCTCCCATCATCCGTGTACTTTAGCTTTGGTATTGGTATCCCATAAGTAATGGATGATCCGTGGACTGGATACACTTAACAAGAGAAAACATAATTTATGCTTACCTGATAAATTTATTTCTCTTGTAGTGTATCCAGTCCACGGCCCGCCCTGTCACTTTAAGGCAGGTAATTTTTCCATTAAACTACAGTCACCACTGCACCCTATGTTTTTCCTTTCTCTGCATGTTTTCGGTCGAATGACTGGTAATGGCAGTTAGGGGAGGAGCTATATAGCAGCTTTGCTGTGGGTGGACTCTTGCAGCTTCCTGTTGGGAAGGAGAATATATCCCATAAGTAATGGATGATCCGTGGACTGGATACACTACAAGAGAAATAAATTTATCAGGTAAGCATAAATTATGTTTTTATATTCTCTTTCGGAAAAAAATTGGAATTTTTTTTTCAAGATCTTGAAAAAGGCTGTCCAGCCAAAACGCGTTGATACCAGAGCACATCTGCACAGGATCTGAGAAGACAAAGAGAATACCAGCTATACCCTGTTGAAATATTCAAGTTCTCACTTAGCGGCATATATTTAACCGCAAAGATCACATTGATAACTAGAATTCCTTTTTCTACTTATCCTACAAACTTTCTACTTATCCCACAACCACATTTCAGTACCCAGATCGGTCACTGACTGACATCTAAGAAACCTGGGAACAACGGACCGGAGAGGCACGCAAATATTCCACATCAGGAGGTTATCCAACAATCATACCATAGTGATCGGTCACTGACCGACAGACAAGCCACAGAAAAGAAAAACCGGAGATACTTAAAAAACATAAGCAAACGGTTAGCACCTAACCGCAACGAAGATCCCACCAAGAAACCCTTAAGAGCGCGATCGGTCACTGACCGACAAAGGACAAGATAACAGAGCGGCCACGGCAACTACACAAGCATTCATATAAAAGTGAATTTTCTTGCAGCAAACAGATAAGCCCACCTAACAAGAGGAAACCAAAGCGGCATTTATTTAACCGCCAGCAGCTCATATAGAACTGCCACCAGCTTGATCTAGAAACCTAAGCAAATCATTGGCATAGCAGCGTTTATTTAACCGCAATCATCTCACAAAAGTGATATCAAACAGATACACTTCAAGGTACTAATTTGTATACTTATATCACAGTGTGAAAAAAATCGCACCAACATACCTCTACATTTGATATATAGTTACCTAAGATAAGATCTCAATTGCACAGCTGAACTTGAAACAAAGTATCCTATATGAACTATACAGCAACTATTGTCTTATCCACTATAGTATTGTATTTACAAACATTTTGTTAGAAATTACAACTTGTGATAAACCTATAACTGTATAAATTGCAAGATTTCAATGATATTATTTTAATTTTTTTTTTTTTTATATTTTTTAGAAAATTACGTACATTCTTATACATAGAGACACCGGTGTCATTTTTTAAACTTTGAAGGAATTTGTAATAATTTTTGTTTAATTGTACTTTTAGCATCACTAGTATTGGGTAAATTTACCATAATCAAATAAAGGATCTTATTTTTTTCTTAAACAAGTTTCGACATCCAATTTTTTTCCGAAAGAGAATATAAAATAGTACTCATCAAAACATTAACATATATTGAGCCCACATATTATCACACATATTTACAGTAAGGCACATTGGGAATAGCAACTTGGTTTGCGCCACCTACTACAACTAACTATAACTCTAAATAGAGTAGTTTGGGCAGTACTATCATTTTAGTGATGACTATTTTTCTGTAAAACGAAACTTTGTATGATGACCATTTAATCATTTCTTGTTTTAAAAGTTTAAACATTTTCTTATAGTTTAATGTATATAATTTATCAAGCTTGCTTGGAATAGCAATTACTAAGTAGGTAGTAGCATTAGTTGCCCAATTGAAATTTATCTCTAACAATTTTTTGTTGGGTCTGGGAGGTGTACCTCTAAGGCCTCACATTTATCATTGTTAATCTTATACCCTGATAGTTTGCCAAAATCTAAAAGGAGTTTGTATAATGGGGGAAGGGACACCATTGGCTTTGTGATAGTTAGGATAACGTCATCTGCAAACAATGCAAGTTTATGCACCGTTTCGCCTATTTGAATGCCCAAAATATCTCTCCTTGTTCTAATGGTTGCCGCCAGCAGCTAAATGCAAAGGAAAAATAGCAATGGGGAAAGGGGGCACCCTTGTCTTGTACTATTTTTGATCTTAATTGTTTTGGACTGATAGCCGGAGAGTCTAATAAAAGCAAATGGCATTGTGTATATTGCCTTGACGGCATTTAGGAAATCTCCGCTTATGTTAAACTGGTGCAAGGTTAATAGCATATAATCCAGTAAGACCCTGTCTAATGCCTTCTCTGCATCCAGGGCAAGGAACAGAGAAGGCACTCTCAATTTGTTTGCATAATTCAGCAGATCTATTATCTTCCTAACATTATCAGGGGCCTCCCTTCCTCTAATGAAACCGACTTGGTCGGGAGATATCAGTTTCGTCATAAGAGGGTTTAGCCTTGTGGCCATAATCTTTGTAAAAAGTTTAAGATCTAGCGACTAGATTACGAGTTTTGCGTTATGAGCTGTGCGGTGCTAACGAGCAGTTTTCTCTCACCGCTCACTTACCTACAGTGCTGGTATTACGAGTTTTTACAAACCCGGCGTTAAAAGACAAAAAGTGAGCGTAGAGCAAAATTTAGCTCCATATCTCACTCCAATACCATCGCTGCTTAAGTCAGCGGTGAGCTGGTCGTACATGCTCGTGCACATTTTCCCCATAGGAATCAACAGGGAGAGCCGGCTGAGAAAAAGTCTAACACCTGCAATAAAGCAGCGTAAAACTCAGTAACGCAGCCCCATTGATTCCTATGGGGAAATAAAAGTTATGTCTACACCTAACACCCTAACATGAACCCCGAGTCTAAACACCCCTAACCTTACACTTATTAACCCCAAATCTGCCGCCCCCGACATCGCCAACACCTGCATTATATTTATTAACCCCTAATCTGCCGCTCTGGACACCGCCGCCACCTACATTATACTTATGAACCCCTAATCTACTGCCCCCAACATCGCCGACACCTACATTATATTTATTAACCCCTAATCTGCCGCCCCTAACGTCGCCGCAACCTACCTACTTATTAACCCCTAATCTGCCGCCCCAACGTCGCCGCCACTATACTAAATGTATTAGCCCCTAAACCTAAGTCTAACCCCAACACCCCTAACTTAAATATAATTTAAATAAATCTAAATAAAAATGATTATTACCTAAATAATTCCTATTTAAAACTAAATACTTACCTATAAAATAAACCCTAAGCTAGCTACAATATAACTAATAGTTACATTGTAGCTAGCTTAGGGTTTATTTTTATTTTACAGGCAAGTTTGTATTTATTTTAACTAGGTAGAATAGTTACTAAATATTACCTAGCTAAAATAAATACAAAAGTACCTGTAAAATAAAACCTAACCTAAGTTACAATAACACCTAACACTACACTATAATTAAATAAATTAACTACATTAACAATTAAATTAAATTAGCTAAAGTACAAACAAAAACACACTAAATTACAGAAAATAATAAGCAAATGACAAGATATTTAAACTAATTACACCTAATCTAATAGCCCTATCAAAATAACCCCCCCCAAAAAAACAAAAAAAACCCTATCCTAAACTAAACTATCAATAGCCCTTAAAGGGACCCTAAACACCTTCTGGTTTCTCATATTAAGTTTTTTTTTTAATAAAATAGTTACTGATTTGCATCTTTATTGTGTTTTTCCTTTTTTTTTATTACCCTTTTAATATTTATTTCTGTTTCAAATACTTACCTAAACCACCGCCTATTAAAAGTAATGATCGCCGCCATCTTGTAACGCACGTTACAGCTGATGCCTGTCACGTAATGTGCGCACCCATTTCCACTACCGCAAATACAAAGAGAGCAGTCTCCACAGAATCTATGAGGCTCGTACTCAGCAACCTTGTGAACGAGCTTCATACATTCAGTGGAGCCAATGTTACTGATTGACAGCTGTGTTAGAGGAATTTACTTTCTCTGAAGCTAGCTGTAAGAATCTACGGAGAAAAGGGTAATTTGCAGCCACATAAAACTTATACTGCAGTGCTTGGCTGTCTCTGTCTGGTCATTTATCCCTGTTGTGTACGGAACAGGACTACATTCTTTGGCTGACATTTCCCTACCCCTAACAAAAGTCAAACAAAGCTTTCCCTACAGTATCTGCTCTGATCTTCCTAATGCCTATTCCCTATCACATGCGAGCACAGAGAGTGTGAGCTGCCGGGCAGAGCCGCAAATCACAGCCTAGGAATGCAACAGATTTGCATAATGTCCGATCAGCAAACACTCTGACAGGCTTGAACGGAGGGGAGGGGGGGGGGGCTTGGAGAGAAAGGTGAGGGGTAAGAAGGGCGGCACACAGCTTATTGTTTCAGAATTCAGACAGCAGATGATTAGGACACAGAAGCTGCCTCGCTGGGCGACAGATCCCTAACCCATCCCTCTTTCCCTTGCACTACAAGAACTTATTTTCCCTTCTCACCAGAGAGAAAAAATATTTTAAATGTGCACATAGGAATGAATAAATAACATACATAAATTAAACTTGAAATAATAAATGTAATTGTATTAGCTATATAGCAATCAATAGCTGATGCTGCTTAAAAATCTATTATTGTGCAAAAAAAAAAAAAGCTAAAGATAATCCCTGCAAATGTTATAGCAGCAGAAGTTTTTTTTACTTATGCTGTGAGAGCAATGTCTACATGCGTGCACGCTCACAGCAATAAGCACAGACTTCACCATGTCTGCACAGATTCGTCAGGGAGCAGGAACAAAGCACAAGTAAATGTAAAAAAAATAAAAAATAGGAACACCTATAATAAAAAAAAATGTGATTTGCATTTTAAAAACTAAAACGGCATTATGACTAAAAAAAAACAAAAAACCCTAATGACAAGTGTTTAATGTCCCTTTAAAAGGGCCTTTTGCGGGGCATTGTCCCAAAGTAATCTGCTCTTTTACCTGTAAAAAAAAAATACAAACAACCCCCCCAACAGTAAAACCCACCACCCACACAGCCAACCCCCCCAAATAAAATACTATCTAAAAAAACCTAAGCTCCCCATTGCCCTGAAAAGGGCATTTGGATGGGCAGTTGGCTCTTTTGTGGCCCAAACCCTTATCTAAAAATTAAAACCCACCCAATATACCCTTAAAAAAAAACCTAACACTAACCCCCTGAAGATCGACTTACTGTTCTGAAGACCAGACATCCACCCTCAAGGAAGCTGCAGAAGTCTTCATCCAACCGGGCCAAAGTCCTCAACGAAGCCGGGAGAAGTCTTCATCCAAGCCGGGCGAAGTGGTCCTCCAGACGGGCAAAAGTCTTCATCCATCCGACGCGGAGCGGGGTCCATCTTCAAGACATCCGGCGTGGAGCATCCTCTTCAAACGACTGCTTCTTACTAAATAACTCCAAGATGACGTCCCTTAGATTCCGATTGGCTGATAGAATTCTATCAGCCAATCAGAATTAAGGTAGAAAAAATCCTATTGGCTGAAGCAATCAGCCAATAGGATTGAAGTTCAATCCTATTTTACTGATTGGACCTAGGTTTAGGGGTTAATAAATATTGTAAAGTGGCAGCGACGTTTTGGCGGCAGATTAGGGGTTAATAAATGTAGGTAGGTGGCGGCTATGTTAGGGACGGCAGATTAGGGGTTAATAATATTTAACTAGTGTTTGCGAGGCGGGAGTGCGGTGGTTAAGGGGTTAATATGTTTATTCTAGTGTTGCGATGTCCAGATCGGCAGATTAGGGGTTTAAAATTTTATTTTAGTGTTTGCAATGTGGGAGGGCCTCGGTTTAGGGGTTAATAGGTAGTTTATGGGTGTTAGCGTACTATTTAGCAGTTTAGTTATGAGTTTTATGTTACGGCTTTCTAGTGTAAAACTCATAACTACTGACTTTTAAATGTGGTAGGACTCTTGACGAGGTAGGGTGTACTGCTCACTCGTAATACCGGCGCTATGGAAGTCCCGTAGAAAAAAAAAAAAAAAAGACTTTACGAAGTTTACGTAAGTCGTTTTGCGGTAAGGCCAAAAATGTGTGCGGTGACCCTAAACCTTCAAGACTCGTAATACCAGCGGTAGTGAAAAAGCAGCGTTAGGACCTGTTAACGCTGCTTTTTCAGCCTAATGCAAAACTCGTAATCTAGCCGTAGTTATTAATGTTATTGGCCTATAGTTTTTGCAGTGAAATTTGTCTTTGCCTGGTTTGGGTACTACACTAATTCTTGCTGACAGAAGATCGGGCGGAATAAATCCACCCTTCATAATATAGTTAAGAGTCTACTAAATGCGGAATCAATTCTTGTGAGAATCTTTTAAAAAATCCTCCTGTATACCCATCCGGTCGTGGGGCTTTGTTACTTTTAATTTGTTTAATTGCTATATTGATCTCCTGAGGCATGTTGGGGTATTTAGCTGTGCTATATTTTCTTTATCAAGCTGCGGGATATTACATTCCACTAAGAAAGACTTACGGCTAGAATTAGAGTTTTGTCGGTAACGACCCGCGTAGCTAACGCTGGCTTTTTCCTGGCCGCACCTTTAAAATAACTCTGGTATTGAGAGTCCACAGAAAGGCTGCGTTAGGCTCCAAAAAAGGAGCGTAGAGCATATTTAACGCCACTGCAACTCTCGATACCAGAGTTGCTTACGGACGCGGCCAGTCTCAAAAACGTGCTCGTGCACGATTCCCCCATAGAAAACAATGGGGCTGTTTGAGCTGAAAAAAAACCTAACACATGCAAAAAAGCCGCGTTCAGCTCCTAACGCAGCCCCATTGTTGTCTATGGGGAAACACTTCCTACGTCTGCACCTAACACTCTAACATGTACCCCGAGTCTAAACACCCCTAACCTTACACTTATTAACCCCTAATCTGCCGCCCCCGCTATCGCTGACCCCTGCATATTATTATTAACCCCTAATCTGCCGCTCCGTAAACCGCCGCTACTTACATTATCCCTATGTACCCCTAATCTGCTGCCCTTAACACCGCCGACCCCTATATTATATTTATTAACCCCTAATCTGCCCCCTCAACGTCGCCTACACTTATTAACTCCCTAATCTGCCGAGCGGACCGCACCGCTACTATAATAAAGTTATTAACCCCTAATCTGCCTCACTAACCCTATAATAAATAGTATTAACCCCTAATCTGCCCTCCCTAACATCGCCGACACCTAACTTCAAACATTAACCTCTAATTTGCCGACTGGAGCTCACCGCTATTCTAATAAATGTATTAACCCCTAAAGCTAAGTCTAACCCTAACACTAACACCCCCCTAAGTTAAATATAATTTAAATCTAACGAAATTAATTAACTCTTATTAAAACATAATTTATGTAAGAACTTACCTGATAAATTCATTTCTTTCATATTAGCAAGAGTCCATGAGCTAGTGACGTATGGGATATACATTCCTACCAGGAGGGGCAAAGTTTCCCAAATCTTAAAATGCCTATAAATACACCCCTCACCACACCCACAAATCAGTTTAACGAATAGCCAAGAAGTGGGGTGATAAGAAAAAAGTGCGAAAGCATAAAAAATAAGGAATTGGAATAATTGTGCTTTATACAAAAAAAATCATAACCACCACAAAAAAGGTTGGGCCTCATGGACTCTTGCTAATATGAAAGAAATGAATTTATCAGGTAAGTTCTTACATAAATTATGTTTTCTTTCATGTAATTAGCAAGAGTCCATGAGCTAGTGACGTATGGGATAATGAATATCCAAGATGTGGATCTTTCCACGCAAGAGTCACTAGAGAGGGAGGGATAAAATAAAGACAGCCAATTCCGCTGAAAAATAATCCACACCCAAAATAAAGTTTAATATGAAAAATATAAGCAGAAGATTCAAACTGAAACAGCTGCCTGAAGTGCTTTTCTACCAAAAACTGCTTCAGAAGAAGAAAACACATCAAAATGGTAGAATTTAGTAAAAGTATGCAAAGAAGACCAAGTTGCTGCTTTGCAAATCTGATCAACCGAAGCTTCATTCCTAAACGCCCAGGAAGTAGAAACTGACCTAGTAGAATGAGCTGTAATCTTTTGAGGCGGAGTTTTACCTGACTCGACATAAGCATGATGAATTAAAGATTTCAACCAAGATGCCAAAGAAATGGCAGAAGCTTTCTGGCCTTTTCTAGAACCGGAAAAGATAACAAATAGACTAGAAGTCTTTCGGAAAGACTTAGTAGTTTCAACATAATATTTAAAAGCTCTAACAACATCCAAAGAATGCAATGATTTCTCCTTAGAATTCTTAGGATTAGGACATAATGAAGGAACCACAATTTCTCTACTAATGTTGTTGGAATTCACAACCTTAGGTAAAAATTGAAAAGAAGTTTGCAACACCGCCTTATCCTGATGAAAAATCAGAAAAGGAGACTCACAAGAAAGAGCAGACAATTCAGAGACTCTTCTGGCAGAAGAGATGGCCAAAAGGAACAAAACTTTCCAAGAAAGTAATTTAATGTCCAATGAATGCATAGGTTCAAACGGAGGAGCTTAAAGAGCCCCCAGAACCAAATTCAAACTCCAAGGAGGAGAAATTGACTTAATGACAGGTTTTATACGAACCAAGGCTTGTACAAAACAATGAATATCAGGAAGATTAGCAATCTTTCTGTGAAAAAGAACAGAAAGAGCAGAGATTTGTCCTTTCAATTTACTTGCGGACAAACCTTTATCTAAACCATCCTGAAGAAACTGTAAAATTCTCGGAATTCTAAAAGAATGCCAGGAAAAATGATGAGAAAGACACCAAGAAATATAAGTCTTCCAGACTCTATAATATATCTCTCTAGATACAGATTTACGAGCCTGTAACATAGTATTAATCACAGAGTCAGAGAAACCTCTTTGACCAAGAATCAAGCGTTCAATCTCCATACCCTTAAATTTAAAGATTTGAGATCCTGATGGAAAAAAGGACCTTGCGACAGAAGGTCTGGTCTTAACGGAAGAGCCCACGGTTGGCAAGAGGCCATCCGAAAAAGATCCGTCCATGCTGGAGCTACCAGCAGAACAAACGAGCATTCCTTCAGAATCTTGGAGATTACTCTTGGAAGAAGAACTAGAGGCGGAGAGATATAGGCAGGATGATACTTCCAAGGAAGTGATAATGCATTCACTGCCTCCGCCTGAGGATCCCGGGATCTGAACAGATACCTGGGAAGTTTCTTGTTTAGATGAGAAGCCATCAGATCTATTTCTGGAAGTTCTCACATTTGAACAATCTGAAGAAATACCTCTGGGTGAAGAGACCATTCGCCCGGATACAACGTTTGACGACTGAGATAATCCGCTTCCCAATTGTCTATACCTGGGAAATGAACCGCAGAGGTTAGACAGGAGCTGGATTCCGCCCAAACCAGAATTCGAGATACTTCTTTCATAGCCAGAGGACTGTGAGTCCCTCCTTGATGATTGATGTATGCTACAGTTGTGACATTGTCTGTCTGAAAACAAATGAACGACTGTCTCTTCAGAAGAGGCCAAGACTGAAGAGCTCTGAAAATTGCACGGAGTTCCAAAATATTGATCGGTAATCTCACCTCCTGAGATTCCCAAACCCCTTGTGCCGTCAGAGACCCCCACACAGCTCCCCAACCTGTAAGACTTGCATCTGTTGAATTACAGTCCAGGTCGGAAGAACAAAAGAAGCCCCCTGAACTAAACGATGGTGATCTGTCCACCGTGTCAGAGAGTGTCGTACAATCGGTTTTAAAGATATTAATTGAGATATCCCTGCACCATTGGTTCAGCATACAGAGCTGAAGAGGTCGCATGTGAAAATGAGCAAAGGAGATCGCGTCCGATGCAGCAGTCATAAGACCTAAAATTTCCATGCATAAGGCTACCAAAGGGAATGATTGTGACTGAAGGTTTTGACAAGCTGATATCAATGTTAGACTTCTCTTGTCTGACAAAGACAGAGTCATAGACACTGAATCTATCTGGAAACCTAAAAAGGTTACCCTTGTCTGAGGAATCAATGAACTTTTTGGTAAATTGATCCTCAAACCATGATCTTGAAGAAACAACACAAGTCGATTCGTATGAGATTCTGCTAAATGTGAAGACTGAGCAAGTACCAAGATATCGTCCAAATAAGGAAATACCAATACCCTGTTCTCTGATTACAGACAGAAGGGCACTGAGAACCTTTGTAAAAATTCTTGGAGCTGATGCTAGGCCAAACGGTAGAGCCACAAAACTGGTAATGCTTGTCTAGAAAAGAGAATCTCAGAAACTAAAAGTGATCTGGATGAATCGGAATATGCAGATATGCATCCTGTAAATCTATTGTAGACATATAATGCCCTTGCTGAACAAAAGGCAGGATAGTCCTTACAGTTACCATCTTGAATGTTGGTATCCTTACATAACGATTCAATATTGATAGATCCGGAACTGGTCTGAAGGAATTGACCTTCTTTGGTACAATGAAGAGATAGAATAAAACCCCAGCCCCTGTTCCAGAACTGGAACTGGCATAATTACTCCAGCCAACTCTAGATCTGAAACACATTTCAGAAATGCTTGAGCCTTTGCTGGGTTTACTGGGACACGGGAAAGAAAAAAATCTCTTTGCAGGAGGCCTTAACTTGAAGCCAATTCTGTACCCTTCTGAAACAATGTTCTGAAACCAGAGATTGTGAACGGAATTGATCCAAATTTCTTTGAAAAAAAAACGTAAACTGCCCCATACCAGCTGAGCTGGAATGAGGGCAGCACCTTCATGGGGACTTAGGAGCTGGCTTTGGGTTTCTATAAGGCTTGGATATATTCCAAAGTGAAGATGGTTTCCAAACTGATACCGCTCCTGAGGATGAAGGATCAGGCTTTTGTTCCTTGTTGTGATGAAAGGAACGAAAACGATTATTAGACCTAAATTTACCTTAGATTTTTTATCCTGTGGTAAAAAAGTTCCCTTCCTTCCAGTAACAGTTGAGATAAAAGAATCCAACTGAGAACCGAATAATTTATTACCCAGGAAAGAAAGGGATAGCAAAGTTGACTTAGAAGACATATCAGCATTCCAAGTTTTAAGCCATAAAGCTCTTCTAGCTAAAATAGTTAGAGACATATACCTGACATCAACTCTAATGATATCAAAGATGGCATCACAAATAAAATAATTAGCATGTTATAGAAGAATAATAATGCTATGAGAATTATGATCTGTTACTTGTTGCGCTAAAGCTTCTAACTAAAAAGTTGAAGCTGCAGCAACATCCGCTAAAAATATAGCAGGAGTAGAGACAGCCCCATTAACCTTAGGGATTTTGTCCCAAACTCTAATCTGTCAGATGGCACAGGATATAATTGCTTAAAACGTTTTAAAAGGAGTAAATGAATTACCCAAATTATTCCATTCCCTGGAAATTACTTCAGAAATAGCATCAGGGACTTGAAACACTTCTGGAATAACTACAGGAGATTTAAAAACCTTATTTAAACGTTTAGTTTTAGTATCAAGAGGACCAGAATCCTCTATTTCTAATGCAATTAATACTTCTTTAAATAAAGAACAAATAAATTCCATCTTGAAGAAATATAAAGATTTATCAGCATCAACCTCTGAGACAGAAACCTCTGAACCAGAAGAACCATTATCAGTATCAGAATGATGATGTTCATTTAAAAATTCATCTGAAAAAAGAGAAGTTTTAAAAGACTTTTATGTATACTAGAAGGAGAAATAACAGACATAGCCTTCTTAATGGATTTAGAAACAAAATCTCTTATGTTATCAGGATCACTCTGAGTATTAGATGTTGACGGAACAGCAACAGGTAATGTAACAGTACTAAAGGAAATTTTATCTGCATTAACAAGTTTGTCATAACATTTAATACAAACAACAGCTGAAGGAACAGATACCAAAAGTGATACACTTAGCTTTGGTAGCTCCAGCACCGGGCAGCGATTTTCCTGAAGTATCTTCTGACTCAGTTGCAACGTGGAACATCTTGCAATATGTAATAGAAAAAACAACATATAAAGCAAAATTGATCAAATTCCTTAAATGACAGTTTCAGGAATGGGAAAAAAATGCCAGTGAACAAGCTTCTAGCAACCAGAAGCAATAAATAATGAGACTTAAATAATGTGGAGACAAAAGTGACGCCCCATCCGGAACGCCGACACTTTTGACGCAAAAGAACGTAAAAAATGACGCAACTTCCGGCGACACGTATGACGCCGGAAACAGAAAAAATTTTTGCGCCAAAAAAGTCCGCGCCAAGAATGACGCAATAAAATGAAGCATTTACAGTCCCCGCGAGCCTAACGGCCCACAGGGAAAAAGTCAAATTTTTTAAGGTAAGAAAAAATGATTGATTCAAATGCATTATCCCAAATATGAAACTGTCTGAAAATAAGGAATGTTGAACATCCTGAGTCAAGGCAAATAAATGTTTGAATACATATATTTAGAACTTTATAAAAAAGTGCCCAACCATAGCTTGAGAGAGTGTCACAGAAAATAAGACTTACTTACCCCAGGACACTCATCTACATGTTGTAGAAAGCCAAACCAGTACTGAAACGAAAATCAGCAGAGGTAATGGTATATATATATAAGAGTATATCGTCGATCTGAAAAGGGAGGTAAGAGATGAATCTCTACGACCGATAACAGAGAACCTATGAAATAGACCCCGTAGAAGGAGATCATTGCATTCAAATAGGCAATACTCTCCTCACATCCCTCTGACATTCACTGCACGCTGAGAGGAAAACCGGGCTCCAACCTGCTGCGGAGCGCATATCAACGTAGAATCTAGCACAAACTTACTTCACCACCTCCATAGGAGGCAAAGTTTGTAAAAACTGATTTGTGGGTGTGGTGAGGGGTGTATTTATAGGCATTTTAAGGTTTGGGAAACTTTGCCCCTCCTGGTAGGAATGTATATCCCATACGTCACTAGCTCATGGACTCTTGCTAATTACATGAAAGAAAGAAATTATTCCTATTTAAAGCTAAATACTTACCTGTAAAATAAATCCTAATATAGCTACAATATAAATTATAATTATATTATAGCTATTTTAGGATTTATATTTATTTTACAGGTAACTTTGTATTTATTTTAACCAGGTACAATAGCTATTAAATAGTTAAGAACTATTTAATAGCTAAAATAGTTAAAATAATTACAAAATTACCTGTAAAATAAATCCTAACCTAAGTTACAATTAAACCTAACACTACACTATCAATACATTAATTAAATACAATATCTACAAATAAATACAATGAAATAAACTAACTAAAGTACAAAAAATAAAAAAGAACTAAGTTACAAAAAATAAAAAAAATATTTACAAACATCAGAAAAATATTACAACAATTTTAAACTAATTACACCTACTCTAAGCCCCCTAATAAAATAACAAAGCCCCCCAAAATAAAAAAATGCCCTACCCTATTCTAAATTACAAAAGTTCAAAGCTCTTTTACCTTACCAGCCCTGAACAGGGCCCTTTGCGGGGCATGCCCCAAGAAATTCAGCTCTTTTTCCTGTAAAAAAACACATACAATACCCCCCCCCCAACATTACAACCCACCACCCACATACACCTAATCTAACCCAAACCCCCCTTAAATAAACCTAACACTAAGCCCCTGAAGATCTTCCTACCTTATCTTCACCATACCAGGTTCACCGATCGATCCAGTAGAGCTCCTCCGATGTCCTGATCCAAGCCCAAGCAGGGGGCTGAAGATGTCCATGATCCGGCTGAAGTCATCATCCAAGCGGGAGCTGAAGAGGTCCATGATCCGGCTGAAGTCATCATCCAAGCGGGAGCTGAAGAGGTCCATGATCCAGCTGAAGTCTTCTATCAACGGCATCTTCAATCTTCTGTCTTCCGGATCCATCTTGCAGACCTCCGACGCGGAACATCCTGCTGGCCCGACGGACTACCGACGAATGAAGGCTCCTTAAAGGGACGTCATCCAAGATGGCGTCCCTCGAATTCCGATTGGCTGATAGGATTCTATCAGCCAATCGGAATTAAGGTAGGAAAATTCTGCTGGCCCGACGGACTACCGACGAATGAAGGCTCCTTTAAGGGACGTCATCCAAGATGATGTTCCGATCAGCCAATAGAATGCAAGCTCAATCTGATTGGCTGATCGGATCGGCCAATCGGATTGAACTTGATTCTGATTGACTGATTCCATCAGCCAATCAGAATTTTCCTACCTTAATTCCGATTGGCTGATAGAATCCTATCAGCCAATCGGAATTTGAGGGACGCGATCTTGGATGACGTCCCTTTAAGGAGCTTTCATTCGTCGGTAGTCAGTCGGGCCAGCAGGATGTTCCGCGTCGGAGGTCTGCAAGATGGATCCGGAAGACAGAAGATTGACGATGCCGTTGATAGAAGACTTCAGCCGGATCATGGACCTCTTCAGCTCCCGCTTGGATGATGACTTCAGCCGGATCATGGACCTCTTCAGCTCCCGCTTGGAAAATCCTGCTGGCCCTACGGACTACCGACGAATGAAGGCTCCTTTAAGGGACGTCATCCAAGATGGCGTCCCTCGAATTCCGATTGGCTGATAGGATTCTATCAGCCAATCGCAATTAAGGTAGGAAAATTCTGATTGGCTGATGGAATCAGCCAATCAGAATCAAGTTCAATCCGATTGGCTGATCCGATCAGCCAATCAGATTGAGCTCGCATTCTATTGGCTGTTCCGATCAGCCAATAGAATGCGAGCTCAATCAGCCACGACTCTAAATACCGGAGTTAGAAAGATCCCATTGAAAAGATAGGATACGCAATTGACGTAAGGGGATCTGCGGTATGGAAAAGTCGCGGCTGAAAAGTGAGCGTTAGACCCTTTCCTGACTGACTCCAAATACCGGCGGTAGCCTAAAACCAGCGTTAAGAGCCTCTAACGCTGGTTTTCACGGCTACCGCCAAACTCCAAATCTAGGCCTTAATTTGTTTTGTTCTATTTCCAAACTGATCAATTTTAAGATTATATAAGGATTGATGAAAGTCTGCAAAGGCATTAGCTGTGTAGAGGGTTGTTAAGGCGCGTGCCCTCTGGATTTTGCAATTGATGGACAGTAGAATTTCTAGTGATGTTTCTGATTTTCCTAGCAAGCATATATAAAGTATATGTTAGCATATATAAAGTATTGCGCCTCAACAATTGTAAGAGAGGATAATGCCTCTTCATTTAGCAAAGTATCTAATTCCTCTTTTTTACTTTTATTGCACTAATCAGAGCTTCCGATCTGGTACTAATATGATGTTTCTGAAGCTGCTCAAGCTCTATCTTTTTTTGCTGGATAATATCCTTTTTCTTTTTGTTAACACTAGCCCTCTCTTGAATGAGTATACCCCTAATATATGCCTTAAATGCCCAGCAAACAGAGGATTATCTGTGGAATTTTTATTAGATTGCCAGAAATCGTTAATAGATTTGGCCAGTTATTCACAGGTTATCTCATCTCTGAGCAGGTAGGGATCTTCTGTCCAATTTCTAGTTCTTGATCCGAAAGGAGATCTCTACAATTGAATGATCAGCCCAGGAGGTTCGAGATATATTCGTATCTGACAATAGAGGACAAAGAATTTGGCTAATAAAGATATAATCAATCCTAGAATAGGACTAATGTACTGCAGAATAATAAGTAAAATTTTTTGCTTTACTATTACACATACACCAAGCATCTATTAGGTTGTGGTCAAGTATCAAATCACTTAGAATTTCAGAGGAAGATTTTCGTGGTGCTAAGGATCTATCCAACTGATCATTGATTGTTAAATTGAAATCTCCTGCCAGTATTACTTTATATTTCTTCCAGGATGTTAAAATTTTGACTGATTTTGGCAATGAATCTGTTCTGGTTCTCGTTTGGAGCATATATGTTCCCTAGGACTATAGGACTGCCCTGAATTTTTACCCTTCAAAATAACTCTCCCCTCTGGGTCTCTAATCAATTCCTCTTCTTGAAAATTAAGAGTGGTATGCAACAAAATGGAAACACAGAGTACCAACTTCATGATATTAAATCTGGGAGGCTGCATCCCAATATTTTGGTGTGTGGTGGTAAAGTGAGTTTCTTGCAGCATGATGACTTAAACTTTAAGTGATTTATATTCTGCTATTGCTTTTTTCCTTTTTATATGGGAATGGAGGCCCCTCACATTATGCAAAATTATTTTAAACGACATAAGTGTGTTTATGCTTATGGGGTCCTTTAGTACCTGTCTGTTTTGCTAGTGCAATTGCTTACAGTTCTTGCGGATGATTCACATTGGCGTCTAACATAAATCCTTGCGCCCTGAAACATGGATAAAAGCGACTCAAGAGTGACCATGGGAGAAAAAAAATTGTATTAAAAAGAAGAGAAAAAAGTTAGCAGAGTAAACATAGAAAAGAAACAACTGTATCTGTAAGAGATACTTAAACATTAATTGATTTAACTAATCCCCTTCTGTCAGGGGTGCAAACTTGTGTACACCTTCAGGTAAGGGCCAATATGATAATTATTCATCAGCCTAGGTCTATTTAGTCCCTTATAGGACACATTTCTGTAAGTCTGTCTAGATGTATCGCTGGGCCATCTCGGATACTCATACCTTATTAATAACTCTCTTATTATTGATAGATTTAATATTAACATGGGCCTATCTTAATCATAAACCTATTGCTTGTAAAGGAAGAATCTGTCCAGTAGTGCTCTTAATCTGGGGGAATATGTAAAACTATGTTATAAATACTATTACCCCCAACTATAGGTCTTTGTCTTAACTTAAACTTAAAACTAGTAAACCAGAGAATAAATGACTTAAATGGGTTTCCTGGTTGCACAATCTATTGTCCTATAACACTACATTTAAGTTACCAACGATAGCTTGTTAGCTAGTTAACTTAGTATTTCCTCATTCTATTACTAAAGAATATTGTTATTTCAAGAGGTGCCATACTCTGCCATACCTTAGATGTATTCCCGTAACCACCCACACTAACTTGAGAAACATTAATGTGTATTGCAGAACAGATAAATACACAAGTCAAACCAAGGAAATTCAATTATGCTGAACATAATATGTACTTTCTTTCATGTAATTAGCAAGAGTCCATGAGCTAGTGACGTATGGGATATACATTCCTACCAGGAGGG
Source organism: Bombina bombina (assembly GCF_027579735.1). Lineage (NCBI taxonomy): Eukaryota > Metazoa > Chordata > Amphibia > Anura > Bombinatoridae > Bombina > Bombina bombina. Next base: position 993,817,691 of record NC_069499.1, on the reverse strand, counting down.
GCAAAGTTTCCCAAACCTCAAAATGCCTATAAATACACCCCTCACCACACCCACAAATCAGTTTTACAAACTTTGCCTCCTGTGGAGGTGGTGAAGTAAGTTTGTGCTAGATTCTACGTTGATATGCGCTCTGCAACAGGTTGGAGCCCGGTTTTCCTCTCAGCGTGCAGTGAATGTCAGAGGGATGTGAAGAGAGTATTGCCTATTTGAATTCAATGATCTCCTTCTACGGGGTCTATTTCATAGGTTCTCTGTTATCGGTCGTAGAGATTCATCTCTTACCTCCCTTTTCAGATCGACGATATACTCTTATATATACCATTACCTCTACTGATTCTCGTTTCAGTACTGGTTTGGCTTTCTACTACATGTAGATGAGTGTCCTGGGGTAAGTAAGTCTTATTTTCTGTGACACTCTAAGCTATGGTTGGGCACTTTTTAAGTTCTAAATATATGTGTGTAAACATTTATTTGCCTTGATTCAGGATGTTCAACGTTCCTTATTTCAGACAGTCAGTTTCATATTTGGGATAATGCATATGAATAAATCATTTTTTCTTACCTTAAAATTTGACTTTTTTTCCTGTGGGCTGTTAGGCTCGCGGGGGCTGAAAATGCTTCATTTTATTGCGTCATTCTTGGCGCAGACTTTCTTGGCGCAAAAATTTTCTTGTCATTTCCGGCGTCATACGTGTCGCCGGAAGTTGCGTCATTTTTTTGACGTTTTTTGCGCCAAAAAATGTCGGCGTTACCGGATGTGGCTCCATTTTTTACGCCAAAAGCATTTAGGCGCCAAATAATGTGGGCGGCTTTTTTGGCGCTAAAAAATTCGAGCGTCATTGTTGTTTCCACAATATTTAAGTCTCATTATTTATTGCTTCTGGTTGCTAGAAGCTTGTTCATTGGCATTTTTTTCCCATTCCTGAAACTGTCATTTAAGGAATTTGATCTTTTTTGCTTTATATGTTGTTTTTTCTATTACATATTGCAAGATGTCTCAGACTGACCCTGAATCAGAAGCCACTTCTGGAAAAACGCTTAACTGAGTTTCAGTTCTACCAAAGCTAAGTTCATTTATTTTAAATGTTATAAATGTTTATCTTTAGCTATGGTTTGTAATAAGTTATTATGATATACTTTTACATGCAGAATCCATTAGTGTTTATGCTTTATATATTTCCATTCTTACATCTTATGTACAAGAAATATTTAGAAGATTTATAAGAAATATTTTTCTGATTCTATTTTAAAGGCTTTGTCTGACTTCGTGCCTTCTAATAAAAATTTTAGGTCTTTTTCGCTTCTTTTTTAATTATTGAAGTTTCAAATGACCAACAACTGATTTATCCTTCTCTGATGATGTTTTTTCTCTTTCAGAAATTTTCTTCATCAGATATTGACACTAACAAATCTATTATTAAAGTACATTTGTTCTTTGTTGAAAAGGTGTTGATTTTTTTGGATATTAAGGTAACTAGTTCTTTAAGACTAGCTGTCACTATTTCTGCCTATTTATTTCTTCTGTGTTTTCAGAGGTTTTTCTTTCCAATTCCCCATTCTAGGAAATGGAATAGGCTGAGAATTTTCTTTTATTCCTTCTTCAAAGGTTTTAAACTATATTCTTTGCCAGCAGTTAAATTCAATTTGGAGGGTTCTCCAATTTATTGGGGCTATCTCTACTTCTACTAATTATGCTATTGTTTCTATAGCAAAATAGTATTTATTTTCCTTTAGATAGTTGTATCTTATTTATGGAAAATTATTTAGTTTCAGGAACTTTTCTTGGTCCTGTGATTTATTTGGATATTGCAATTGCTTCATTTTTTCTTTTTACTTTAAGATCAAGTATCAGATTATGATTTATTTTAGCATTGTTAAGGGACAACATTTACTAGACTAGGTGCTGTTGCATTTGTCTTGTTTTGCATTTATTGATTATGCAAGTCCACTGTATTGACTGGTCCTTTAAACTGGACTATCATGCTAATAATTTCATTTGTGTCTTCATTTTATTGAATATTTTCGCAAATGAGGGTTATTCTATGTTTTTAGCTATTTTAGCTAGAAGAATTTTGTGATTTAAAAAAAAAAAAAAAAAATCCATATTTCTTTTGTTCTAACATAATCAATTATTTGTTTTATAATTGGATTCAATTCTTAACTGTTACTCTGGGCTTCAAGGTTGAGTTCTAAGACTAAAACTTTAAGCTTATACTAGTTTGGTTGTTCTTATTAAGGAACAAATTCCTGAGTTCTTTCCCAAGTAACATGTTTTTAATTGGGGTTCGAAATCAGCTCCCTAATATTGCGATGTACATGCCGTATTCCAGCTTGGCTGGTAAGGGGCAGGTTAAGACTTCTTTGAAATCTATTTGGTTCTATTTTGTCCAAATTTCTTTGATTTTATTCCAGTAAGGCTAACACTTTCTTTAAGTGTGTTTCTGTCCTATATATTTTGGATACTGTTGAAGCATGGCTAGGCACCCATGGGGTTCAAGCGCTGCTCAGACCTGGAATCTTCTGGGGTATTTCTTCCAGTTCCTTTTTTAGGAACCGGTTTTGGAGTTTTATTCAAACTATTTTGCCTTTTTATGGTCATTGATAGCATTATTTGTTTTCCTTAGATACAATAAATGCATATTTTCATTTTTCTGTTTTCATTCAGATTATTTTCTGAGGATGCGGAATCTCATATGATTCACTTGCTCTTCAGGACGTAGTTAGAGGATCTTTTTTTCGAAAGCTCTTGATTCCTCAAACAAGGGTCACCTTTTTTAGGTTTCCAGATAGTTTGTGTCACTGTCTTTGTCTCTTTCAGACAAGGGATAATTCTATTGGGTTCCGTCTGTCGGTACCTTTAGTCTTTATTATTTCCTTCAGTTGCTATATATGCACAGAAGTTTTAGGTCTTATGGCCTCAGCATTGGATTCAATTCCCTTTGCTCATTTTCACTAGAAAGAGCCTTTTCCAGTCTTTTATGAGTGTTGTTTCTTCTAGAACATGGTTGGAGGATCAATTTACCAAAAAGTTCGTTGATTCCTCAGACAAGGGTAACCTTTTTAGGTTTCCTGATAGATTCAGTGTCCTTGACTCTGTCTCTGACAGACAAGAGACGTCTGAAATTGGTTTCAGCTTGTCGAAACCTTCAGTCTCAATCTTTCCCTTCGGTAGCCTTATGCATGGAAATTCTAGGTCTTATGACTGCTGCATTGGACGCGGTCCCCTTTGCTTGTTTTCACATGCGACTTCTTCAGCTCTGTATGCTGAACCAGTGGTGCAGGGATTATACAAAGATATCTCAATTAATATCTTTGAAACCGATTGTACGACACTCTCTGACGTGGTGAACAGACCACCATCGTTTAGTTCAGGGGGCTTCTTTTTGTTCTTCCAACCTGGACTGTGTTTTCAACAGATGCAAGTCTGACAGGTTGGGGAGCTGTTTGGGGGTCTCTGACAGCACAAGGGGTTTGGGAATCTCAGGAGGTGAGATTACCAATCAATATTTTGGAACTCCGTGCAATTTTCAGAGCTCTTCAGTCATGGCCTCTTCTAAAGAGAGAGTCGTTCATTTGTTTTCAGACGGACAATGTCACAACTGTGGCATATGTCAATCATCAAGGAGGGACTCACAGTCCTCTGGCTATGAAAGAAGTATTTCGAATTCTGGTATGGGCGGAATCCAGCTCCTGTCTAATTTCTGCGGTTCATATTCCAGGTATAGACAATTGGGAAGCGGATTATCTCAGTCGCCAAACGTTACATCCGGGCGAATGGTCTCTTCACCCAGAGGTATTTCTTCAGATTGTTCAAATGTGGGGACTTCCAGAAATAGATCTGATGGCTTCTCATCTAAACAAGAAGCTTCCCAGGTATCTGTCCAGATCCAGGGATCCTCAGGCGGAGGCAGTGGATGCATTGTCACTTCCTTGGAAGTATCATCCTACCTATATCTTTCCGCCTCTAGTTCTTCTTCCAAGAGTAATTTCCAAGATTCTAAAGGAGTGCTCGTTTGTTCTGCTGGTGGCTCCAGCATGGCCTCACAGGTTTTGGTATGCGGTTCTTGTCCGGATGGCCACTTGCCAACTGTGGACTCTTCCGTTAAGACCAGACCTTCTATCACAAGGTCCTTTTTTTCCATCAGGATCTCAAATCCTTAAATTTGAAGGTATGGAGATTGAACGCTTGATTCTCAGTCATAGAGGTTTCTCTGACTCTCTGATTAATACTATGTTACAGGCTCGTAAATCTGTATCTAGGAAGATATATTATCGAGTCTGGAAGATTTACATTTCTTGGTGTTTTTCTCATCTTTTTTCTTGGCATTCTTTTAGAATTCCTAGAATTTTACAGTTTCCTCAGGATGGTTTGGATAAAGGTTTGTCTGCAAGTTCCTTGAAAGGACAAATCTCTGCTCTTTCTGTTCTTTTTCACAGAAAGTTTGCTAGTCTTCCTGATATTCATTGTTTTGTACAAGCTTTGGTTCGTATAAAACCTGTTATTAAGTCAATTTCTCTTCCTTGAAGTTTGAATTTGGTTCTGAGGGCTCTTCAAGCTCCTCCGTTTGAACCTATGCATTCGCTGTACATTAAATTACTTTCTTGGAAAGTTTTGTTTCTTTTGGCCATCTCTTCTGCTAGAAGAGTTTCTGAATTATCTGCTCTTTCTTGTGAGTCTCCTTTTCTGATTTTTCATCAGGATAAGGCGTGTTGCGAACTTCTTTTAATTTTTACCTAAGGTTTTGAATTCTAACAACATTAGTAGAGAAATTGTGGTTCCTTCATTGTGTCCTAATCCTAAGAATTCTAAGGGAAGATCGTTGCATTCTTTGGATGTAGTTAGAGCTTTGAAATATTATGTTGAAGCTACTAAAAATTTCCGAAAGACTTCTAGTCTATTTGTTATCTTTTCCGGATCTAGGAAAGGTCAGAAGGCCTCTGCCATTTCTTTGGCGTCTTGGTTAAAGTCTTTGATTCATCATGCTTATGTCGAGTCGGGTAAAACTCCGCCTCAAAGGATTACAGCTCATTCTACTAGGTCAGTTTCTACTTCCTGGGCGTTTAGGAATGAAGCTTCGGTTGATCAGATTTGCAAAGCAGCAACTTGGTCTTTGCATACTTTTACTAAATTCTACCATTTTTTATGTGTTTTCTTCTTTTGAAGCAGTTTTTGGAAGTAAAGTACTTCAGGCAGCTGTTTCAGTTTGATTCTTCTGCTTATAATTTCAGTTTTTTTCATTATAAGATTTAAACTTTATTTTGGGTGTGGATTATTTTCAGCGGAATTGGCTGTCTTTATTTTATCCCTCCCTCTCTAGTGACTCTTGCGTGGAAGATCCACATCTTGGATATTCATTATCCCATACGTCACTAGCTCATGGACTCTTGCTAATTACATGAAAGAAAACATAATTTATGTAAGAACTTACCTGATAAATTCATTTCTTTCATATTAGCAAGAGTCCATGAGGCCCACCCTTTTTTGTGGTGGTTATGATTTTTTTGTATAAAGCACAATTATTCCAATTCCTTATTTTTTATGCTTTCGCACTTTTGTCTTATCACCCCACTTCTTGGCTATGCGTTAAACTGATTTGTGGGTGTGGTGAGGGGTGTATTTATAGGCATTTTGAGGTTTGGGAAACTTTGTCCCTCCTGGTAGGAATGTATATCCCATACGTCACTAGCTCATGGACTCTTGCTAATATGAAAGAAATGAATTTATCAGGTAAGTTCTTACATAAATTATGTTTTTGCTCAAATCGACAGTCTCCTTACTTGCATAAACTCAGTTATCCAACAATTGTAACTCATGGTAAGAACCTTTAAACATTTGTATTAGTTTGCTTAAACATGTTTCCTAGTTACCCGGTCTGTCTTCTTATAACATTAGCAAACAGATATCACCCTTAGCGATGAAGTGAATCAGCCGTCCAATGCACCAAGATAGTGGGTATAAAATTTCTTATAACATTACCTAAATGTTACAGCCTCCAACCTGATAGTTAACTATGCATTTCCGTCTATCATATCCAAAGAATACTGTTACTCTGGGAGATAGCTGAATATTCGTATTCTGTGGTACTTTGGCTGTATTATCATATCCGGTTTTGTTATTCTGTGGTACGCTATTATCATACCCTGTTTTGCTAGCGTAAGGAGCATGAATGTATATTATACTAAAGGTAAATGCAAAAGTCAAGTGCATAAAATTCAGTCACATTAAACATATGTACTTTCACTTCACACTACTGTTTCCCGACTTACAAAAACTTAAAACCAACCAACAATTGAAACTCGTAACAAAAACCTCCCAAACACTTTATTCAACGGGTAAATACAAGAAATAGGTCAATGGAGTTCAGGCATATTAACTTATCCGGTCCTCCCAAGGATAGAGTCCAATCGACATGTCTGTCCTCCTCATTCTGTTAGGCAACTTGATCTATAAGAGTCCATCTTTACTTCTACCAGTTAAAGTCTCTTCAGTTTACCTAACCTGGGTCTTTTCCACCAGAAAGTTGGAACTGTTCCCGAGGTACTTGTGTTCTAGCAGCTTTGTTCCAAATTCACTGTACCTGCTTCCTAGGGGGTCTTTGAGGCAGTGGCATTGGTGAATCTTCAATTTGTAGGTGTAATTGATTCAGCATCTCAATTCCTTCTTCCATATTGGTGTAGGAGTAGGTGGTATTTATATGCATACAGATTAGTCTAAATGGAAAAGATATCTATACTTCAGCTTAGCTTTCAACAATGCAGAAATGACTGGCTTAAACTTTCTGCGTTTCTTTAACGTAGTGGGGGAGAGGTCAGAGAAGAACTGCAGCTTATATCCCTCAAATTCGAATAGGGAAAACTTCCTTGAAGCCTGGACTATTTTCTCCTTAATAGAATAGTAGTGGAACTTGATTATGTCCCTGGAGTTATTAGGGTTTTGGGGTCTGTTAAGGGCCCTATGTGCCCTATCCATTAATAGGAGCATTTTGTCAGTACCTGGTATTCACTTTTGAAAAATTTGAGGTAAAACTTCCTGGAGATTATCGAAGGACTCTGGCAAATTTCTAATCCTGACATTAGATCTCCAAGACCTATTTTCGAGATCTTCTATTTGAGTTTCCAGTTGTGAGATCTGTCTTTTATTGTCCGACGCCTAGATTTAGAGTTTTGCGGCCAAAGGGGTGCGTTAGCTACGCATGCTTTTTTTCTGGCCGCACCTTTTAAATACCGCTAGTATTTAGAGTGCACAGAATGGCTGCGTTAGGCTCCAAAAAAGGAGCGTATAGCATATTTACCGCAACTTCAACTCTCGATACCAGCGGTGCTTACGGACGCGGCCAGCTTCAAAAACGTGCTCGTGCACGATTCCCCCATAGAAAACAATGGGGCTGTTTGAGCTGAAAAAAACCTAACACCTGCAAAAAAGCCGCGTTCAGCTCCTAACGCAGCCCCATTGTTTCCTATGGGGAAACACTTCCTACGTCTGCACCTAACACCCTAACATGTACCCCGAGTCTAAACACCCCTAACCTTACACTTATTAACCCCTAATCTGCCGCCCTCGCTATCGCTGACCCCTGCATATTATTTTTAACCCCCAATCTGCCGCTCCGTACACCCTGCCACCTACATTATCCCTATGTACCCCTAATCTGCTGCCCTAACATCGCCGACCCCTATATTATATTTATTAACCCCTAATCTGTCGCCCCCAACGTCGCCTCCACCTAACTACGCTTATTAACCCCTAATCTGCCAACCGGACCGCTACTATAATAAATGTATTAACCCCTAATCCGCCTCACTCCCGCCTCAATAACCCTATAATAAATAGTATTAACCCCTAATCTGCCCTCCCTAACATTGCTGACACCTAACTTCAAGTATTAACCCCTAATCTGCCGACAGGAGCTCACCGCTACTCTAATAAATTTATTAACCCCTAAAGCTAAGTCTAACTTTAACCCTAACACCCCCCTAAATTAAATATAATTTAAATCTAACGAAATAAATTAACTCTTATTAAATAAATTATTCCTATTTAAAGCTAAATACTTACCTGTAAAATAAACCCTAATATAGCTACAATATAAATTATAATTATATTGTAGCTATTTTAGGATTAATATTTATTTTACAGGCAACTTTGTAGTTATTTTAACCAGGTACAATAGCTATTAAATAGTTAAGAACTATTTAATAGTTACCTAGTTAAAATAATTACAAAATTACCTGTAAAATAAATCCTAACCTAAGTTACAATTAAACCTAACACTACACTATCAATAAATTAATTAAATACAATACCTACAATTATCTACAATTAAACCTAACACTACACTATCAATAAATAAATTAAATACAATTCCTACAAATAAATACAATTAAATAAACTAACTAAAGTACAAAAAATAAAAAAGAACTAAGTTACAAAAAATAAAAAAGTATTTACAAACATTAGAAAAATATTACAACAATTTTAAACTAATTACACCTACTCTAAGCCCCCTAATAAAATAACAAAGACCCCCAAAATAAAAAAATGCCCTACCCTATTCTAAATTACAAAAGTTCAAAGCTCTTTTACCTTACCAGCCCTTAAAAGGGCCCTTTGCGGGGCATGCCCCAAAGAATTCAGCTCTTTTGCCTGTAAAAAAAAAAACATACAATACCCCCCCCAACATTACAACCCACCACGCACATACCCCTAATCTAACCCAAACCCCCCCTTAAATAAACCTAACACTAAGCCCCTGAAGATCTTCCTACCTTGTCTTCACCTCACCGGGTTCACCGATCGGTCCAGAAGAGGGTCCGAAGTCTTGATCCAAGCCCAAGCGGGGGGCTGAAGAGTGACGTCCATCCTCGGGCTGAAGTCTGGATCCAAGCGGCGGCTGAAGAAATCCATCATCGGGCTGAAGTTTTGATCCAAGCGGGCGCAGAAGAAGTCCATCATCGGGATGAAGTCTTCTATGAAGCAGCATCTTCAATCTTCTTTCTTCCGGAGCCATCATCTTCCAGCCGACGCGTAACATCCTCTTCTACCGACGCCTACTCGCCGAATGACGGTTCCTTTAAATGACGTCATCCAAGATGGCGTCCGTCGAATTCCGATTGGCTGATAGGATTCTATCAGCCAATCAGAATTAAGGTAGGGAAATTCTGATTGGCTGATGGAATCAGGCAATCAGATTCAAGTTCAATCCGATTGGCTGATCCAATCAGCCAATCAGATTGAGCTCGCATTCTATTGGCTGTTCCGATCAGCCAATAGAATGCAAGCTCAATCTGATTGGCTGATCGAATCAGCCAATCGGATTAAACTTGATTCTGATTGGCTGATTCCATCAGCCAATCAGAATTTTCCTACCTTAATTCCGATAGGATTCTATCAGCCAATCAGCCAATCGGAATTCGACGGACGCCATCTTCGATGACGTAATTTAAAGGAACCGTCATTCGGCGAGTAGGCGTCAGTAGAAGAGGATGTTCCGCGTCGGCTGGAAGATGATGGCTCCGGAAGAAAGAAGATTGAAGATGCTGCTTCATAGAAGACTTCATCCCGATGATGGACTTCTTCAGCGCCCGCTTGGATCAAGACTTCAGCTCGATGATGGATTTCTTCAGCCGCCGCTTGGATCCAGACTTCAGCCCGAGGATTGACGTCACTCTTCAGCCCCCCGCTTGGGCTTGGATCAAGACTTCGGACCCTCTTCTGGACCGATCGGTGAACCCGGTGAGGTGAAGACAAGGTAGGAAGATCTTCAGGGGCTTAGTGTTAGGTTTATTTAAGGGGGGTTTGGGTTAGATTAGGGGTATGTGGGTGGTGGGTTGTAATGTTGGGGGGGGGGTATTGTATGTTTTTTTTTTACAGGCAAAAGAGCTGAATTCTTTGGGGCATGCCCCGCAAAGGGCCCTTTTCAGGGCTGGTAAGGTAAAAGAGCTTTGAACTTTTGTAATTTAGAATAGGGTAGGGCATTTTTTTTATTTTGGGGGTCTTTGTTATTTTATTAGGGGGCTTAGAGTAGGTGTAATTAGTTTAAAATTGTTGCAATATTTTTCTAATGTTTGTAAATATTTTTTTTATTTTTTGTAACTTAGTTCTTTTTTATTTTTTGTACTTTAGTTAGTTTATTTCATTGTATTTATTTGTAGATATTGTATTTAATTAATGTATTGATAGTGTAGTGTTAGGTTTAATTGTAGATAATTGTAGGTATTTTATTTAATTTATTGATAGTGTAGTGTTAGGTTTAATTGTAACTTAGGTTAGGATTTATTTTACAGGTAATTTTGTAATTATTTTAACTATTTTAGCTATTAAATAGTTCTTAACTATTTAATAGCTATTGTACCTGGTTAAAATAAATACAAAGTTGCCTGTAAAATAAATATAAATCCTAAAATAGCTATAATATAATTATTATTTATATTGTAGCTATATTAGGGTTTATTTTACAGGTAAGTATTTAGCTTTAAATAGGAATAATTTATTTAATAAGAGTTAATTTATTTCGTTAGATTTAAATTATATTTAACTTAGGGGGGTGTTAGTGTTAGGGTTAGACTTAGCTTTAGGGGTTAATCCATTTATTACAGTAGCGGCGAGATTCGGTCGGCAGATTAGGGGTTAATACTATTTATTATAGGGTTATTGAGGCGGGAGTGAGGCGGATTAGGGGTTAATAACTTTATTATAGTAGCGGTGCGGTCCGCTCGGCAGAGTAGGGGTTAATAAGTGTAGACAGGTGGAGGCGACGTTGAGGGGGGCAGATTAGGGGTTAATAAATATAATATAAGGGTTGGCGGTGTTAGGGGCAGCAGATTAGGGGTACATAAGGATAACGTAGGTGGCGGTGCTTTGCGGTCGGCAGATTAGGGGTTAATTATTGTAGGTAGCTGGCGGCGACGTTGTGGGGGGCAGGTTAGGGGTTAATAAATATAATATAGGGGTCGGCGGTGTTAGGGGCAGCAGATTAGGGGTACATAAGTATAACGTAGGTGGCGATCGGCAGATTAGGGGTTAAAAAAATTTAATAGAGTGGCGGTGATGTGGGGGGACCTCGGTTTAGGGGTACATAGGTAGTTTATGGGTGTTAGTGTACTTTAGAGCACAGTAGTTAAGAGCTTTATAAACCGGCGTTAGCCCAGAAAGCTCTTAACTACTGACTTTTTTCTGCGGCTGGAGTTTTGTCGTTAGATTTCTAACGTTCACTTCAGCCACGACTCTAAATACCGGCGTTAGAAAGATCCCATTGAAAAGATAGGATACGCAAATGACGTAAGGGGATCTGCGGTATGGAAAAGTCGCGGCTGGAAAGTGAGCGTTAGACCCTTTCCTGACTGACTCCAAATACCAGAGGGCGGTAAAAACCAGCGTTAGGAGCCTCTAACGCTGGTTTTCACGGCTACCGCCCAACTCTAAATCTAGGCCTGAGAGAGTTGAGTGAACCTCTGTGAGATCTTCAATGACTTCATCCACTTTATCTTCTAGCACTGAAGTTCTTTGTCCAATACTCATAATGTCAGTCCTCCGTTCCGCTAATGCAGACTTCAGCTCTGTTTGAAAGACCTCTTTAATTTGACTAAGTGTGGTAGATGGGGTGATAATCTGGTCTCCCTGGGGTTCATCAGTTATGTTATCTTGGTCATCAGCTGACACCATGGTTGTGGAATTTGCTGCCTTTTGGTTCTTTTTTTGCTTGAGCCTTTGAGAGACAGGAGCTTGCATAACTTATATTTTAAACAGACCTTGCAGAGTATTAATGCTGTATCTTTTATGTAATTATTGCCGCTAGGTTTTGAGTAAGTTTTTTTGTAACTTGGCCCCTTGTTTGCTCAGTTTGCACCCTGTGACTCAGGAACGGTTATTCAAAAAGCATTGCGCTTGCTGTGGTAGATGAAATGCTCAATAGAATCGGCTCTTTCCAAAACACCAATCTCCATTTGTATCTCAATCTCTAAGTAGCATGTACCATGTGAGACCAAGACAGGGCTCACGCTTCAGATAAATTAAAGTTCACTTGAGAGCCAGATCCCTTTGTATAATGTACTTATGCCATCTATGAATTTTTTAAGTATGTGAGCTGCACTTGATAAGATCCTCAGGCCTGCAGGTTATGGAGGGGGCCTCTCAGTAATGATGTATTTAGTTTATCACCCTCAGAGTGCAATATGCCAATAAAAACTTTATATTTAGCTGGCTCTGTGTTTACCCTCACATGTATCTGCGTTTAACTGCCCCCAGCCCCTCAGAGGTGATGGAATACAGGCTTTGATAGTAATGTGGGCCTTCAGTTAGGGAGAGCCAATGCCAGATGCGGTAGTGTCATAGAACACCGGTAAGACCGACTATCTGAACGGAGTCAATAAACCCCTTTCTGTCTGTATGTTGCTCAGAATGGCTATCAAGCACTACTACTGTGAGTATATTCTGTGAGTGGGGGAAAGTCTTACTGTGTATACCCATCTGTAGTGGTAATGTGTAACGAGTCTCACCTGCTCCCTCCCGCAGACCTAATGGTCCTAGATTTTCCTCAGATTGATCGGATGCAAGAGTGGGTAAGTGAGCAATGGGGCTCTGTCAATAGCTGAAGTAGCGGTTTTCCTTTGTTAGCTTATGCTGCCTGGTTATGATTTAGGATGCCGAAGCTCCCTCGTGGACCGCCGTCCCAAAATGGCCTCTCTTCGCGCCACTCTGCTCTGTCTCTGAATCTCCTATCCTCAGCAATGGGTCCCTCTCGGGATTCCCCGGATCACTCCCACAAACCAGGTAGGTCTCTTTGGCTATGGCCTCCGAATCTCTGCTATCACTCTAGGTGAGTGACAATCGTGGCTGGTCAGAGGGCCACAGGGGAATCTCAACGGAGATACTGATATGGCGTCCGGTCGTTCACTGCTTCGGTTTCTTAACGTTGTTTAGCCCCAGCAAATCCTTAGCAGCTCCGGAGTGTAAGTCTCTGGTAAGTGTGAATTTAGATGGCCGAAGGAAGTGTGGCCGCAACTCACTTAGATGAATCACTGTCTCTCAACAACTATCTAAAGTTGCCAGGCCGTGGGAAACGAATGTGTGAAGTATCCACTAAATTCACCTCAGATGGTGGTCGATAATATTTTTAGAAAAATAAGCCTAAATATATAATTTAGATCAAATCCAGCACAGAGCTCTGTATGCCAGCATCTGTTCAGCACAGCGGTTAGCTCCGCCCCCATCTCTGAGATGGTTTTTAAGGATTAGTCTTTCTGGTGGTAATTTTAATCCTTGGGCCAGGTTTAAGAAAATGTATCCTTTGCCAGCCTCTAATGTGTTGGGAGACAGTTCCTAAAGTGGATGGGGCTATTTCTACCTTAGCTAGGGGAACTTCTATTCCTTTGCAAGAGAGTTCTTCATTTACGGATCTTATGAATAGGAAATTGGAATCCTTTTATAGGAAGGCTTTTCGCAAGCAGATTTTCTTTTTAAGTCTGCAATTAGCATTGTGTGGCTGTGGGTTCTTCTGTTTGGTTAGAGAGTCTTTCTGATCAGTTTTTGGATAATGATAATGCTAGTAAACATTTTCTTAATCTTTGGGGTCTGTTGAAGTCTGTTAATGCTTTTAATTGTGATGCAGATATTAACCTATTTAAGATTAATTATAAAGAGTTTGTCATTAGCAGTTCTTTCAAGAAGGGCTTTGTGGTTAAAGGGATATAAACCCCAAAACATTTTTTTGTTATTCAGACAGAGCATATAATTTAAAAAAAGTTTCCAATTTACTTATATTATCAAATTTGCTTGGGCATTTGGAGCACTACATTTCAGGAAATAGTGCTGCCATCTAGTGCTTTCGCAAATGGATAACATTCTTGCAAAACTGCAGTGCTCCAGAAACTTTTCAACAAAAGATAGCAAGAGAACAAAGACAAATTCATAATAGAAATTAATTAGAAAGTTGTTTAAAATTGGATGCTCTATCCGAATCTTGAATTATTTTTTTTTGGTTTCACATCCCTTTAACCCTTTAGTGACCAGACCATTTTTAAATTTTCTTTGGGGCCAGGGCTATTTTTACATTTCTGCTGTGTTTGTGTTTAGCTGTAATTTTCCTCTTACTCATTTACTGTACCCACACATATTATATACCGTTTTTCTCGCCATTATATGGACTTTCCAAAGATGCCATTATTTTCATCATATCTTATAATTTACTATAAATAAAATTATAAAATAAAAAAACAAAACACTTTTTCTAACTTTGACCCCCAAAATCTGTTACACATCTACAACCACTAAAAACACCCATGCTAAAAATTTTCTAAATTTTGTCCTGAGTTTAGAAATACCCAATGTTTACATGTTTTTTGCTTTTTTTGCAAATTATAGGGCAATAAGTACAAGTAGCACTTTGCTATTTCAAAACTTTTTTTTCCATAATTAGCGATAGTTACATTGTAACATTGCTATCTGTCAGGAATCCCTGAATGTCCCTTCACATGTATATATTTTTTTTATTAGACAAAGTATTGATCTTAGCCCGTTTTGGTATATTTCTTACCACCATTTCACCGCCAAATGCGATTTAAATAATAAAAATATTGTTAACTTTTCCTTCCTAAGAGTCCACGGCTTCATTCCTTACTGTTGGGAAATACAACACCTGGCCACCAGGAGGAGGCAAAGACACCCTAGCTAAAGGCTTATTTATCCCTCCCACTTCCTCATTACCCCAGTCATTCTTTGCCTTTCGTCACTGTTTGGAGGTGGCAGAGAAGTGTCAGAATATTCGGAGAGTCCTGAAAAAGGTCCTGAAAAAGGGTATCTGCCCTTCGAGATAGGACTGGAGTTTTAAGTATTCATGTTAACCTCTCAGTGAGAGTATTGATGAAAGTTAGAGTCTGGAGATGCAGGGAAAGTTTTTCTGCGAAACCATCCAGACTACTGCTAACAGCTCCTAAGCAATCAGTGTTGACGAGTTTCACTGCCTGCTTTCTTTCACTCAAGTCCATGTCAGGAGCGCTGCTATAAGACTGTCACTCTTGAGAGGCTGTGTTCTGTTTTACAGCATGGATCCTGGTGGTAAGATTATTTCAATTTTTACACATAAAGAGCTATAACAGGGTCACAGTGTGGCTCCTTTATAGGATCCAGGGTTAATATCCTCCGAAGGGGTTTATTGAAAAGTTGGGGTTAATTAATCAGTATATTAATTATTTACATGCTGCTTCGTGTGATTTTTTTTTCCTGGGCTGATATACTGTGTGTTTTTGGCTGGAACAAAGAGGTTTCACTTTTAAGTTAAACTTTCATTTTTGAAATTGTTGCACAGCTCCTGTTACTTGCTGTACATGTAATAACAGACTGTCTTGCACTCCATGTGACCGGGTGTGGTCTATGTTCATTTCCTCCATTCCGGCTGAGACTTGAACCTGAGGAGAGCGTTCCCTTTAGCTGTCTGGGTCTAGGAGGTGCTGAGTGCCTCAGCCATTTGGAGTATAAAGGTGCAGTTTTCTATAATATAAAACGTTTTTATTTGTGTCCTCCTGTGGGCATAACCTGAGCTATGGAGGACTCTGACATGTTAGAAGGTACTCCTGTACTAAATCATACCTGTTTATATTGTGAGGAGGCCGTGGTTTTCCCGCCCACTCAATTATGTTCCACATGCTTTAACACCGTTATAAAGTCTAAGAAGGGAAACAAGCCTGCTAAGACTCTTAGTACCTCTGAGCCGTCTACCTCTCAGGACTCGGCGTCCCGTGAGATTACTACCCTTGCTACATTATCCACTACACATGCAGTTTCCCGTAGCACATCTAATCCTCCATCCAGAGGGGGCCTTCTTCCTGCAGACTTTGCCGCGCAGTTACAAACTACGGTGTCTGCGGCCCTCAGTGCATTACCTCGCTCTAACAATCGCAAGAGAAAGGTTAAACATAGCTCTCCTGACCCTGAGTCATCTAAATATTTATCGGATTTAGCTATTATGTCCCAGTTATCCGATGATGACTTAACCTCTGTAGCTTCAGAGGGTGAACTTTCAGAGTCCTTAGCGTCCGTGCAGCCTGAAGAACCTATGATACCTAAATTAGACAGTTTATGAAGACGGGAAAGTTCCTTTGTCTTTTCCTGTGCCGGTTAAGATGACGAACAATATTAAGAACGAATGGGAAAGAATTGGTTCTTCCTTTTCACTCTCGTCTTTTTTTTCAAAAAGTTGTTCCCGGTCACGGACTCTCAACTGCATTGGTGGGGCTCCATTCCTAAGGTGGATGGTGCCATCTCTACGCTTTCTAAACATACTACTATACCTCTTGAGGATTGTTCTAAGTTCAGAGAGCCAATGGATAAGAAAATGGAAACCTGGAAGGCCAGTGTATGAAAACTATAAATCTTAAGAAAGCTTACCTTCATGTTCCAATCCACAGGGAACACCTTCAGTTCCGGAGGTTTGCATTCTTGGACCAGCACTTCCAGTTCATTGCCCTTCCGTTTGGCCTAGCTACTGCTCCAAGAATCTTTACAAAGGTTCTGGGGGCTCTTCTAGCTGTTGCCAGAACTCAGGGTATTGCAGTAGCCCCATACTTGGGCGATATTCTGGTGCAAGCACCATCCTTTCATCTTGCGGAAGAATTCTCAGAGTCCCTTCTCAGTCTTCTTCGATCGCATGGATGGAAGATAAACTTGGAAAAGAGTTCTCTTATCTCAAGTACCAGGGTGGAATTCCTGGGTACTATAATAGACTGCATATCCATGAGGATATTTCTAACAGACCAGAGATGTTGCAAGCTAACTTCGGCATGTCTTGCCCTCCGAAACTCCTTGAGTTCCTCTGTGGCTCAGTGTATGGGGTTGATTGGTCTCATGGTGTCCTGCATGGACATCATTCCTTTTGCCAGGTTCCGTCTCAGACCTTTACAACTGTGCATGCTGGGGCAGTGGAACGGCGATCATTCAGATCTGTCTCAACAGATTGTATTAGATAGCCGGTCGAGAGAATCGCTCTCTTGGTGGCTCTGTCTAGATCATCTGTCCCGAGGGACATGCTTCTTAAGACCATCCTGGGAGATTGTGACTACGGACGCAAGCCTATACGGATGGGGAGCTGTTTGGGGTGCCAGGAAGGCACAGGGGTTGTGGACTCAGGAGGAGTCCTCACTCCCGATCAATATTTTGGAGCTACGGGCAATCTTCAAGGCCTTGAAGGTATGGCCGCTTCTGGGTTTGTCCCAGTTTATTAGATTCCAATCAGACAATATAACCTCGGTGGCTTACATCAACCATCAGGGGAGGAACGAGAAGTTCCTTGGCGATGAAGGAAGTATCTCAGATTCTGGAGTGGGCGTAGGCCCACAATTGTTCACTGTCAGCGATCCACATTCCGGGTGGGGACAACTGGGAGGCGGATTTTCTTAGCAGAAGCAATCCTTCCATCCAGGGGAATGGTCTCTCCATCCCCAGGTGTTTGCAGAAATATTCAGCAAGTGGGGGACACCAGAGATAGATCTCATGGCGTCCCGTCTCAATACCAAGCTACCCAGGTATGGGTCGAGGTCGAGGGATCCCCAAGCGGATCTAATAGATGCACTAGCAGTGCCCTGGAGGTTCAAACTCATATATCTTTTTCCACCATTACCGCTTCTTCCTCGAGTGGTGGCCCGCATCAAGCAGGAGAGGTTATTAGTAATCCTGATTGCTCCATCGTGGCCGTGAAGGACGTGGTTTGCGGATCTAGTGGGGATGTCCTCATCTCCTCCGTGGAAGTTACCTTGTATCAGAGACCTGCTGATACAAGGTCCGTTTGTTCATCAAAATCTAGATTCTCTGATGCTGACGGCATGGAGATTAAACGCTTAGTCTTAGCCTATGGAGGTTTTTCTGAGAGTGTCATTTATACTCTTATTCAAGCTTGTAAACCAGTTACTCGGCGTATCTACCACAAGGTGTGGAGGACCTACTTATTCTGGTGTGAAGAGCGTGGTTTTTCCTGGCACAGATTTAAGGTTGCCAGGATCTTATCTTTTCTCCAGGATGGGCTGGAGAAGGGCCTCTCTGCTAGTTCCCTGAGGGGACAGATTTTGGCCTTGTCGGTTTTATTGCACAAGAGACTGGCTGAGCTTTCAGACGTGCAGTCCTTTGTTAAGGCTCTGATTAGAATCAGACCTGTGTTTAGATCTTGGACTCCTCCTTGGAGCCTAAATCTTGTTCTTTGGGTTTTGCAACCTGTTTGAGCCTCTGCATTCCGTTGACATTAAATTATCTTGGACGGTTCTCTTTTTATTGGCTATTGCCTCTGCGCGCAGAGTTTCTGAGATCTCTGCTTTGCAATGTGAGCCCCCTTATCTGATTTTTTTTTCTTTCATGCAGCTAAGGCAGTTTTACGTACTAAATAAGGTTTTCTTCCTAAGGTTGTGTCAGATCGCAACATCAGTCAGGAGATTGTAGTTCCTTGCTTGTGTCCTAATTCTTCTTCATCGAATTAACGCTTACTTCACAATTTGGATGTGGTTCGCGCCTTGAAGTTCTATCTTCAGGCTACTAAGGAGTTTAGACTATCTTCCTCTGTTTGTTGTCTATTCGGGGAAGTGTAAGGGGCAGAAGGCTACTTCGACTGCCCTATCTTTTTGGTTAAGAAGTGTCATCTGCTTAGCTTACGAGACAGCAGGACATCGTCGTCCTGAAAGGTTAGCGGTTCATTCCACTAGAGGCCTCTATGGATCAGATTTGTAATGCGGCTACCTGGTCCTCCTTACATACTTTTTCAAAATTTTACAAGTTTGATGTTTTTGCTTTGTCTGAAGCAGCTTTCGGGAGAAGTTTTGCAGGCTGTGGTGCCCTCAGAATAGGGTCCGCCTCTTCCTTTTTGTTCCCTCCCGTTATTCATTCATTGTCCTAAGCAAGGAAAGGATCTAAGGAAGGAAATCATAATTTATGCTTACAAGATAAATTCCTTTCCTTCCGGATAGGGAGAGTCCACGGCCTCTGCTCGTTTTTTCTTGTCTATAGGCGGTCCCCTATTATTTATTTTATTCTTCTGGCACCATTTATACTCTACTTTTTCTCCTACTTTTCCTTGTTCCCTCGGCAGAATGACTGGGGTAATGAGGGAGTGGGAGGGATACTTAAGCCTTTTGCTGGGGTGTCTTTGCCTTCTCCTGGTGGCCAGGTGTTTTATTTCCCAACAGTAAGGAATGAAGCCATGGACTCTCCCTATCCAGAAGGAAAGGAATTTATCTCCTATAAGCATACATTATTTTATTCACAAACTTTAGGTTTCTCACTGAAATTATTTACAAACAGCTTGTGCAATTATGGCACAAATGGTTGTAAATGCTTCTCTGGGATCCCCTTTCTTCCGAAATAGCAGACATTTATGGCTTTGGCATTGCTTTTTGGTAATTAGAAGGCCGCTAAATGCCGCTGCGCACCACACTTGTATTATGCCCAGCCGTTAAAGGGTTAATTGGGTAGCTTGAAGGGTTAATTTTAGCTTTAGTGTAGAGATCTGCCTCCCACTTGACATATCCCACCCCCTGATCCCTCCTTGACTACCCTTAAACTGCTCTTTTTCCTCCCCCACCTCACAATTGTCTCCGCCATCTTAAAGGGACACTAAACCCAATTTTTTTTCTTTCATGATTCAGATAGAGCATGCATTTTTAAGCAACTTTCTAATTTACTCCTATTATCATTTTTTCTTCGTTATCTTTCTATCTTTATTTAAAAACACAGGAATGTGATGCATAGGAGCCGGCCCTAAGCTGCTAAGATTTGCATTCCTGCTTTTAAAATAAATATAGCAAGAGAATGAAGAAAGGGAGAAATAGGAGTAAATTAGAATGTTGCTTAAAATTTCATGCTCTATATGATTAATAAAAGAAAAAATTTGGGTTCAGTGTCCCTTTAAGTACTGGCAGAAAGTCTGCCAGCACTAAAATAAAAAGCTATTTTTTATTTTTATTTTTTTATTCTGCAGTGTTGGATCCCCGCTTGGCTCCCAACCTCCCTGATCCCCCCCCCCCCCAAAAACAGCACTCTAACCCTCCTCCCTCTACCTATTTGCCGCCATCATGGGTACTGGCAGCTGTCTGCCAATACCCAGTTTACTAAAAAAAAAGTGTTTAATTTTTTTTGTGTGCAAAAAAAAAACAATTTTCTGTAGTGTAGCTGCCCCCCTCAATAGCCTACCCCCTCCCAGATCCCTTTCTTAACATTTATTAACCCCCCTTTTCCCTCTCCCTCCATCCCATCATTTTTAATATGTTCATGTTAATGTACTAGCGCGCTCGCATCCAACCACTTGCGCACACTAGATATAGAGGATCAGGAAGTGATCCAGCGATGGGCCGCCCACCCACCTCCCTGCTATGGCTCCCACCCACCAACGATCGGCACCATTGCTTGCCGATGCAGAGAGGGCAACAGAGTGGCTCGGTGGGTAAAAAAAGGTATTGCAGTGATGCCTCAATATCGAGGCATCACTGCAATACCTTGAAAGTCAGAATAAGGAACACAAATCCTCTTCCTCCTTTTGGGTCTTCCTATTCAGCATAGAAGCCAAGCAGTCTAAGAAACCTACTACCTTATCTAAGTCAGTATGAAGGTGCGGCCCCTGATCCTGATATTCTGGTGGAGGGCAGGTTACACCTTTTACAAGAGGCTTGTTTCCAGTCTGTTCAGAATCCCTGGGTTCTGAATATAGTTTCTCAGGGTTACCGAATAGGTTTCAGAGTGAGGATCTCCCAGAGAAAGGTTTCTTCTGTCTAATGTTCCAAATGCTCATTTTAAAGCAAAAGCCTTCTTTCAGTCTGTTTTGGATCTGGAATCCATGAGTCATTATTCCAGTTCCAATTTTTTTAAAAGGGATTGGGTTTCTATTTGAATCTCTTCATTGTTCCAAAGAAAGAAAGAAGGGACTTTAACAACAGTGTTCAGAGTTTTCCTCTGTTGGAAACGGAGTCTCATCTACGTTTTCAGTCAGACAATGTTATGGGAGTGGCATATATCAGTCTTCAGGGGTAAAATCTCTGTTCCTTAGCCATGGGGGAAGTATCTCTGATTCTTTCCTGGACAGAGGACAATTGTTGTCTAATCTTTGCAGTCCATAATCAAGGAGTGAGCAATTGCAAGGGGGATTTTCTCAGTCATCAATCCCTGCATCCTGGGGCATGGTCTCTTCATCTGGATGTTTTCAATCAGATTGTGGGTCTTTGGGGTCTCTCAGTTGTTGAACAACAAACTTCCCAGGTAATTTGGAAGGTCCAGGGATCCTCAGGTGGAGTGTGTGGATGCTCTAATAGCTACACGGTCTTTTCATCTATCTTATATATTTCCTCCTGGTTCTTCTGCCAAGGGTGATTGCCAGGATCTGACAAGAGGGGTTATCCGTAATACTAATTGCTCCATCCTGGCCTTGCAGGACTTGGTGTGAAGATCTGGTTCAGATGTCCAGTTGTCCATCATGGCCTCTTGCTCTTTGTCAAGATCTTCTGAATCAAGGTCATTTATGTTTATCAGGATCTCAAATCTCTAAGCTTGATATCATTGTCTATGAACTAACCGTTCAATCTCCAAGGGATTTCTGTAGTTTTGACTTTGATTCAGGCTCATAATCCTGTGACTAGGAAGATATTTAATAACGTTTGGAAGACTTTTATTTCTTGGTGTTTGGATCATGGTTTTTCCTGCCATTCTTTCAGAATTTCTAGGTTTTTGCAGTTTATTCAGGATGGTTAAGATAAGGGTCTGATGTCTGTTAGAGGTTAGATTTCAGCTCTTTCAGTTCTGTTTCATAAGACGTGTTTGCTAATCTTCCTGATATTCAGTGTTTTGTTCAGGCCTTGGTCAGGATTAAACCTGTTGTGTAGCTGATTTCTCCTCCCTGGAGCCTTAATCAGGTTTTGTAGGCTCCTCCATTTGAGCCCATGCATAAGATGGATAGTAAGCTTTTATCTTGGAAAGTTTTGGCTATCTCTTCTGCTAAAAGAGTTTCTGAATTGTCTGCCCTTTCTTGTGATCCTCCTTATCTTATTTATTTTTTTATTGGAATAAGGCAGTTTTGAGAACTAAGTTTGATTTCCTTCCTAAAGTAGTGTCACAACATGAGTAGCGAGATCGTTCTTCTTTCTTTTTGTATTAATCCCAAGAGTTCTATGAAGAGGCTTCTCCATCATTTAGATGTTGTTAGAGCCTAGAATTACTATTTTGCAGGTTACTAAGGATTTCAGACAAACGTCTAGTATCATTTCTCTGGTTCTACAAAAGGGAAGAAAGCTATGGCTGTTTCTTTGGCAACTTGGCTTAAGCTTTTGATTCAGAAGGCTTACTTGTGGTGGGTTAGTCTCCTCCTAAACAGATTACTATCCATTCTACCAGATCAGTTGTCACATCTTGGGTCTTTAAGAATGAGACCTCTGTGGATCAAATTTGCAAGGCAGCTACTTTGTTTTCTTTGCATACTTTAACTGAATTCTACCACTTTGATGTTTGCTTCTTCTGAAGCAGCCTTTGGTAGAAAAGTCCTTCAGGCTTTTGTTTCTAGTTGATGTAGTTTTTGTTTTGCGTATTAATAAAAAAAGTCTAAAAATAAAAAATGAATTTACAAGGATTATATATCATGCTTCTCTCGCCCTCATTACTTGTGGACTTCACTGTCTGGGTGTTTACCTGGAGTAATGGATCATAGACTCTCACCACCTGTATGAAAGAAAATGTATGCTTACCTGATAAATGTATTTTTCATGGTGACGAGAGTCCACGAGACCCCACCTTTTTTTTTCTTTTGATTCTTTCTTTTTCTTTTGATTCTTTCTTTATTTGTTTCTATTTGCACTTTTTTTTCGCCTGCTCCTTTTTTTGCTCGTATTACTTTTTCTACCTTGTTTGCTTGGCTATACATCAGACTAGTTTCTAGTAAGTTGGGAGGGGTTTTATAGAACTCTTGGGGTTTGGGAATCTTTGCCTCCCCTAGTGGACAGGAAGAGTAATTCCCATGAGTAATGGATTGTGGATTCTCACCACCATGAAAAAAATGAATTTATCAGGTAAGCATAAATTATGTTTTTACACAGACTATGTGTGCACTTTGCAAAGCTATCTCAGCGTGCCCTCTTGCTCAACCTTGTAATAATTACTTTAGGCATGTTTTACTTTCTCATCAGTCTGTTTCATTTTTATCTTCCAAGGGCACTTGTCCTACTACCTTGTGTACCTCTCATGGAGGTTCTATGGGCTTTGCTCCTGGTTTCAAAGACTTTGTATGTTCAACAATTTCTGAAGTTTTAGCTGCTATGTGTCTGCCAAGTAAGTAATCATTCCTTAGTCTTAGCTAGAAATTTATAACAATTATAAAGAGAAATATGATTTTCGGGGGTGTTGAAATGCAAGTCTTGTGACCCTATAATTTCAGTAGACTTGTCTGCTCCCATAAACTTAGGGTGCACTCGGATACTTTTCATCAATCTAATTCTGAGAGTTCTTATCACTTTTCTGATGGTGAAATGACGTCAGATGATCAGGACTTCTGTTCAAGACACTGATAACACTTTTATGTTTAAGTTGATGGTAAATCCTAGCATTTTTGAAACCCTAGGATTTACCAGTTCTATACTTTCAGCCATGAAGTATAAATAAAATTACCTTTATTTGCAGCAAGTTTATGCCGAGCTGAGCCCTTCCGGCCACCCATGGAAAAACGCTTTTTTTCATGAGGTGACCCTTCCACCTTTTAGTCAAAAACATGCTTGCCCCGTGGCTTTATGCTAGATGGCTAGCATGCTAGTGGTTAAGAGTGGAAACACCACCTGACTGAGGAAATGGCATTTTGCAGTGGGTGGCCAGAGGCGCCCAGGTCGTCATAAACTCACTGCAAATAAAGGAACTTAAATCATGAAGGTTTTTTTTCTACCTCATGACTTAAGTCCCCTTTATAGCACTGGTAAATCCTAGGGTTTCAAAAACATCACTTTATTGTTAAAGGGACAGTCTACACCAGAATTGTTATTGTTTAAAAAGAAAGATAATCCCTTTTTTACCCATTCCCCAGTTTTGCATAACCAACACAGTTATATTTCTATATTTTTTACCTCTGTGATTATCTTGTATCTAAGCCTCTGCAAACTGCCCCTTTATTTCAGTTCTTTTGACAGACTTGCAGTTTAGCCAATCAGTGATGGCTCCCAGGTAACTTCACGTGCATGAGCACAGTGTTATCTATATGAAATACGTGAACTAACACCCTCTAGTGGTGAAAAACTATTAAAATGCAATCTGAAAGAGGTGGGCTTCAAGGTCTAAGAAATTAGCATATGAACCTCCTAGGTTAAGCTTTCAACTAAGAATACCAAGAGAACAAAGAAAAATTGGTGATAAAAGTAAATTGGAAAATTGTTTAAAATTACATGCCCTATCTGAATCATGAAAGTTTTTTTTTGGACTAGACTGTCCCTTTAAACAATAGGCTTATTATTACAAGAAGTCAGACAGACTTTGGAGATTCAAGACCCAAAATCTTCTGAAGATAAAACTATTAAACAGCTTGATTTCATTTTTAAACCTTTACCTACGTCTCCTGAAGTTTTTCCAGTTTCTGAGGCAATTTCAAAGATGATCTCAAAAGAATGGTCCAATCCTAGAATACCTCTTTCACCATCTTCTAAGTTTAAAAAGATGTTTCCTTTACCAGCTTCTTATATGATAATCTGTTCCAAAATTAAATGGAGCAATATCTACTTTAGCCAAGCAGACTACTATTCCTCTGGAGCATAGTATGTCTTTTATAGACCCAATGGATAGAAAATTAGAAGCTTTTCATTTAAACTTTTTCTACAAGCAGGTTTTCTTTTCAAACTGGCTATTGGCATAGCATGTGCAGCAGGTGCTGCTTTTTTATGGTGCGACTCTTTAGTGGATCTATTATCTGAAGACTCTTCTGTAGAAGAATTACAAGACCACCTAAAGTTACTATGCACTGCTAATTATTTTATTTGTGATATTATCCGTATTAATGTGAAAATGTGGGATTTGCTGTTTTAAGAAGAAAAAAAGGGGAATATTCTTTTTGGCAAATTTACTTGTTATTTTCCAGAAATCCTCCTCTTCTACTACATAAAAACCTGAACCTTCCAAACCTTCACAGAAGTTAGGTGCTTCCTGAATTAAGTCCAAGTAGAACAAGAAACCTTCATCAAACTCTAAATCAACATAAAGGTGCGGCCCCCAACCTAGCTCTCTTTCTGCCTTTTTCAGGAGTCATGGTCTCGTTCAAGTCATGATAGCTTTTAAGACCAGACCTCCATGGAGAAGGTTTCTTCTGTTTCACATTTCCAAAAATACCTTGAAGGCCTTCTTCCAATGTTTACAGGATTTGGCATGTATTGGAGTTATAAAGCCTGTTCCAGTCTCAGAACTAGGTCTGGATTCATTTTTCAAATTGTTGGTTGTCCCAAAGGAGGAGGGTACCTTCAGACCTTTCTTGGATCTAAAGACCTTAAACAGATTCTTGAAAGTACCTACTTTCAAAATGGAAACCATAGTCAGCACACTCTCCAGAGTGGGGCAAGGAAAGGTACTAGCCGGGTCTCCACTGAACGGCAAACAATCAGATTTTCCAGCCACCAAGTATCTTTTTTTTTTTTTTAAAAGATCTTTTTTTTTTTTAAAAGATCTTTTTTTTTTTTTTTTTTTATAAGGCAGGGTCCATCAGTATAGCAAAGTTTGTTTGCTATACTGATGGACCCTGCCTTAAGAAAATAAAGGTCTTTTAAAAAAGATACTACTTGGCTGGAAAATGTGATTGTTTTTGTCCACAGTAGATCAGAAGGATGCCTACCTCCATATCCCTATTAACAATGATTATCAACAGTTTTTCAGGTTTGCCTTCCACAACAAACATTACCAATTTGGCCACAGCTCCCATTCACAATTCACAAAGGTGTTGGGAGCCCTATTAACAGTGATAAGAGCACAAGGTGTTTTTGTTGCTCCATACCTAGACAATATTCTGGTTCATGCCCCTTCTCTGTCATTGGCGATTTCTCATCCCAAAAGGCTTTTAGCTTTCTTTCACAGCCACGGTTGGAGAATAAATCTCAAACATTCTTTGTCTCCCCATACCAGGTGTTTTCTGGGTGTAATTATAGATGCAATGTCAATGCAGAATGTTTGTTCCACTCTTCAGACATCTTCTCTTCCATCAGTTGCACAAGGTATGGATGCGATCAGTCTGATGGTGGCAGCTTTGGACACGGTACCTTTCACACAATTTCATCAACGTCCTCTACAGCTTTGTATGTTGAAACAGTGGACCGGGATTACGGTCGATTAGATCAGAGAATACTTCAAGATTACAAAGTAAAGCAGTCTCTTTTGTGTTGGATTAATCACCATTTAATATATCTAGGGGCTTCTTCCCTTTGTCCATCCTGGATAATTATAACCACAAATGCCAGTCTTTTCGGCCTGGAGTGCAGTTTGGGAAGCACAGAGAGTGCAAGGAGTTTGGTCTCCTTAGGGGGCAAAAAATATCTTAGAGCTTTGAGCAATCTTCTGAGCTCTTCAGACCTGTCTCCTGTTGAAAAGAGTATGATATCTAAGGTTTCAGTCAATGTCACAGCGGTGGCGTACATCAATCATCAAGGTGGCACTCAAAGTCCTCTTGCAATGAGGGAAGTAGCTCACATTCTAATCTTAATTTGGTTCTATTAGTCTTGCAGGCTCCCCCCCCCCCCCCCCCCCTCTTTGAGCCTGTGTTTGATATCGACATTCAGCTTCTGTCATGGAGAGTATTCTTTCTTTTAGAAATATCTTCAGCCGGAAGTCTCTCTGAATTGTCTGTTCTGTCTTGCGAGTCTCCTTTAATTATTTTACACCAGGACAAGGCCGTCTTTGGACTCAATATTGTTTTCTTCCTAAAGTAGTCTCTTCTGAAAACATAAATCAGATTTGTTGTCCCTTCCTTATGTCCCAATCTTGAAAATTCCAAAGAGAGACGTTTACATAGCATAGATGCCTTTAAAGTATTATTTACAAGCTACTAAGGATTTTAGAAAAAGTTCTAGTTTATTTGTCCATTTCTCAGGTCATCACAAGGGAAAAATGCTACTGCTGTTACTTTAGCTTCTTAGCTAAAAGAAGTGATTTATAAAGCTTGCTTACAGCCCATACCACTAGATCAGTTTATTCTTCTGGGCCACTCAAAAATCAAGCCTCAGTCTAACAGATTTGCAAAGCTGCAACTTGGTCTTCCTTACATAATTTTACTAAAATTTATCATTTTGTTGTTTTGGCCTCTTCAGAGGAAACTCTTGGCAGAAAAGTCTTTTAGGCTACAGTGTCTAGCAAATATGAACTGCCTTATCTTTTTTTTAGTCCCAACCATTTTTTTTTTTAGTGGACTCCACAGCTTGGGTATTAGATCCCAAACGTCCAATCTTGTGGACTCTCACCACCTTGTGAAAGAAAATATAATTTATGCTTACCTTTATGTCATGGTGGTGATAGTTTACAAGACTCACACAGTAGTTTCTGTATTATTATTATTTTGCTGCAGCAGCAATGTTTATTTGCACCTCTTTATACCCTTCTCTCTTCCTACCTTTCTGTTTTCTTTTTCCTCCCCTTTTCGGCTATGCGTAGACTGAGAGATACACATTTTTATTTTCTTTCCATATGGCAGGAAGAGTCCACAACTTCGTTCCTTACTGTTGGGAAATAAAACACCTGGCCACCAGGAGGAGGCAAAGACACCCCAGCCAAAGGCTTAAATATCCCTCCCACTTCCCTATCCTCCCAGTCATTCTTTGACTATCGTCACTAAAGGAGGTGGCAGAGAAGTGACAGAAGATTCGGATAGTCCTGTAATGGGTATGTTCCCTTCAAGAGAGGACTGGAGTTTTAAGTAATCATATAAACCTCTCAGTAAGAGTATTGATGAAAGTTAGAGTCTGGAGATTTTTATGCTCTGCATTAGGTTTGGGCTCATAAGACTGTGTGCTTTTGGCTTGGGAACAGACAGGTTTTACTTTAGTTTTTGAGGGTTGTGCAGCTCATATTAGCTTAACACTTCCTTGCGATCCTGCTGCAGACAGCACTCCTGAGGAGAGCGTTTCACTGATCATTTGTCTGGTTCTAGGAGGTAGTGAGTGCCCCAGCCATTGGGATAGTAAAGGTGCCTGTTTATATTAAAAACGCTTGTTTTTCTTTCCTAAGATATGGTGAGTCCACAGAATCATCAATTACTAGTGGGAATATCACTCCTGGCCAGCAGGAGGAGGCAAAGAGCACCACAGCAAAGCTGCTATATATGTCACTTCCCTTACCCATAACCTCCAGTCATTCTCTTTGCCTGCGGTGCAAGGAGGATGGTGACGTTTTGGTGTCTGATCTACAATCAAGTTTTTTTTTTATTTATATTAAAGCAGAGTAGTTTTGCTCTGATTTTTCTAAAGGGTCTAGCCTTAGCCCATGTCAGTCTCTTCAGTAGGGCAGTGGTGGCTTTTAAGCAATTGGGAACTTGTGGGGTACAATCCTCACTGCGTTTTCCCAAAACATTTTGCTGCCCTATTTAGATAGCCTGAGTAAGTTTACTCAGTCTTTCTGTATTTTCACAGGTCCATGTGAGGGAAGGCATCCTCTCAAACCAGGTGAGCTGTCCTGCTGCCGGACAGATAAATATTGAGGTAAGTTTTATTTTTCTATGTAGCAGGGAAAAATTTTGCACTTATTCAGCTGAAACGCTGCAGGGGGCCTTTTTTATTATTCCTGTCAGGGTGCAGGTTTTTATGGCAGTTTTTGCAGGCACTGTTAGTGTGAGGAGTTATTTATTTTATTGATGGCTCAGTGAGGATCCATTTTTAGTAACAGATTATGTACTTTTTTGGGGGGTTTTATTGTTTGTTTTTAAGCCTGTTTTTCAAGAAAGTTGTTTTAAAAAAAAAAAAAAGAAGAAAAACCTGGCTTTTTTGTCAAGGAGATTCTGATTCTGTGATGTCAGAGTTTTTTTTCTCTTCCTGTAAGCGTGAGGTGCGCATATTTCAGATAGCTCTGCTGTTTAGAAGGCTTCTTGCTGTTTTTTTCTCTCTGGAAATCCGGATTGCAAACGGGATCATTTTTTTCCTCAGTTTGCCACTGGTCTACATCAGGCCTGTGTTTAAGTCGGTTGCTCCCCCTTAGGGTTTTGCCCTTGTTCTTAAAGTTTTGCAGTAGACTCTGTTTGAGCCTTTACTTTCCATAGATATTAAGTTGTTATTTTGTAAGGTTTTGTTTCTCATTGCTGTCTTTTCTTCTTGGAGAGTCTCGAAACTCTGTTTTGCAGTGTGATTCGCCTTTTCAGCTACTTCTCTTTCTCTTTGGTTGAGTAGTATAATGCATTTGGTTTATGAGACTGCTGGACAGCAGCCTCCTGAGAGAATTTCATCTCATTTCACTAGGGCTGTCCCTTCTTCTTGGGCTTTCAAGAAGGAAGTTTCTGTAGAACAGATTTGGAAGGCTGCAACTTGTTCCTCTCTGCATAGTTTTTCAAAATGTTATATTTTTGTCTCAGCTGATGCTTCTTTTGGGAGAAAGGTTCTTCATGCATTGGTGTCTTCTGTTTAGGTTACCTGTTTTGTCCCTCCCTAATCATCTGTGTCCTCTAGCTTGGGTATTGGTTCCCACTAGTAATTGATGATTCCGTGGACTCACCATATCTTAGGAAAGAAAACATAATTAATGCTTACCTGATAAATTTATTTATTTCCAGATATGTTGAGTCCACGGCCCACCCTTTATTTTAAGACAGTAATTTTTAACTAAAACCTCAGGCACCGCTACACTTTTGTGTTATCTTCTTTTTCCATTTTCCCTTTGGCTGAATGACTGGAGGTTATGGGTAAGGGAAGTGACATATATATCAGCTTTGCTGTGGTGCTCTTTGCCTCCTTCTGCTGGCCAGGAGTGATATTCCCACTAGTAATTGATGTTTCCTGGGACTCGCCATATCCGGAAAGAAATACATTTATCAGGTAAGCATAAATTATGTTTTTTGTAACTTTTTTTTATTCCATCTGTGGAATTACATACCAAAGCTATGGAGGACTCTGATACTATGTTAGAGGGTTCCACTCCTTCTATAGTGAATAATAATACTTGTTTATATTGTGAGGAGGCTGTGGTTTGCCTGCCTGCTCAATTTTGTTCCAATTGCCTAAGCACTGTTTTAAAGTCTTAGAAGGGAGCCAAGTCTGCCAATACCCATAGCGCAATTAGTCCCTATGAGCCATCAACCTCTCAGGATTCTATGACCCGAGAGATTTCTGCCCTGTCTTCTCAAACCGCTTCACATGCAGTTCCCCGCGGCACAACTAATTCTCCATCTGGAGTGGGCCTTTTTCCTGCTGACTTTACCGCGCAGCTAAAATCGGCTGTGTCTGCGGCCCTGAGTGCCCTACCTATCTTTGCGAAACGTAAGAGAAAGGTTAATCATAGTTTTCCTGACTTGGAGTCATCTAAATTCCTATAGGATGTAGCCTGTAAGTCTCAGATATCCGAGGATGAGTTAACCTCTATAGCATCAGAGGGTGAACTTTCTGAGTCGGAGACGTCTGTTACTAAGTCTCCTCCGGCAGAGGAACCCTCTTTTAGAGTCAAAATTGAACATTTGCGTTTTTTACTAAAGGATGTCCTGTCTATGCTAGAGTTTCCAGAGGCAAAGCTACCTGAGGAACCTAATATTCCTAAGTTAGACAGGGTCTCTGAAGACAGGAAGGTCCCACAGACTTTTCTGTACCAGTTCGTATGACAAACATTATTAGTAACGAATGGGAAAGAATCAGAACTTCCTTTTCTCCCTAGGCAACTTTTAAGAAATTGTTCCTGGTCCCTGACTCTCAAATAGAATTGTGGGGTTCCATACCTAAGTTGGATGGCCCCATTTTGATGCTAGCTAAGCGTACTACTATCCCCCTTGAGGATAGTTCGTCCTTTAGAGAGCCTATGGAGAAGAAGTTGGAAACTTTTCTGAGGAGAATGTTCCAACTTATGGGATTTTTATTCCAACCTGTGGCAGCAGTAGCTGCGGTGGCAGGAGCAGCTACCTACTGGTGTAACTCTGAACTTATTGAGGTGGAATCTCCCCTCGAGGATATTCAGGAGAAAATTAAGGCATTAAGAATTGCTAACTCCTTCATCTGTCATGCGAATATGCAAATTATTATTAAGGGGAAGATCTTATTCTGACCAGGTCTGGACTCCATCATTTCCACAGTTACTGGAGGGAAAGGAGCCTTCCTTCCACAGGATAAGAAGAACAGACCTAAGGGACGGTAGTTGTCAAATTTTCGTTCGGACAAGTCCCAAGGATCTCAATCCTCATCCATGCCCAAGCAGCCCAACAGTACTTGAAAGCCAGCTCAGTCCTGGAACAAGTCCAAATAGACAAAGAAGCCCGCCAGAGATACCAGAATAGGATTCAAGTCTCATCCGCCCAGGAACAGATTCCTTCTCTCCAGACTGTCTACAAGACCAGTGAAGAGGACTGCCTTTTTTAGGTTGCGTATGGGACCTAGTCTCTTTAGGAGTAATTGTCCCTGCATCAGAGGTCTGGGGTTCTTTTCAAATCTCTTTGTGGTTCCCAAGAAGGCGGGAATTTTTTGTCCAATTCTGGACTTGAAGTGCCTAAACAAATTTCTAAGCGTCCCATCCTTCAAGATGGAGACAATAAGATCAATCCTTCCTCTATTTCAGGAAGGACAGTTTATGACTACCATGGACCTAAAGGATGCATACCTTCACATTTTAATAGACAGTGAACATTTTCAATTCCGAAGGTTTGCATTTCTGGACTAACACTTCCAGTTCATAGCACTTCCCTTTGGCTTAGCTACTGCTCTAAGAATATTTACAAAGTTTCTGGGAGCTCTCCTAGCGGTTGCAAGAACACGAGGCATCGCAGTAGCACCTTACCTGGAAGATATCTTGGTACAGGCACCATCTTTTCGTCTAGCAAGGGAGCACTCCGAATTCCTTCTAAGTCTTCTTCGGTCACATGGATGTAAGATAAACTTGGAAAAGAGTTCTCTTACGCCACATACCAGGGTGAATTTTCTGGGTAAAGTTATAGACTCGGTATCCATGAAGGTCTTTCTAACGGATCAGAGACGTTGCAAGCTAACATCAGCTTGCCTTGCCGTCCAGGCCTCCCTAAGTCCTTCGGTGGCCCAGTGTATGGAGGTATTTGGCCTCATGGTGTCTTGGGTAAACATCATTCCCTTTGCCAGATTCCATCTTAGACCCATACAACTATGCATGGCGACCATTCAGACCTGTCCCAAAAGATAATACTGGACAGTCTGTCAAGAGATTCACTCTCTTGGTGGCTCTGTCAAGATCACCTGTCCCAAGGCAAATGCTTCTTGAGACCGCCCTGGGAGATTGTTACTACGGACACAAGTCTATCTGGCTGGGGAGCTGTTTGGAGTGCCAGGAAGCCACAGGGTCTGTGGACTCAGGAGGAGTCCGCGTTGCCGATCAATATCTTGGAACTTTGGGCAATATTCATTCAATGTCCTGATGGCTTGGCCCCCTTTGGGTTCGTCCCAGTTTATTAGTTTCCAATCGGACAATATAACTTCGGTAGCCTACATCAACCATCAGGGAAGAACGAGGATTTCCTTAGCGATGAGAGGTTTCTCAGATCCTGGAATGGGCGGAGACCCACAACTGTGTGCTGTCAGCGATTCACATTCCGGTGTGAAATGGGAACTGGGAGGCAGACTTCCTCAGCAGGCAATCTTTTCACCCAGGGGTATTTGCAGAGAGATGATCCAGATGGGGATGCCGGTGATAGACCGCATGGCCTCCTGTCTAAATGCTAAACTACCCAGGTACGGGTCGAGATTGAGGGATCCTCAAGCAGAACTAATAGATGCTCTAGCGGTTCCCTGGAGGTTCAGACTCGTATATCTATTTCCTCCATAACCACTTCTCTCCCTTGTGATGGCTCGGATCAAGTAGGAGCGAGCACCAGTTATTCTAATTGCTCCATCCTGTCCACAAAGGACTTGGTTTGCGGATCTGGTGGGGATGTCTTCATCTCCTCCATGGAAGTTACCCTGTCGCAGGGACCTGCTACTACAGGGTCCCTTCCTACATCAAAATCTAGATTCTCTTGAGGCTGTGTAAAGATTGAACGCTTAGTCTTAGCCAAGAGAGGTTTTTCTGAGCGCGTTATTGACACTTTGATTCAAGTTTGTAAGCTGGTTACTCGACGCATCTACCATAAGGTGTGGCAGACTTATCTGCACTGGTGTGAAGAGCGTGGTTTTTCTTGGCATAAGGTTAAGGTTGCCACAATTTTATCGTTTCGCCAGGATGGACTGGAGAAGGCTCTATCTGCTAGTTCCCTGAAGGAACAGCTATCGTTCCTGTCGGTATTGCTGCACAAGAGATTAGCTGAGCTTCCGGATGTGCAGTCCTTTGTTAAGGCCCTGACTAGGATCAGGCCTTTGTTTAGAAGGGTGGCTCCGCCTTGGAGTCTCAACCTTATTCTTTGTGTGTTGCAGCAGGCTCCGTTTGAGCCAATGCATACTGTTGACATTAAACTGTTATCCTGTAAGGTTCTGTTTCTGTTGGCTATTGCCTCTGCTCACAGGGTCTCAGAGATTTCTGCCTTGCAGTGTGATCCCCCTTACCTTGTTTTTCACGCCGATAAGGCGGTTTTTACATACTAAGTTAGGTTTCCTTCCTAAGGTGGTGTCAGATCGGAACATAAATCCAGAGATTGTTGTTCCTTCCTTGTGTCCCAATCCTTCCTCGGTGAAGGAAGATTTGCTCATTACACTAGAGCAGTAGCTTCTTCCTGGGCTTTTAAGACTGAGGCCTCTATGGAGCAAATTTGCAAGGCAGCTACCTGGCCCTCCTTACATAGTTTTTCTACATTTTACAAGTTTGATTCAGCTGAAGCAGCTTTTGGGAGAGAAGTTTTGCAGGCTGTGGTACCCACAGATTAGGGTCCACCTCCTCCTTTTTGTTCTCTCCTGTTATTCCTTCAGTGTCCTCTGGAGCTTGGGTATGGTTTTTCCAACAGTAAGGAATGAAGTTGTGGACTCTCCCTGCCTTATGGAAAGAAAATAAAATGTATGCTTACCAGATAAATTCCTTTCTTTCCTGGCAGGGAGAGTCCACGACCCCACCCATAAGATATTTTGTTTAGGCGGCTCCCTTTTTATACTTTCCTCTGGCACCTTATACCCTGATGTTTCTCCTACTTTTCCTTGTTCCCTCGGCTAAATGACTGGGAGGATTGGGGAAGTGGGAAGGATATTTAAGCCTTTGGCTGGGGTGTCTCTGCCTTCTCCTGGTGGCCAGGTGTTGTATTTCCCAACAGTAAGGAATGAAGTCATGGACTCTCCCTGCCAGGAAAGAAAGGAATTTATCAGGTAAGCATACATTTTGTTTTTTATTTTTTCCCAGAATTCAGGCCGCCTTATGTATCGCTGCCTTTGGAAGAATTGTGGAAAAGTCCTCAGCACATCTAGCGCTATTCAAAAGCACATTCGAGAAGCACACTTAGGGTAAGTGTGGAACAAATAAATGTCGATATTGCAAAGATTTTCATTTAAGATCAAGAAAAACATTTTAGTAGGTTTAAGTGATAATAAACATCTTTTTTTATTGCAATTATTTTTTAACCACCTACCTTATTTTGTGCAGCCAGTCTAGGCTTGAGTCTGGAGACAACAAGGCTAGCCATGGTCATAATGTTAGTGTAAAGTGCTTTGTTTTGAAGTTGTTAGGAGTTCAAGACAATTATAGAAACATATGTAGCAGGGTTATCCTTGTGTGAACTTACAGCTCTGGGAATTAGCAAATCTCTCATATTCAGAGATAAATTACATGAAAAGGGTGCAAAATAAGTGATGTTTGCAAAGTAAGTTTTAGATTTTGTGTATGTGTGCATGGATGGATATATATATATATATATATATGTGTGTATATGTATGTCTGTGTGTGAGTGTGTGTGTATATATATATATATATCTCACAAAAATTGTTTAGAAAAAAAATAGGATAGCTATATCCTCTTAGACAGAAAGGGATTTTAGTACTCCTTTATATTTCCATACAGATTTGTTTTATTTATAATCCACAAATTTAAAGAATCTCTATGTGACACACTAATACAATGTTTTGTATAGATATATTATGTTTCTTGTAACACTTACAGCTTCCAAATGGCTGCAAACCTTAGCTACAAATTAAAGACATACATAGGAGATACACAGAGGACATACTGTATATTGAGCACTCTAGCTGTATATCGCCGCACTCTAGGTCTGACCGGACAGGATGAGGCTAATTATGTAGTGGAAGTAAGAAGACAGTAAGGAGTACAGGAACAGTACATAAAACAAAGTATAAATCCAACTAAAACAATACAATCAGATCTCTTTAAGCTACTGAGTAAAGCAAAGAGAGAGAGACTCATTTCCCAGCAAGATTTAAGTTTATGTATCCTGAATTCCCCAAAATGCCTGTGTTCTATACTATCCCAAAGGTTCACAAAAGCATGACAAAACTACCGGGTAGACCCATTGTATCCGGTATTGGTAGCTGCACTGAGAATATTGGCTTTTTTTCTGCATCCCTTCCTAGCCAATCTCCCTTCCTACGTTACCTTTTTGGAAACAAGAGGCCCAAACTTTGCTAAACACAACGATTTTGTCTGTGAACTGCTTAAATTTATATTGCAAAATGATGTATTCTCTTTCGATGGTAAGATCTACAGGCAGGTGCGAGGCACAGCAATGGGGGTGGTATGTGCCCCCACATATGCTTGTCTCCACCTAGGGGCCTGGGAACACGAGATCATTGATAAGTATAGTGAAGTATTTGAGTAATCAGTCCTATTATGGATAAGGTATGTGGACGACATCCTACTATTGTGGGATGGTCCCATTGAGAGCTTAAAAAACTTTATAGGCAATCTAAATGGGAATAATAAAAATATCTTTCCAACCTCTGAAATTGACGACAAAGAACTAGCATTTCTAGACATAAAAATAAAGGAGAGTGTATCCATAGTGACAGAGAATCACAGGAAACCGAATGCTACCAATAGTATATTGGAAGCCAGTTGTGCTTACCCCCCCCCCCCACCATGCCTTATAAAGGGTATCCCAGTTGGCCAGTTTCTTAGATTAAGGCGAATCTGCTCATCCCTCAATAAATTTGATGATCATGCAGTGTCCATGATGGACAGGATCAGTAAAAGAGGATATTCTAATAAATGCATAAAAAAGAATATGTCAGAGCTAGGAAAAGTGATAGGGATATTTTTCTCTATCAAAGCAAACAAAAACATAATATTAGACAAGATTTATCACAACATATAAGAATCAATGGAAAGACATAGAGATACATTTAGATAAAAATTTGTATATTTCTCTTGTTAAGTGTATCCAGTCCACGGATCATCCATTACTTGTGGGATATTCTCCTTCCCAACAGGAAGTTGCAAGAGGATCACCCACAGCAGAGCTGCTATATAGCTCCTCCCCTAACTGTCATATCCAGTCATTCTCTTGCAAGCCTCAACAAAGATGGAGGTCGTAAGAGGAGTGTGGTGTTTTTTACTTAGTTTATTCTTCAATCAAAAGTTTGTTATTTTTAAATGGTGCCGGAGTGTACTGTTTATCTCAGACAGTATTTAGAAGAAGAATCTGCCTGCGTTTTCTATGATCTTAGCAGAAGTAACTAAGATCCATGGCTGTTCTCACATATTCTGAGGAGTGAGGTAACTTCAGAGAGGGAATGGCGTGCAGGTTTTCCTGCAATAAGGTATGTGCAGTTACTATTTTTCTAGGGATGGAATTTGCTAGAAAATGCTGCTGATACCGAACTAATGTAAGTAAAGCCTTAAATGCAGTGATAGCGACTGGTATCAGGCTTATTAATAGAGATACATACTCTTATAAAAATGTAATATAAAACGTTTGCCGGCATGTTTAATCGTTTTTATATGTATTTGGTGATAAAACTTATTGGGGCCTAGTTTTTTTCCACATGGCTGGCTTGAATTTTGCCTAGTAACAGTTTCCTTAGGCTTTCCACTGTTGTAATATGAGTGGGAGGGGCCTTTTTTAGTGCTTTTCTGTGCAGCTAAAAATACTGACAGAGGCATTCAGCTTCCGTCTGCATGATCCAGGACATCTCTGGAGGGCTCAAAAGGCTTCAAAGTCGTTTTTGAGGGAGGTAAAAAGCCACAGTAGAGCTGTGGCAGTTGTTGTGACTGTTTGAAAAAACGTTTTTGTCATTTATTATTCCGTTTTTGGTATTAAGGGGTTAATCATCCATTTGCAAGTGGGTGCAATGCTCTGCTAACTTGTTACATACACTGTAAAAATTTCGTTAGTGTAACTGCCTTTTTTCACTGTTATTTCAAATTTTGACAAAATTTGTGTTTCTTAAAGGTGCAGTAATGTTTTTTATATTGCTTGTAAACTTGTTTAAAGTGTTTTCCAAGCTTGCTAGTCTCATTGCTAGTCTGTTTAAACATGTCTGACACAGAGGAAAGTACTTGTTCATTATGTTTGAAAGCCATGGTGGAGCCCCATAGGAGAATGTGTACTAAATGTATTGATTTCACCTTAAACAGTAAAGATCAGTCTTTAACTATAAAAGAAATATCACCAGAAGATTCTGACGAGGGGGAAGTTATGCCGACTAACTCTCCCCACGTGTCAGACCCTTCGCCTCCCGCTCAGGGGATGCACGCTAATATGGCGCCAATTACATCAGGGACGCCCATAGCGATTACCTTGCAGGACATGGCTGCAATCATGAATAATACCCTGTCAGAGGTATTATCCAGGTTGCCTGAATTAAGAGGCAAGCGCGTTTGCTCTGGGGTTAGGAGAAATACAGAGCGCGCAGATGCTGTAAGGGCCATGTCTGATACTGCGTCACAATATGCAGATCATGAGGAGGGAGAGCTTCAGTCTGTGGGTAGTGGCGTCTATTGGAAACATTTTTCTAAATATAGGAGGTGGGGAAAAAGGCACACCCGGTCTATCCCACTCCTTGCTAATAATTTCTGTAAGCCTTTTAGGTATAGGAAAAACATCAGTACACACCGGCACCGCATAGTATTTATCCAGCCTACACAATTTCTCTGGTACTGCAACTGTGTTACAGTCATTCAGCTAATACCTCCCCAAGCAACACACGGAGATTCTCAAGCTTAAATTTAAAATTAGAAATCTCTGAATCAGGTTTCCCCGAATCACATACCGATTCACAAAGATCATCATCGGTTTCTAAGGTTTGCCTTTCTAGACAGGCATTACCAATTTGTAGCTCTTCCCTTCGGGTTGGCTACAGCCCCGAGAATCTTTACAAAGGTTCTGGGCTCACTTCTGGCGGTTCTAAGACCGCGAGGCATAGCGGTGGCTCCGTATCTAGACGACATCCTGATACAGGCGTCAAGCTTTCAAGTTGCCATGTCTCATACAGATATAGTTCTGGCATTTCTGAGGTCGCACGGGTGGAAAGTGAACGAGGAAAAGAGTTCTCTATCCCCTCTCACAAGAGTCACCTTCCTAGGGACTCTTATACATTCTGTAGAAATGAAAATTTACCTGATGGAGTCCAGGTTATCAAAACTTCTAAATGCTTGCCGTGTTCACTCCATTCCGCGCCCTTCGGTAGCTCAGTGTATGGAGGTAATCGGCTTAATGGTAGTGGCAATGGACATAGTGCTATTTGCGCGCCTTCATCTCAGACCGCTGCAATTATGCATGCTGAGTCATTGGAATGGGGATTACACAGATTTGTCCCCTCTGCTAAATCTGGATCAAGAGACCAGAGATTCTCTTCTCTGGTGGTTGTCTCGGGTACACCTGTCCAAGGGTATGACCTTTCGCAGGCCAGATTGGACAATTGTAACAACAGATGCCAGCCTTTTAGGTTGGGGTGCAGTCTGGAATTCCCTGAAGGCACAGGGATCGTGGACTCAGGAGGAGAAACTCCTTCCAATAAATATTCTGGAGTTAAGAGCGATATTCAATGCTCTTCTGGCTTGGCCTCAGTTAGCAACACTGAGGTTCATCAGATTTCAGTCGGACAACATCACGACTGTGGCTTACATCAACCATCAAGGGGGAACCAGGAGTTCCCTAGCGATGTCAGAAGTCTCAAAAATAATTCGCTGGGCAGAGTACCACTCTTGCCACCTGTCAGCAATCCATATCCCAGGCGTGGAGAACTGGGAGGCGGATTTTCTAAGTCGTCAGACTTTCCATCCGGGGGAGTGGGAACTCCATCCGGAGGTGTTTGCTCAGTTGATTCATCGTTGGGGCAAACCAGAGTTGGATCTCATGGCGTCTCGCCAGAACGCCAAGCTTCCTTGTTATGGATCCAGGTCCAGGGACCCAGAAGCGATGCTGATAGATGCTCTAGCAGCGCCTTGGTTCTTCAACCTGGCTTATGTGTTTCCACCGTTTCCTCTGCTCCCTCGACTGATTGCCAAAATCAAACAGGAGGGAGCATCAGTGATTCTGATAGCACCTTCGTGGCCACGCAGGACTTGGTATGCAGACCTAGTGGACATGTCATCCTTTCCACCATGGACTCTGCCTCTAAGACAGGACCTTCTGATATAAGGTCCTTTCAATCATCCTAATCTAATTTCTCTGAGACTGACTGCATGGAGATTGAACGCTTGATTCTATCAAAGCGTGGCTTCTCCGAGTCAGTCATTGATACTTTAATACAGGCACGAAAGCCTGTTACCAGGAAAATCTACCACAAGATATGGAGTAAATATCTTTATTGGTGTGAATCCAAGAATTACTCATGGAGTAAGGTTAGGATTCCTAGAATATTGTCCTTTCTCCAAGAGGGCTTGGACAAAGGATTATCAGCTAGTTCCTTAAAGGGACAGATTTCTGCTCTGTCTATTCTTTTGCACAAACGTCTGGCAGAGGTTCCAGACGTCCAGGCGTTTTGCCAGGCTTTGGTTAGAATTAAGCCTGTGTTTAAACCTGTTGCTCCCCCGTGGAGCTTAAACTTGGTTCTTAAGGTTCTTCAAGGAGTTCCGTTTGAACCCCTTCATTCCATTGATATTAAACTCTTATCTTGGAAAGTTCTGTTTTTGATGGCTATTTCCTCGGCTCGGAGAGTCTCTGAGCTATCTGCCTTACAATGTGATTCTCCTTATCTGATTTTTCATGCAGATAAGGTAGTTCTGCGTACCAAACCTAGGTTTTTACCTAAGGTGGTTTCTAACAAGAATATCAATCAAGAGATTGTTGTTCCATCATTGTGTCCTAATCCTTCTTCAAAGAAGGAACGTCTTTTACATAATCTGGACGTAGTCCGTGCCTTGAAGTTTTACTTACAAGCTACTAAGGATTTTCGTCAAACATCTTCCCTGTTTGTCTTTTACTCTGGACAGAGGAGAGGTCAAAAAGCTTCGGCAACCTCTCTTTCCTTTTGGCTTCGGAGCGTAATACGCCTAGCCTATGAGACTGCTGGACTGCAGCCCCCTGAAAGGATTACAGCTCATTCTACTAGAGCTGTGGCTTCCACCTGGGCCTTCAAAAATGAGGCCTCTGTTGAACAGATTTGCAGGGCTGCGACTTGGTCTTCGCTTCACACTTTTTCAAAATTTTACAAATTTGATACTTTTGCTTCTTCGGAGGCTGTGTTTGGGGGAGAGGTTATTCAGGCAGTGGTTCCTTCCGCTTAATCCTGCCTTGTCCCTCCCATCATCCGTGTACTTTAGCTTTGGTATTGGTATCCCACAAGTAATGGATGATCCGTGGACTGGATACACTTAACAAGAGAAAACATAATTTATGCTTACCTGATAAATTTATTTCTCTTGTAGTGTATCCAGTCCACTGTCCTTTTAAGGCAGGTCTAAATTTTAATTAAACTACAGTCACCACTGCACCCTATGGTTTCTCCTTTCTCTGTTTGTTTTCGGTCGAATGACTGGATATGACAGTTAGGGGAGGAGCTATATAGCAGCTCTGCTGTGGGTGATCCTCTTGCAACTTCCTGTTGGGAAGGAGAATATCCCACAAGTAATGGATGATCCGTGGACTGGATACACTACAAGATAAATAAATTTATCAGGTAAGCATAAATTATGTTTTTGCACCTGGATGAAAAGGTGAAAGAGGTCGTGGGAGACTTTCCCCTACTCACAGCAAAAAGAGCCCCAAATCGAAAAAACAAACTAGTAAGAAGTAAGTTTGAGAAAAGCCCCTCTGCAGCAGACTGGCTCAGAAAAAATAGAGGCATAAAAGGAAGCTTTCCCTGTGGGAAATGTGTTTATTGTCCCTACATGGAAAAGTCATAGATTTTCTGGTAATTGTGAAAAGGAGTTTGATATAAAGTTCTTTTTTAACTGTGACTCAGTGGGGTAGTATATTTACTACACTGTGGGTGCCCCCATTTTTATGTAGGAAAAACAAAATGCATCCTTAAAGATAGGATTCAAGAACACAGGGATGACATCCTATTATATAAAAGGCCAAGTGTATTTGTCTGAAGCTGTCATGCGCAGTAGAGACAGCACAAGGACAAACACACCTGGCCTTACCTGACAATCCATGCTGTTTGTGGCGAAAGTGGGCGTGGCCAGACATGGTCTGGGCGTGTTCTGGGCGCGACAGAAAGGGGAGAGAAATGGAAAGAGGGGGAGAGACAAAAAGAGATAGGAAAGAGCTAAAGAGAGGGGAAAGAGCTAAAGAGAGGGGAAAGAGCAGAAGAGAGGGGGAAGAGCAGAAGAGAGGGGAGAGAGACAGTGCAAAACAGAGGGGAGAGAGACAGTGCAAAACAGAGGGGAGAGAGACAGTGCAAAACGGAGGGGAGAAAGACAGTGCAAAACGGAGGGGAGAGAGACAGTGCAAAACAGAGGGGAGAGAGACAGTGCAAAACAGAGGGGAGAGAGACAGTGCAAAACAGAGGGGAGAGAGACAGTGCAAAACAGAGGGGAGAGAGACGGTGCAAAACAGAGAGGGGAGAGAGACGGTGCAAAACAGAGAGGGGAGAGAGACGGTGCAAAACAGAGAGGGGAGAGAGACGGTGCAAAACAGAGAGGGGAGAGAGACGGTGCAAAACAGAGAGGGGAGAGAGACGGAGCAAAACAGAGAGGGGAGAGAGACGGAGCAAAACAGAGAGGGGAGAGAGACGGAGCAAAACAGAGAGGGGAGAGAGACGGAGCAAAACAGAGAGGGGAGAGAGACGGAGCAAAAGAAAGGGGGGGGGAGAGCGCAAAAGAGAGGGTGAGAGAGCGAGCGCAAAAGAGAGGGTGAGAGAGCGAGCGCAAAAGAGAGGGTGAGAGAGCGAGCGCAAAAGAGAGGGTGAGAGAGAGAGCGCAAAAGAGAGGGGGAGAGAGCGCAAAAGAGAGGGGGGGAGAGAGCGCAAAAGAGAGGGGGAGAGAGAGCGCAAAAGAGAGGGGGAGAGAGAGCGCAAAAGAGAGGGGAGAGAGAGGAGAGAGAGACGGTGCAAAACAGAGGGGAGAGAGACGGTGCA
Source organism: Bombina bombina (assembly GCF_027579735.1). Taxonomy (NCBI): domain Eukaryota; kingdom Metazoa; phylum Chordata; class Amphibia; order Anura; family Bombinatoridae; genus Bombina; species Bombina bombina. The sequence goes on along the minus strand of NC_069499.1, from coordinate 993,775,198 downwards.
AAACAGAGGGGAGAGAGACGGTGCAAAACAGAGAGGGGAGAGAGACAGTGCAAAACAGAAAAACAGAGCGCAAAAGAGAGGGGGAGAGAGAGCGCAAAAGAGAGGGGGAGAGAGAGAGACGGTGCAAAACAGAGGGGAGAGAGACGGTGCAAAACAGAGGGGAGAGAGACGGTGCAAAACAGAGAGGGGAGAGAGACGGTGCAAAACAGAGAGGGGAGAGAGACGGAGCAAAACAGAGAGGGGAGAGAGACGGAGCAAAACAGAGGGGAGAGAGACGGAGCAAAACAGAGAGGGGAGAGAGACGAAGCAAAACAGAGAGGGGAGAGAGACGGAGCAAAACAGAGAGGGGAGAGAGACGGAGCAAAACAGAGAGGGGAGAGAGACGGAGCAAAACAGAGAGGGGAGAGAGACGGAGCAAAACAGAGAGGGGAGAGAGACGGAGCAAAACAGAGAGGGGAGAGAGACGGAGCAAAACAGAGAGGGGAGAGAGACGGAGCAAAACAGAGAGGGGAGAGAGACGGAGCAAAACAGAGAGGGGAGAGAGACGGAGCAAAACAGAGAGGGGAGAGAGACGGAGCAAAACAGAGAGGGGAGAGAGACGGAGCAAAACAGAGAGGGGAGAGAGACGGAGCAAAACAGAGAGGGGAGAGAGACGGAGCAAAACAGAGAGGGGAGAGAGACGGAGCAAAACAGAGAGGGGAGAGAGACGGAGCAAAACAGAGAGGGGAGAGAGCGCAAAAGGAAGGGGGGGAGAGAGCGCAAAAGGAAGGGGGGGAGAGAGCGCAAAAGGAAGGGGGGGAGAGAGCGCAAAAGGAAGGGGGGGAGAGAGCGCAAAAGGAAGGGGGGGAGAGAGCGCAAAAGAGAGGGGGAGAGAGAGGAGAGAGAACGCAAAGAGGGGGGAGAGAGAGAGTGCAAAAGAGAAGGGGAGAGAGAGGAGAGAGAACGCAAAGAGGGGGGAGAGAGCGCAAAAGAGGGGGGGAGAGAGCGCAAAAGAGAGAGAACGCAAAAGAGAGGGGGTGAGAGCGTAAAAGAGAGGAGGGGGAGAGAGAGCAAAATGGGGGAAGAATGCAAAAGAGAGGGGAGGGGGTAGATAACAAAAGAGAGGGGGAGAGAGCGCAAAAGAGAGGAGGGGGGAGAGATAGCAAAAGAGAGGTGGCGCGAGAGAGAGGGGGAGAGAGAGAGCAAGGGGTGGGACTGCTGTACTGCAAAAAATGGCCCGTGTGAACGGGCTTTAGGACTAGTATATTATAAGAGGGATACTAATGTTGCCAGGCACTTTACCAAGTACCATGTAGGACATCCCAGCTCTCTTAAATTTATGGCTATTGACAAGGGTGACCCAAATAATAGGGGCCATTGGGCCTCAAGGAAAAATTGGATTATGCCTGCTTTCTCTAATAAGAGATAATGAAGTAAATTAATATTGGAGGAAGCAAGTGTTCTCCATGCAATCTAAGTATCTCAAGGTTATACTGTTGTTAGAAAAATAGTTAATGCAACTTACATAAATACATTTGATTTCTGAAGAGGTGTATGCTATTTATAATGGAGGAAATGTTAGTATTAATAGATGTATATACTTAAAATGTATAAGTTGTAAATTTTGGGTAATGTGCGATCATGATAGAAAATAAGAACATAGTCCCTTTAAGTGCAAACAGGTTTCTTGAAGAAAGTAGGTAAGGCTACACAAGGTTTAAAAAGGCTGTTTTGAGCTGAGGTGATTACAGCCCTGACGAAGCCCCAGCAAGAGACTGCCTGTGGGGTGAAACACATATGTTGTCGGCTTTTACTCTTTGTTAATTTTGAGGACTTTGGTCCCAACATTATTATTTTCTTGCACTTACCTGGACATTCATAGGTGAGAGGTGTAAATACATTCTCTATCAGCTGGTTATGCTGGGTACCTGAAGTAACAGCTAATACAAGGCCTGTCACGGCACCTGCTGTGTATATCTTTTATGCTTACTGAGGAGTATTATCTATGGGAAGGCGATTGCTGTTGCTTTTTGCTAAAGTCAGAAATCCCAAGCATTCGGTGGTACTATAAAAGTAATCATAAAATCTGGATACTCTTATTACCGGAGTGTAACAAAGTTACGTAGGAGGAGAAGGAGGGCTTATAGGAGGCTAACAAGCCACTCGTTTGTACACAAGCTCTCAGTAAAGGGAGTCCCAGGAAGGGAATGTAAGCAGCTTCTTATACGATCACGTAAGCATATTACAACCAGGCACTGTTACGGTGCCCCCAGTCAAGGACTAACTTTCAGTCCGCTCAGAACTAGAGTGCGGCAAAAGCCGCGGTCGTGCACCGGGAGGATTACTCTGGACTTTGGTCTTACAGATAACACCTTGTATTTGCAGCAACACAGCGTGGTACAAATTATATTTCAGAGACAATAGAGCTCAATATATGTCCTCTGTGTATCTCCTATGTATGTCTTTAAATTGTAGCTAAGGTTTGCATCCATTTGGAAGCTGTAATGGTTACATTGTATTTAGGAATGTTTTGTATAGATATGTTTCTTTTATTAATATGTCATACAGAGATTCTTTAAATTTGTGGTTTATAAATAAAACAAATCTTTTAAGAACACAAGAAAAGAACAGAGCGCAACCGCAACTCAAGGTAAAAGTTTTATTACTTTTTCGAGCGCTAAAAACAAATTGCACTTACAAGAAGTTGGCAATATTCAAGCCTTTAGGTTTAACAATCCACTGGACCGCAATCTCTCTGATAGCCCTCCACGCTGGATTCAGATATGGCGTCTCCGGGAAGTCCGCAGGCTTAGGTGTTAATAACCAAATAGTTAATGGTAAAAAAGTACTTGTAAAAGCAATAAGTATTAATGTCTTTCAACAGTGTCCCTTTGTACAGTCTACGCGTTTCGTCCTCTTTTATCGGGACTTTCTCAAGACTCATCTCATAAGAGAATCCTGAACAAACATTGGGGTATTCTGCAGGCAGACCCCCTACTTAAGGATGCAATTAAAGACAAACCCAATAATGTTTACAAGAAAAATAGGAACCTCAAGAATATCCTAGCCCCCTCCAAATTGCCTATGTTAGAAAGTAATAAACAATGTGGCCTGGGAACATTAGACCATTGGGCTAAAGGGAAACCAGGGACCTTTAAATGTGGTCGAAAAAACTGTTGCATGTGTCCCTTAATTTGGAATAGGGACTCCATCAAGGACACTAGTCATTCCAAAATATTTCCCATTAATTCACGAGGTACCTGTCAATCCACATATGTGGTATATAGCTTAACGTGCAAATGTGGGTGTGTCTATGTAGGGAGGACGAAAAGGAAAGTGAAACGTAGATGTTATGAGCACATTCACAACATAGAACAAGGCCTCAAGACACATAGTGTGTCCGATCACTTTCGAGTGTTTCACAACAATGACCCCAGTAGCCTTAAAATCAGTATCTTATAAACAGTATCTGTGACTACTAACCCTCATCAAAGATTAACAGAATTGAGAAAAAGAGAAACAAAGTGGATTCAATCTTTAGATAGCTTGGCCCCAAAAGGGTTAAATATAGATTTGGACCTCCAAGCATTCATGATTTAATTTCATGAAATAAATAATTCCTATAAGTGCAAAATAAATTCATGTAAGTAGTAATGATTTTAATTAGAATAAAATAACAATTATTAATTAATTTTTTAAAACAATATCTATTATTATTATTTTTAATCTTGCAAATCAATGTTTTAAATTTTTAAAGCAATAAAATTTTTTTTTAAATCTTTAGGCTAGCACATATCACTTAAGTATCAAGATTGGTGTTGGTACATCGCTATTACCAGTAATAGGAGGTAGTAGAAGGGAGAAGGTAATGTTAATATCCCTTTAAGAAAATGATAATATCCCTTTAAGAACATTTAGCAATGTGTATCTTAGGTAGAAGCCTCACAACCGCTATGTTTAAGCATAATTTTATGATAAGTTTGTGTTTATATGTATGTTTTTATTTTTGTATTTTTTATGTATATTCATTCGGCCTAATAGTAAAATGTGTATTAAGTATATAGTTGTTCTGAATGAAAATAATAGTGTGGAGACCGGCGACTCCAGTCTGACTCACCGTAACTGAGAGAAATGGATTGAGAGTGGGTGTGTCAGATTGGCGCTCGTGATTGGTCCATATTCCAACCTATAGAAATGTAGTTGGAGTTTTAAGAAGAGGATCCCCGCGAACTAGGACATTAAACCCTGAGTCTTGAGAAAGTCCCGATAAAAGAGGACGAAACGCGTAGACTGTACAAAGGGACACTGTTGAAAGACATTAATACTTATTGCTTTTACAAGTACTTTTTTACCATTAACTATTTGGTTATTAACACCTAAGCCTGCGGACTTCCCGGAGACGCCATATCTGAATCCAGTGTGGAGGGCTATCAGAGAGATTGCGGTCCAGTGGATTGTTAAACCTAAAGGCTTGAATATTGCCAACTTCTTGTAAGTGCAATTTGTTTTTAGCGCTCGAAAGAGTAATAAAACTTTTACCTTGAGTTGCGGTTGCGCTCTGTTCTTTTCTTGTGTTCATAGCTACCAGTTGTTTGGGCGCTCTTCAGCGTCCAACGATCAGTAAAGCAGCACCGCTCTCAGCTACAGAGTCAGGAGGATTCTCATTCAAGCACCAGAACACATAATAGATTTTACCATACTCCTGGGGACATCGAGGTGAGATAGGTAGCATTTTCAATGCTATAGTATTTAGTTGGTTTTTTTTTGTGTCAATTTTTTTGAGTACCGTGTAACACTTGGAATTCAATTGATTTCTAATATTGTTTACTGTGATTGTTGTTTATAAGTGTTATTTATAAGTATTATTGACAAGAAATAGGTGTTACTCTTTGCCTGAAATGATATAGTTTATGCCTGAAACGTATATGTAGAGTTAAATAGATATAATTGATATTGGTATAAAGAACGGCACTGAGAGTACATCTAGGTAACAAGGAGTGCTTAGTGTTCAGCTCACTTAGACAATTTTCATTGTGAATCTTGCTTTGTATTTTAATCTTGTAACCAGTCAAGTGTGTAGAGTACAGCCAGATACAAAATAGTGGGTATTAGGCTCTGCAGCGGTGGTCAGTTAGCGCAGTGTTAGGGTAACAGTGTAAATCTTTTAAGAGTGCTGAATTCCCTTTTTGTCTAAGAGGATATAGCTATCCTCCTATGTCTTTCTAATTATTTTTTTTTTGTTATTACTAATACAAAGGGTCTGCACCATTACCTTTACAAAAGCACCAAACAAGCATCAGGTCTTAAAGACCTGATTTGGGATTAAGTTTTTCTCTCTCAATTTCGCAAATTTATATAGATAGATAGATAGATTTAGTACTGTAGTTTGTGCTAAAGGAAGATTCAGCAAATAATGAAATGAGAGTTAAGATTAACCACGGTATATCAGTGGAAGGCAGTTTCTGTCTTGTACAAATTATATGGCCAAAAACAGAGGTATTCAGCTATTCTCAGCACCACATTTACGTGCAAATTCAATGTTGCACTGTGACATAAAAACATTTGGAGATGAATGCAGCTGCATGCAGCCATATTCCAAAATGAAAGCTGAATAATAATGAATTTTCTTTATAAACGGGGAGAGTCCACAGCTGCATTTATTACTTTTGGGAAATGCAGAACATGGCCACCAGACGGAGGCAAAGACACCCCAGTCAAAAGCTTAAATACCTCCCCCACTTCCCTCATCCCCCAGTCATTCTTTGCCTTTCGTCACAGGAGGTTGGCAGAGAAGTGTCAGAAATTTTCGGTAGTCACTTATGGAGGGTAGTACTTTTCGGAATGGGACTGGAGTTTTACGTAGTTATGTCAGCCTCTCAGTGAGAGCATGGATGAAAGTTAGAGTCCGGAGACTGCGAAACCACCCCGACAAATATTAACAGCTCCATAAGCAATCAGCGTTGACTAGTTTCGCTGCCTGCTTTCTTCACTCAAGTCCATGTCAGAAGCGATGCTACTATCTGTCATACTTGAAGGGCTGTGTTCCTGTTCCACGGCGTAGATTCCGGTAAGATACTTTCATTTTATTTTCATTATAGAAATGTAATGTATGAAGAAGTTAGGGTCCCAGTGGGACTCCTTTTATCTTATGGAATTAAGGGTTAATATCTCCTGCGGGGGGTTATTGAACAGGGGTGGACTTTAATCATGTTTGTTATGTGATTCGTCTGCTATTGTGCAGTGATACTTGGGCTTGTGGCTTTTTCGGAACATAAGCCATTATTGAAGGTTGCACGGTCTTTACGGACTGGCACGCTTTTTCTTGGACTGCGCGGTGCACCTCGTGACCAGGCGTGGTTATGCTCCTGTCCTCCATTTCTGTATTCCTGGCGACGGAGAGTTTCGCTAGAGTCTAGGTCATAGGAGGTGGTGAGTGCCCCAGCCATTGGTGTAAAAGGGTGCCGCTTTCTTTTTTGTCCATATTTATAATTTCAAAGTATGGAGGATTCTGATTTTTTTGGAGACTGATGTCTCTGATTCAGTTTCCTTTTCTTGCAAAGAATATGTAAGGGCCTGGGTGATCCATACCCATGAGTTTTGTTCCGAATGCCACTTTTTAGTGCTCTGCTCTCTGGAATCGGGGATCTTAGAGTCCGCTAAACCATCCGCCTCTGGGGATTCCATTTCCCGCGAGGTGTGCGCCCCAGAACATTCCTTTGCTACACAGGCAGGTGTCCCGAATGCTGTTTATCCTTCTCTGGAAGGTGGCTTGTTTCCTCCAGAGGTTACGGCACGGTTTCCCATGGCCATATCGATGGCATTGGCGGATTTACAATTTCCACCTTGTCCGTGTTCTGGTAACCAGGGCTCGTCAGGCGTGGGATCGTCTGGTTCTGATCAACCTTCTGGGGAAGCGGTTTCCCCTGAAGCTCCAGGGGTTTAATCCTCAGGGCCAGTGTCGTTTGTTGCCCCGGCGGAGGCAAGTCTTGCTTTTCGTTATAGACTGGCGCGCCTTCGTGTGCTGTTTAGGCGATGCTAGAGGATCCCAGGCCTCAAGAGTTGGTGGTTCCTCGGTCTTCCGTTCCAGACGGCAAGCAGGGTTAGTCGATGGGGGATGAATCAATCTTCTGTTGTATATTTCTTTTAAGTATCTTCTTCCAGTTCTGAGCTTTGGAGGAATTGGATCTCTGTCCGGCTGGTCCGGTCAGTGTGTCCATTTTTCTGGGCGTTAACCTGCGGGTGTTGCCCTCTTTTATTTGGATCCGGTTAGGATGTAATTTCTTTCATATAATTGGCAAGAGTCCATGAGCTAGTGACGTATGGGATATACAATCCTATCAGGAGGGGCAAAATTTTCCAAACCTCAAAATGCCTATAAATACACCCCTCACGACACCCACAATTCAGTTTTACAAACTTTGCCTCCCTATGGAGGTGGTGAAGTAAGTTTGTGCTTGATTTTCTTCTGTGATATGCGCTTCTCAGCATTTTGAAGCCTGATTCCTCTCAGAGTACAGTGAATGTCAGAGGGATGTGAAGGGAGTATCACTTATTGAATTCTATGGTTTTCTTGTGGGAAATCTTTTCATAGGTTCTCTATCGGTCGTAGAGATTCATCTCCTACCTCCCTTATTCAGATCGACGATATACTCTCATATTCCATTACCTCTACTGATAACTGTTTCAGTACTGGTTTGGCTATCTGCTATATGTGGATGGGTGTCTTTCGGTAAGTATGTTTTCATTACTTAAGACACTCTCAGCTATGGTTTGGCACTTTATGTATTAATATAAAGTTCTAAATATATGTATTGTACTTATATTTGCCATGAGTCAGGTTTATGTGTATTTCCTTTTGCAGACTATCAGTTTCATATTTGGGAAAAAAACATTCAGGAAAATATTTTTCTTAACTGGGGTATAGTCTTTTTTTTTCAAATTGACTGCTTGTTCATTAAATTTTCGCGGGCAAAATTAGGCTTGCGAGGTCGCAAAATGCTGATGTTTATTGCGTCATTTTTGGCGCAATAATGTTTTTGGCGCGAAGGTACGTCCGGTGACGCAAATTCGTAATTTCTTTCATGTAATTAGCAAGAGTCCATGAGCTAGTGACGTATGGGATATACAATCCTACCAGGAGGGGCAAAGTTTCCCAAACCTCAAAATGCCTACAAATACACCCCTCACCACACCCACAAATCAGTTTTACAATCTTTGCCTCCTATGGAGGTGGTGAAGTAAGTTTGTGCTAGATTCTACGTTGATATGCGCTCCCCAGCAGGTTGGAGCCCGGTTTTCCTCTCAGCGTGCAGTGAATGTCAGAGGGATGTGAGGAGAGTATTGCCTATTTGAATTCAATGATCTCCTTCTACGGGGTCTATTTCATAGGTTCTCTGTTATCGGTCGTAGAGATTCATCTCTTACCTCCCTTTTCAGATCGACGATATACTCTTATATATATATATATATATATATATATATATATATATATATATATACCATTACCTCTGCTGATTTTCGTTTCAGTACTGGTTTGGCTTTCTACAAACATGTAGATGAGTGTCCTGGGGTAAGTAAGTCTTATTTTCTGTGACACTCTAAGCTATAGTAAGTCTTATTTTCTGTGACACTCTAAGCTATGGTTGGGCACTTTTTTAATAAAGTTCTAAATATATGTATTCAAACATTTATTTGCCTTGTCTCAGGATGTTCAACATTCCTTATTTTCAGACAGTCAGTTTCATATTTGGGATAATGCACTTGAATCAATTATTTTTCTTACCTAAAAAATTTGACTTTTTCCCTGTGGGCTGTTAGGCTCGCGGGGGCTGAAAATGCTTCATTTTATTGCGTTATTCTTGGCGCGGACTTTTTTGGCGCAAAAAAATCTTTTCTGTTTCCGGCGTCATACGTGTCGCCGGAAGTTGCGTCATTTTTTGACGTTCTTTTGCGCCAAAAATGTCGGCGTTCCGGACGTGGCGTCATTTTGGCGCCAAAAGCATTTAGGCGCCAAATAATGTGGGAGTCTTATTTGGCGCTAAAAAAATATGGGCGTCGCTTTTGTCTCCACATTATTTAAGTCTCATTTTTCTTTGCTTCTGGTTGCTAAAAGCTTGTTCTTTGGCATTTTTTCCCATTCCTGAAACTGTCATTTAAGGAATTTGATCAATTTTGCTTTATATGTTGTTTTTTCTCTTACATATTGCAAGATGTCTCACGTTGCATCTGAGTCAGAAGATACTTCAGGAAAATCGCTGTCTGGTGCTGGAACTACCAAAGCTAAGTGTATCTGCTGTAAACTTTTGGTAGCTGTTCCTCCAGCTGTTGTTTGTATTAATTGTCATGACAAACTTGTTAATGCAGATAATATTTCTCCAACATAGGTGTGTCCGGTCCACGGCGTCATCCTTACTTGTGGGATATTCTCCTCCCCAACAGGAAATGGCAAAGAGCCCAGCAAAGCTGGTCACATGATCCCTCCTAGGCTCCGCCTACCCCAGTCATTCTCTTTGCCGTTGTACAGGCAACATCTCCACGGAGATGGCTTAGAGTTTTTTAGTGTTTAACTGTAGTTTTTATTATTCAATCAAGAGTTTGTTATTTTAAAATAGTGCTGGTATGTACTATTTACTCAGAAACAGAAAAGAGATGAAGATTTCTGTTTGTATGAGGAAAATGATTTTAGCACCGTAACTAAAATCCATGGCTGTTCCACACAGGACTGTTGAGAGCAATTAACTTCAGTTGGGGGAACAGTGTGCAGTCTCTTACTGCTTGAGGTATGACACATTCTAACAAGACGATGTAATGCTGGAAGCTGTCATTTTCCCTATGGGATCCGGTAAGCCATGTTTATTAAGATAGTAAATAAGGGCTTCACAAGGGCTTATTAAGACTGTAGACTTTTTCTGGGCTAAATCGATTCATTATTAACACATATTTAGCCTTGAGGAATCATTTATTCTGGGTATTTTGATATGATTATATCGGCAGGCACTGTTTTTGACACCTTATTCTTTAGGGGCTTTCCCTAATCATAGTCAGAGCCTCATTTTCGCGCCGGTATGGCGCACTTGTTTTTGAGGACAGCATGGCATGCAGCTGCATGTGTGTGGAGCTCTGATACATAGAAAAGTCTTTCTGAAGGCATCATTTGGTATCGTATTCCCCTTTGGGCTTGGTTGGGTCTCAGCAAAGCAGATTCCAGGGACTGTAAAGGGGTTAAATATAAAAACGGCTCCGGTTCCGTTATTTTAAGGGTTAAAGCTTCCAAATTTGGTGTGCAATACTTTTAAGGCTTTAAGACACTGTGGTGAAATTTTGGTGAATTTTGAACAATTCCTTCATACTTTTTCGCAATTGCAGTAATAAAGTGTGTTTAGTTTAAAATTTAAAGTGACAGTAACGGTTTTATTTTAAAACGTTTTTTGTGCTTTGTTATCAAGTTTATGCCTGTTTAACATGTCTGAACTACCAGATAGATTGTGTTCTGACTGTGGGGAAACCAAGGTTCCTTCTCATTTAACTATATGTATTTTATGTCATAAAAAAATTTAGTAAAAATGATGCCCAAGATGATTCCTCAAGTGAGGGGAGTAAGCATGGTACTGCATCATCCCCTCCTTCGTCTACACCAGTCTTGCCCATACAGGAGGCCCCTAGTACATCTAGTGCGCCAATACTCCTTACTATGCAACATTTAAAGGCTGTAATGGATAATTCTATCAAAAACATTTTAGCCAATATGCCCGCTTATCAGCGAAAGCGCGACTGCTCTGTTTTAGAAAATTCTGTAGAGCATGAGAACGCTGATGATATGGTTTCTGAAGGGCCCCTACACCAGTCTGAGGGGGCCAGGGAGGTTTTGTCTGAGGGAGAAATTTCAGATTCAGGAAACATTTCTCAACAAGCTGAACCTGATGTGATTACTTTTAAATTTAAGTTGGAACATCTCCGCGCTCTGCTTAAGGAGGTGTTATCCAATTTGGATGATTGTGATTATCTGGTCATTCCAGAACCATTATGTAAAATGGAAAAGTTCTTAGAGGCCCCGGGGCCCCCCGAAGCTTTTCCTATATCCAAGCGGGTGGCGTACATTGTTAGTAAAGAATGGGACAGGCCCGGTATACCTTTAGTACCTCCCCCCATATTTATAAAATTGTTTTCCTATAGTCGACCCCAGAAAGGACTGATGGCAGACAGTCCCCAAGGTCGAGGGGGCGGTTTCTACTCTACACAAGCGCGCCACTATACCCATAGAAGATAGTTGTGCTTTCCAAGATCCTATGGATAAAAAAATAGAAGGTCTGTTAAAGATGTTTGTTCAGCAAGGTTCCCTTCTACAACCAATTGCATGCATTGTCCCTGTCACTGCAGCCGCGTGTTTCTAGTTTGATGAGCTAGGAAAGGCGATTATTAGTAATTCTTCTTCTTATGAGGAGATTATGGACAGAATTCGTGCTCTTAATTGGCTAATTCTTTCACCCTAGACGCCACCTTGCAATTGGCTAGGTTAGCGGCGAAAAAATTCTGGGTTTGCTATTGTGGCGCAGAGTGCTTTGGTTAAAATCTTGGGCAGCGGATGCGTCTTCCAAGAACAAATTGCTTGACATTCCTTTCAAGGGGAAAACACTCTTTGGCCCTGACTTGAAAGAGATTATCTCTGATATCACTGGGGGCAAGGGCCACGCCCTTCCTCAGGATAGGTCTTTTCAAGACCAACAATAAACCTAAGTTTCGTCCCTTTCGCAGAAACGGATCAGCCCCAAGGGCTACGTCCTCTAAGCAGGAAGGTAATACTTCTCAAGCCAATCCAGCCTGGAGACCTATGCAAGGCTGGAACAAAGGAAAGCAGGCCAGGAAACCTGCCACTGCTACCAAGACAGCATGAAATGCGGGCCCCCGATCCGGGACCGGATCTGGTGGGGGGCAGACTCTCTCTCTTCGCTCAGGCTGGGGCAAGAGATGTTCTGGATCCTTGGGCGCTAGAAATAGTCTCCCAAGGTTATTCTCTGGGGTTCAAGGGGCTTCCTCCAAGGGGGAGGTTCCACAGGTCTCAGTTGTCTTCAGACCACATAAGAAGACAGGCATTCTTACATTGGGTAGAAGACCTGCTAAAAATGGGAGTGATTCATCCTGTTCCATTAGGAGAACAAGGGATGGGGTTCTACTCCAATCTGTTCATAGTTCCCAAAAAAGAGGGAACGTTCAGACCAATCTTAGATCTCAAGATCTTGAACAAGTTTCTCAAGGTTCCATCGTTCAAGATGGAAACCATTCGAACACTTCTTCCTTCCATCCGGGAAGGTCAATTCATGACCAAGGTGGATTTCAAGGATGCGTATCTACATATTCCTATCCACAAGGAACATCATCGGTTCCTAAGGTTTGCATTCCTGGACAAGCATTTCCAGTTCGTGGCGTTTTCTTTCGGATTAGCCACTGCTCCTAGGATTTTCTCATAGGTACTAGGGTCCCTTCTGGCGGTGCTAAGACCAAGGGGCATTGCTGTAGTACCTTACTTGGACGACATTCTGATTCGAGCGTCGTCCCTTCCTCAAGTAAAGGCTCACACGGACATTGTCCTGGCCTTTCTCAGATCTCACGGATGGAAAGTGAACGTGGAAAAGAGTTCTCTATCTCCGTCAACGAGGGTTCCCTTCTTGGGAACTATAATAGACTCCTTAGAAATGAGGATTTTTCTGACAGAAGCCAGAAAAACAAAACTTCTAGACTCTTGTCGGATACTTCATTCCGTTCCTCTTCCTTCCATAGCGCAGTGCATGGAAGTGATAGGTTTGATGGTAGCGGCAATGGACATAGTTCCTTTTGTGCGCATTCATCTAAGACCATTACAACTGTTCATGCTCAGTCAGTGGAATGGGGACTATTCAGACTTGTCTCCGAAGATACAAGTAAATCAGAGGACCAGAGACTCTTTCCGTTGGTGGCTGTCCCTGGACAACCTGTCACAAGGGATGACCTTCCGCAGACCAGAGTGGGTCATTGTCACGACCGACGCCAGTCTGATGGGCTGGGGCGCGGTCTGGGGATCCCTGAAAGCTCAGGGTCTTTGGTCTCGGGTAGAATCTCTTCTACCGATAAATATTCTGGAACTGAGAGCGATATTCAATGCTCTCAAAGCTTGGCCTCAGTTAGCGAGGGCCAAGTTCATACATCAACCATCAGGGGGGAACAAGGAGTTCCCTAGCGATGGAAGAAGTGACCAAAATCATTCTATGGGCGGAGTCTCACTCCTGCCACCTGTCTGCTATCCACATCCCAGGAGTGGAAAATTGGGAAGCGGATTTTCTGAGTCGTCAGACATTGCATCCGGGGGAGTGGGAACTCCATCCGGAAATCTTTGCCCAAGTCACTCAACCGTGGGGCATTCCAGACATGGATCTGATGGCCTCTCGTCAGAACTTCAGAGTTCCTTACTACGGGTACAGATCCAGGGATCCCAAGGCGGCTCTAGTGGATGCACTAGTAGCACCTTGGACCTTCAAACTAGCTTATGTGTTCCCGCCGTTTCCTCTCATCCCCAGGCTGGTAGCCAGGATCAATCAGGAGAGGGCGTCGGTGATTTTGATAGCTCCTGCGTGGCCACGCAGGACTTGGTATGCAGATCTGGTGAATATGTCATCGGCTCCACCATGGAAGCTACCTTTGAGACGAGACCTTCTTGTTCTAGGTCCGTTCGACCCACTCCAGCTGACTGCTTGGAGATTTAACGCTTGATCTTATCAAAGCGAGGGTTCTCAGATTCTGTTATTAATACTCTTGTTCAGGCCTGAAAGCCTGTAACCAGAAAAATTACCACATTATTTGGTATATCTGTTGGTGTGAATCTGCAGGATTCCCTTGGGACAAGGTTAAGATTCCTAAGAGTCTATCCTTCCTTCGAGAAGGATTGGAAAAAGGATTATCTGCAAGTTCCTTGATGGGACAGATTTCTGCCTTGTCTGTGTTACTTCACAAAAAGCTGGCAGCTGTGCCAGATGTTCTAGCCTTTGTTCAGGCTCTGGTTAGAATCAAGCCTGTTTACAAAATTTTGACTCCTCCTTGGAGTCTCAACCTAGTTCTTTCAGTTCTTCAGGGGGTTCCGTTTGAACCCTTACATTCCGTTGATATTAAGTTATTATCTTGGAAAGTTTTGTTTTTGGTTGCAATTTCTTCTGCTAGAAGAGTTTCAGAATTATCTGCTCTGCAGTGTTCTTCTCCTTATCTGGTGTTCCATGCAGATAAGGTGGTTTTGCGTACTAAACCTGGTTTTCTTCCAAAAGTTGTTTCTAACAAAAACATTAACCAGGAGATAGTTGTGCCTTCTTTGTGTCCTAATCCAGTTTCAAAGAAGGAACGTTTGTTGCACAACTTGGATGTAGTTCGTGCTCTCAAATTTTACTTAGCAGCTACTAAGGATTTCAGACAAACTTTGTCTTTGTTTGTTGTTTATTCTGGTAAACGGAGAGGTCAAAAAGCAACTTCTACCTCTCTCTCCTTCTGGATTAAAAGCATTATCCGATTGGCTTATGAGACTGCCGGACGGCAGTCTCCTGAAAGAATCACAGCTCACTCCACTAGGGCTGTGGCTTCCACATGGGCCTTCAAGAACGAGGCTTCTGTTGATCAGATATGTAAGGCAGCGACTTGGTCTTCACTGCACACTTTTTCTAAATTTTACAAATTTGATACTTTTGCTTCTTCTGAGGCTATTTTTGGGAGAAAGGTTTTGCAAGCCGTGGTGCCTTCCATTTAGGTGACCTGATTTGCTCCCTCCCTTCATCCGTGTCCTAAAGCTTTGGTATTGGTTCCCACAAGTAAGGATGACGCCGTGGACCGGACACACCTATGTTGGAGAAAACAGAATTTATGTTTACCTGATAAATTACTTTCTCCAACGGTGTGTCCGGTCCACGGCCCGCCCTGGTTTTTTTAATCAGGTCTGATAATTTATTTTCTTTAACTACAGTCACCACGGTAACATATGGTTTCTCCTATGCAAATATTCCTCCTTAACGTCGGTCGAATGACTGGGGTAGGCGGAGCCTAGGAGGGATCATGTGACCAGCTTTGCTGGGCTCTTTGCCATTTCCTGTTGGGGAGGAGAATATCCCACAAGTAAGGATGACGCCGTGGACCGGACACACCGTTGGAGAAAGTAATTTATCAGGTAAACATAAATTCTGTTTTCCTTTAGTAATGTACCATTACCTGTTGCAGTTCCATCAACATCTAATGTTCAGAATGTTCCTGATAACATAAGAGATTTTGTTTCTGAATCCATCAAGAAGGCTATGTCTGTTATTCCTCCTTCTAGTAAACATAAAAAAATCTTTTAAAACTTCTCTTTATACAGATGAATTTTTAAATGAACATCATCATTCTGATTCTAATGACTCTTCTGGTTCAGAGGATTCTGTCTCAGAGGTTGATGCTGATAAATCTTCATATTTATTTAAAATGGAATTTATTCGTTCTTTACTTAAAGAAGTCCTAATTGCATTAGAAATTGAGGATTCTGGTCCTCTTGATACTAAATCTAAACGTTTAGATAAGGTCTTTAAATCTCCTGTGGTTATTCCAGAAGTTTTTCCTGTTCCTGGTGCTATTTCTGAAGTAATTTCCAGAGAATGGAATAATTTGGGTAATTCATTTACCCCTTCTAAACGTTTTAAGCAATTATATCCTGTGCCGTCTGATAGATTAGAATTTTGGGACAAAATCCCTAAAGTTGATGGGGCTATTTCTACCCTTGCTAAACGTACTACTATTCCTACGTCAGATGGTACTTCGTTTAAGGATCCTTTAGATAGGAAAATTGAATCCTTTCTAAGAAAAGCTTATCTGTGTTCAGGTAATCTTCTTAGACCTGCTATATCATTGGCTGATGTTGCTTCAGCTTCAACTTTTTGGTTGGAAACTAGCGCAACAAGTAACAGATCATGATTCTCATAATATTATTATTCTTCTTCAACATGCTAATAATTTTATCTGTGATGCCATTTTTGATATTATCAGAGTTGATGTCAGGTTTATGTCTCTAGCTATTTTAGCTAGAAGAGCTTTATGGCTTAAAACTTGGAATGCTGATATGTCTTCTAAATCGACTCTACTTTCCATTTCTTTCCAGGGTAACAAATTATTTGGTTCTCAGTTGGATTCTATTATCTCAACTGTTACTGGTGGGAAAGAAACTTTTTTACCACAGGATAAAAAATCTAAGGGTAAAAACAGGGCTAATAATCGTTTTCGTTCCTTTCGTTTCAACAAAGAACAAAAACCTGATCCTTCATCCTCAGGAGCAGTTTCAGTTTGGAAACAATCTCCAGTCTGGAATAAATCCAAGCCTTCTAGAAAAGCAAAGCCAGCTTCTAAGTCCACATGAAGGTGCGGCCCTCATTCCAGCTCAGCTGGTAGGGGGCAGGTTACGTTTTTTCAAAGAAATTTGGATCAATTCTGTTCACAATCTTTGGATTCAGAACATTGTTTCAGAAGGGTACAGAATTTGTTTCAAGATAAGACCTCCTGCAAAGAGATTTTTTCTTTCCCGTGTCCCAGTAAATCCAGTGAAAGCTCAAGCATTTCTGAAATGTGTTTCATATCTAGAGTTGGCTGGAGTAATTATGCCAGTTCCAGTTCTGGAACAGGGGCTGGGGTTTTATTCAAATCTCTTCATTGTACCAAAGAAGGAGAATTCCTTCAGACCAGTTCTGGATCTAAAAATATTGAATCGTTATGTAAGGATACCAACGTTCAAAATGGTAACTGTAAGGACTATCTTGCCTTTTGTTCAGCAAGGGCATTATATGTCCACAATAGATTTACAGGATGCATATCTGCATATTCCGATTCATCCAGATCATTATCAGTTCCTGAGATTCTCTTTTCTGGACAAGCATTACCAGTTTGTGGCTCTGCCGTTTGGCCTAGCTACAGCTCCAAGAATTTTTACAAAGGTTCTCGGTGCCCTTCTGTCTGTAATCAGAGAACAGAGTATTGTGGTATTTCCTTATTTGGACGATATCTTGGTACTTGCTCAGTCTTTACATTTAGCAGAATCTCATACGAATCGACGTGTTGTTTCTTCAAGATCATGGTTGGAGGATCAATTCACTAAAAAGTTCATTGATTCCTCAGACAAGGGTAACCTTTCTGGGTTTCCAGATAGATTCAGTGTCCATGACTCTGTCTTTGACAGACAAGAGACATCTAAAATTGATTTCAGCTTGTCGAAACCTTCAGTCACAATCATTCCCTTCGGTAGCCTTATGCATGGAAATTCTAGGTCTTATGACTGCTGCATCGGACGCGATCCCCTTTGCTCGTTTTCACATGTGACCTCTTCAGCTCTGTATGCTGAATCAATGGTGCAGGGATTACACAAAGATATCTCAATTAATATCTTTAAAACCGATTGTACGACACTCTCTAACGTGGTGGACAGATCACCATCGTTTAATTCAGGGGGCTTCTTTAGTTCTTCCGACCTGGACTGTAATTTCAACAGATGCAAGTCTTACAGGTTGGGGAGCTGTGTGGGGATCTCTGACAGCACAAGGAGTTTGGGAATCTCAGGAGGTGAGATTACCGATCAATATTTTGGAACTCCGTGCAATTTTCAGAGCTCTTCAGTCTTGGCCTCTTCTGAAGAGAGAATCGTTCATTTGTTTTCAGACAGACAATGTCACAACTGTGGCATACATCAATCATCAAGGAGGGACTCACAGTCCTCTGGCTATGAAAGAAGTATCTCGAATTCTGGTTTGGGCGGAATCCAGCTCCTGTCTAATCTCTGCGGTTCATATCCCAGGTATAGACAATTGGGAAGCGGATTATCTCAGTCGCCAAACGTTGCATCCGGGCGAATGGTCTCTTCACCCAGAGGTATTTCTTCAGATTGTTCAAATGTGGGAGCTTCCAGAAATAGATCTGATGGTGTCTCATCTAAACAAGAAACTTCCCAGGTATCTGTCCAGATCCCGGGATCCTCAGGCGGAAGCAGTGGATGCATTATAACTTCCTTGGAAGTATCATCCTGCCTATATCTTTCCGCCTCTAGTTCTTCTTCCAAGAGTAATCTCCAAGATTCTGAAGGAATGCTCGTTTGTTCTGCTGGTAGCTCCGGCATGGCCTCACAGGTTTTGGTATGCGGATCTTGTCCGGATGGCCTCTTGCCATCCGTGGACTCTTCCGCTAAGACCAGACCTTCTGTCGCAAGGTCCTTTTTTCCATCAGGATCTCAAATCCTTAAATTTAAAGGTATGGAGATTGAACGCTTGATTCTCAGTCATAGAGGTTTCTCTGACTCTGTGATTAATACTATGTTACAGGCTCGTAAATCTGTATCTAGAGAGATATATTATAGAGTCTGGAAGACTTATATTTCTTGGTGTCTTTCTCATCATTTTTCTTGGCATTCTTTTAGAATTCCGAGAATTTTACAGTTTCTTCAGGATGGTTTAGATAAAGGTTTATCCGCAAGTTCTTTGAAAGGACAAATCTCTGCTCTTTCTGTTCTTTTTCACAGAAAGATTGCTAATCTTCCTGATATTCATTGTTTTGTACAAGCTTTGGTTCGTATAAAACCTGTCATTAAGTCAATTTCTCCTCCTTGGAGTTTGAATTTGGTTCTGGGGGCTCTTCAAGCTCCTCCTTTTGAACCCATGCATTCATTGGACATTAAATTACTTTCTTGGAAAGTTTTGTTCCTTTTGGCGATCTCTTCTGCCAGAAGAGTCTCTGAATTATCTGCTCTTTCTTGCGAGTCTCCTTTTCTGATTTTTCATCAGGATAAGGCGGTGTTGCGAACTTCTTTTGAATTTTTACCTAAGGTTGTGAATTCCAACAACATTAGTAGAGAAATTGTGGTTCCCTCATTATGTCCTAATCCTAAGAATTCTAAGGAGAGATTGTTGCATTCTTTGGATGTTGTTAGAGCTTTGAAATATTATGTTGGAGCTACTAAGTCTTTCCGAAAGACTTCTAGTCTATTTGTTATCTTTTCCGGTTCTAGAAAAGGCCAGAAAGCTTCTGCCATTTCTTTGGCATCTTGGTTGAAATCTTTAATTCATTATGCCTATGTCGAGTCGGATAAAACTCCGCCTCAACGGATTACAGCTCATTCTACTAGGTCAGTTTCTATTTCCTGGGCGTTTAGGAATGAAGCTTCGGTTGATCAGATTTGCAAAGCAGCAACTTGGTCCTCTTTGCATACTTTTACTAAATTCTACCATTTTGATGTATTTTCTTCTTCTGAAGCAGTTTTTGGTAGAAAAGTACTTCAGGCAGCGGTTTTAGTTTGAATCTTCTGTTTATGTTTTTCATTAAACTTTATTTGGGTGTGGATTATTTTCAGCAGGAATTGGCTGTCTTTATTTTATCCCTCCCTCTCTAGTGACTCTTGCGTGGAAAGATCCACATCTTGGGTAGTCATTATCCCATACGTCACTAGCTCATGAAAGAAAACATAATTTATGTAAGAACTTACCTGATAAATTCATTTCTTTCATATTAGCAAGAGTCCATGAGGCCCGCCCTTTTTTGTGGTGGTTATGATTTTTTTGTATAAAGCACAATTATTCCAATTCCTTATTTTATATGCTTTCGCACTTTTTTCTTATCACCCCACTTCTTGGCTATTCGTTAAACTGATTTGTGGGTGTGGTGAGGGGTGTATTTGTAGGCATTTTGAGGTTTTGGAAACTTTGCCCCTCCTGGTAGGAATGTATATCCCATACGTCACTAGCTCATGGACTCTTGCTAATATGAAAGAAATGAATTTATCAGGTAAGTTCTTACATAAATTATGTTTTTCCTAGAGGCCAGGTTGGTCCTCGTTTATCTTCTGGGGGCGTCAGAGGGGATTGTGCTCAATCCTTCTTGTCCTATCTATGTTTCGCGGGGGATCCGAGGTTCAGATCCTGCTACGGGGTGCTCTGTAGGCTCCTGTTGTTCTTCAGGTGCTAGAGGTTTTTTTCTCCTTCCCGGAGTGGGTTATGGGTTCGGGTTTCAATGAAATCTGTGGTCCTGGTGGCGTTTAATTGTCTCTTTTTTTGGAGATTTCCTTTGAGTTCTCCTTTTTTTCCAGATGACGGTATATCTTTTTTTAATTCAAGGTCGGCCTCTTGTCCCTTTTCCTTGGGGCTGGCCTTCTGGTCATCGTTTTCAGGAAGTTTGGTCCCTTTGGGGTTTTACTTCTTCCGGGATATCATTAGCTCCCATAATTTGGATTTTTGCATATTATGTTGTCTACTTTTTTCCCTGGGTACGCCCCTGTCTAGGTGTTTTTTGGGTTCCTCCGCCAGGGGTTAGGATGCTTGTTCATCGTATGTTCCTCGTGCTGTAGGAGCTTATGGGAAGTTGATCCTTTTTGGATCTTGGAGATTTTTATCTGCTCAGTCCAGTTTCTAATTTGAGGTTTGCTCTCTTGTCTGTTTTGCCCTGGTCTTTGGACTCAGTGGGTGCTGTCCCTAGAGTCCTTGGAGGCTACCTGGATAGCTGGGGCATTATTCATTGCCTAACACGTTTTCAGTGGGGAGTTTGTATACCGCTGTAGGTGTATTTGTCACTCTCTGTATCTGGGATACAGGAGTATTCAGTGTCCAGAGTACCTTGGACATGATGCCACTCGATGGCTTAGAGGTGGACTTTGTTGCTTGAAAGATGAGGGTCAAGTGTTCCTATCCAGCTGTGGCTAGGTCCTCTTCAGTATGTATTCCTTGCTTGGGTTGCATCGCCTGTTGTGCAAGGTCTGTAATGATTGTGGTAATCTGGGAGTTTCCTCATGGGATATTATTTTGTTCCTTGTCTTTGACTGGACATTTGGTTCTGTATCCAGATCCCTTTGGACTGGTTCGGGACGGCCCAGTTTCCCGCTGCGGGAACATCTTATATTCCTATGGGAGGTTTTACCCTCTCTTCCCGGAAGATTTGTATATTCTGCTGGGCCGGCAATGAGAGCCAGATAGTTCCTTATTCGGTTTTTGACCCTTTGGGTCCTTTTTTCAGCTTCCACTCCATATCTTTGTGGGGTGAGCTGTTTTGGTTTGTTTTAAGTTTACCTTTCCTGGGGTGGACTTGGCATTCCACAGTATCCGCCTGGTGCTGGAGGTTCTTTTCTTCCTCTGGTTAGTGAGTTGTCCCTTCTGCCTTGTGGGCAGGTTGCCAGGTGTAGATGTGCCATTATTGTAGAGGGTCTCCTTTTGGGAGTGTCCTTTTGTCTGGGAAGGGAGCTGTGTCTGGGTTTTGGAACCCAAACTCTTTTGGTGTGTGGGGGGGGGGGGGGCTGGATCCCTCCCCTTTTCCTTCCTGATATTTTTTGTTGGGAAATTTTCATTCCTTTGTCTTTCGGGCATTACCAGTCTAGTTGTGCTGGGTCCGTTGTCTGGAGTAAGGGGTTAGGGATCTGTCGATCGGTTGATCTTGACCGTATATCAGAATTAGATTTTGTGTGCCTCCCTTGGGTGGGAGTTTTCACAGTGGATCCTTTCTCGGCAGGTATTTTTTTCTCTACAGTTTCTGGGTTCTATTCGCCTTTTTCCTGCCTTATTGGGAAAGTGTTGATTGCAGGATTGTCTTTCTATAGACAGTCCTGTACAGCTTCTAGCTTGCTTAGCTAGGGTTGGGGACTTGTGTTCACTTAATCCCTTTGTGGCAGGAAGTCTGGGGCTTCTACGGAGCTTCTTCTGTTTTTCTGATGCTGTTTTTTTGCGGCTCCCGGGGACGGTTCGTCTTTCGGTTGCTCTGTCCGGGGTGCAAGTACGCTCTCTGCGTAGGGGAGGAGTTCCTCTTTTTAGTTTCAGGATTTTTCTTTCGTCCCTTGGAGTCCATTCTGTTGGGGGTTTTGGATTTTTCTCTCTTTGCTCTGCTAGTCGGGTTTTTTTTCTTGGTTGCCCTAGTTCCTTGGTGTTCCTAGGGGTCCTGCGGACTTCCTTATCTGAGTCCCTTTTTCTTCCCTTCAGTAAGACACTGGATGTTTCCCCTCCTTCTGGTCCGGGGGTGAGTTATTGTGGGCTGAGAGCCTGCAGGATTTTGTCTCCTCAGAGGCTCTTGGGCTCAATTGAGTCTAAGGATCTGAGTGGTCTCTATCAAGGGCCTTGCTGGTTCTAACTGATGGGCAGTTACTTGGGCCTTTTTCATTTTATTCCTCTGCTTCTGATGACCCAGTTTTTTGTCGTGAGTTTGGGTGTTTTTGGGCTGTGGCGGCCTCAGAATGGGCTGCCTTTTTGTACCTGCTCATTTTTGCATCCTCTATAGATTGGATATTATTTTCCCAAAAGTGAATGCAGCTGTGGACTCTCCCCGTGTATGAAGAAAAACTTAAATTATGCTTACCTGGTTGTTTTCTTTTCTTCGGACAGGGAGAGTCCACAGCCCACGTTTTTGGTGTGGGGCGGCCGTTATTTTTGTTTTTATTCTTCTGGCACCTTTTTCACCCTAGTATTTCTCCTACTGTTCCTAGTTCCCTTGGCAGAATAACTGGGGGATGAGGGAAGTGGGGGAGGTATTATAGCTTTTGGCTGGGGTGTCTTTGCCTCCTCCTGGTGGCCAGCGTCTGTATTTCCCAAAAGTAATGAATGCAGCTGTGGACTCTCCCCGTCTGAAGAAAAGAAAATTATCAGGTAAGCATAATTTGTTTTTCACCATGGCTAAAATGTAGCCACCAATCAGCAAGCCCTACCCAGGGTTCTGAACCAAAAATAGGCTGGCTACAAAACTCACATTCCTGCTTTTTCAAATAAAGCTACCAAGTGAACAAAGAAAAAATGATAATAGGATTAAATAAGAAAGTTGCTTAAAATTGCATGCTCTATCTGAATCATAAAAGAAAAAAATGGGATTCAGTATCCCTTTAATATGATAGTTTTTTTTGTTTATCTTACAGGCGGCACTCTGAGCAGGAACACAGTGATGGAGAAGAGGATTTTTATTTTACAGAGATGGACGTGAACGTGGACACACTGACAGATGGACTCTCCAGCCTGACTCCCACCTCCCCTACCACTGCTGTCCCTCCTGTCTTCCCCTGTGCAGGCTCTTTTAGGGTTGCAAATAGTACAGAGTTTCCTACTGTATCCCCACTTAGCCTCTCTGCTCCTAGCATGATGTGCCATGTACACACCGACCATGCCTATCAGGTGAATCCATTTGTTATCATCACAGGCATTTTACTGAATGGCTAAGGGATTCTCTGTTTAAATGATCCTGACAGAATATTAAAGAAATATGGTAAAACCATTAATTATAATGTGACCTTATCCCTTAAAAGTCATACTTGCGAACAGTGAATTTGAAAATAATAATAAACTTATATTGTTAATGATTTGCCTCCAAATCTCATGCTTTAAAGGGATTTTAAACTCAGAATTCAATTCCTCTTAATAAAGTTTTGTTTAAAAAAAAAAGCCGATAAATTATTTTTAAATTGATTTATGATTTATTTTTCATTTACAGTTAGTGTGCTTTTTCTACTTCCAGCCTACTCCAGAATTTTTATTGTAATTAATAAATCACTTTGTAGCAATTTTGATTAATTTGGCCCTTGACACTGTTGTTGTGTGGTGTATTTGATGAAGGTAGAATCCCTATAAAAACTTCTGATTCCTTTTTTTCCTGTACTACACATATGTGTTCAGTATCCCCTTTGCCATGATTTTTATTTAGGTTTAATAGAGTTTTCCTTTCTGCAGGCGATGTCCCCGGTCGGTGTGTCCACCACTAAATTCAGCTTCTCATGGCTCCCACCATCAATGCTTATCAAGGCCCCACCAGTGAGTATCTAAGTATGCACATTTAATCTAGGGTTGCTGCTTAAATGTCATTGAGATCTTTGAAAAAAAATACCAATGTTAATCTGGGCTGTCGTCTATTTTCTTAATATAAAATCTATTTATCGCTCGCTCTAGCTATTCACCATTTGTTTGCAAAAGAACAACTATTTATTTGTTTTTCATGTTTTGTATTTGGTCTTTGAAAGTTTAATAAAGATCCAGGTTTGTAAGGAGCAATTTCTTCATTACTTTCCTCACTTTTCAATTAATTTAATTTTTCCCATTGGCCCAGAATGGCTAAAATAAATTCTGTGGAATTTGGAACCCAGCAACATTCTACAATATGAATGATTGATTACTGCAGGAGCTCATTTATATCTATCCCTAAGATGACCATGCTTAAAGGGACATAAAACCAAAGCCATTTCTTTCATGATTCAGGTAGAGCATACATTTTAAACAACTTTCTTACAATTTATCAAATTTGCTTTATTCTCTTGGCATTCTTTGTTGAAGGTGCAGCAGTGGACTACTGGGATCTAGCTGAACACATTGACACTGATAAGAGGCATATACTTGCAGCCACAAATCAGCAGCTAGCTACTAGTGCTGTTTTGCTGCTTATGAGCCTACCTAGGTATTTTTTTTTAACAAATGATACAGATTGATTAAAGCAAAGTGAGTTTGTATGGCCGAGGTGGGGGCAGGGGATAGAGGGGAATGGACCCAAGTTGAATTTTATCGAATTTAATTTATTTAATTGGCTCCAACTATCCCCTTTTTTCTTTTTTTTTTCTTTTTTTCTGTTCCCTTTTGCCCGTTGGACATAACCTATATACAATATTTCAATTTTGTCTATATTGTGCTTTCAGAACTTGCATTTTTTAATTATTAAAGCAGGATCAAGCATCCTGCAGCCTACCTGTAATCAAATCTCAATCTGCTTATTTTTTTTTTATAATTTACCTGTTTACCCTATTGAAAAAAAATGATGTAACAGTGATTTCACTGTCTTTTGTGTCTTATTGTTTTTTATGTTTTGTGTTATAAACTTTAATAAAAAGCTATTTAAAAAAAAAGAACAAAGCAAAGTAGATAATATAAGTAAATTGGATCATGAAATAAAATTAGGGGTCTTATGTCCTTTTCATTAGCATGTTCCTGAATTAGGAAACAATCAAAATGTTTCTAATAATAGGACAGTTTTTAAATTAATACCCAGATCTTCATCAGTGCTGCATGTTACAGCTGATTTTATATATATATATATATATATATATATATATATATATATATATATATATATATATATATATATATATATATATCCTATACGTATGTAAAAAGTGACATTAAATGGATAGGAAACAAACTTGCAGATAAAGCATGTCATTTTAAGGCACTTTTAAAGGAACATGAAACCCAAACATTTTCTTTCATGATTCAGATAGAGTATGTGATTTGAAACAACCAATTTACTTCTATTTTCAAACTTGTTTCATTTACTTGTTGTTGTTTGTTGAAGGAGCAGCTATGCACTACTTGTAGCTAGCTGAACACAGCTGATGCACCAATGAAAAAAGGCATTTATGTGCAGCCACCAATAAGTAGCTAGTTTCCAGTAATGCATTGCTGCCCCTGTGCTTACCTAGGTATGCATTTTAAGTAAGTATACCAATCCTGTAAAACCTTTCTTTCTTGCTGAGAGGCTAGAGGATTCGTCTGGATTTCTTTTCAAATTCTTAGAGAGTATTACAGTTCTTAAAAGACAACCAGTCCACTAAGGGTCAGGTATTGGCCTTGTCTGTCTTGTATCACAAGAAGATTGCTAAGCTGACTGGCATTCAGAACTTTGTTCAGGCATTAATCATAATCAGTTGTTAAATCAACTACGCCCCACATCAACTACACAGGATAAGACAGTTCTGAGGACAACCTACTCTCTTCTTCCTAAGGTAGTATCAGAGAACATTAATCAGGAGATTGTAGTTATGTTCAGCTCCCAAGAGTTTTAAGAAACAACTTCTTCACAACCTAAATGTTTTAAGAGCCTCCTCTTCTTTATTATTTTTTCTGGACCCAGCAAGGTCAGGAAGCTACAGCAGTTACCTTAGCCACTTGGCTTAAGACTGTGGTTTGCAAGGCGTTCTTGTAAAGCAGCTACTTGGTATTCTTTACATACTTTTACAAAAATGTATCACTTTAACGTGTTTGCCTCTTCGGAGGCGGCTTTTGGTAGGAAAGTTCTGCAGGCCACAGTGCCTGTTCAGTAACATACCTGCTTTAACTGTTATCTTGTCCCATTTCATGGTGGTCTCCTGGACTTCACTGCTTCAGTATAAGATCCCACATGTGATGGCTTGTGGACTACCATCTTATGAAAGTAGGCAGCAGTACCAGTTTGCACTTCAATTTGTCTGCTTTATCCTTCCCGATTCTCTGTTTCACTCTATACCCTTGGCCATATGTATGACTGAGAGGTTCTGGGAGAGTGGGAGGGATTAAAAGCTCTTTGTGTTTTTCCCACCTCCTAGTGGAGTTTAATCCCACATGTGATGTCTCGTGAACTCTCACCATCACAAAAGAAATGAACCACTTTAAGGCATCCTCGTCATGCGCATCGCAACCTGTGCACTTTTGTTATGCAAGAGTATTGCCAATCAAACACTCTTTTTGGCGGTCACCTGCACTACAGGCTGAGGATCATTGGTGGCCTAGTGGGAGTACTAGTGACATCACCACGTATGCATGTGACGTTACAAAGGGGGCAGAAACGGAAAGCTTAGGTAGCTGCAAGTGAGCTGGATGGGCGGAGGCTCTTCCAAACCCTCAATCTTGGTCCTTTAGCAGCTACTAATCTCCAAGACCACTCATTTGAAAGAGAATAATTTGCTCTTTCACATGGTACAGTACTACAAAGAGGATGCTTTAAAAATAAAGTAAATAAAAAACATGTATGGGATTTGCTTTGGAATGGGATATTATATGTATAATGGAAAAAAATATCTGGTTTGTCATTAGACCCCTAATAGTTTATTTTCTACTAGACATGTCCCTCTCTTAAAAGACTATATGAATTTTGTTTGTATAGTCAGTTGAACACCTTGTAAGGAAAAAAGTGCTTTCTTTCCTAAGATATGGTGAGTCCACGGTGTCCTCAATTACTGTTGGGAATATCACTCCTGGCCAGCAGGAGAATGCAAAGAGCACCACAGCAAAGCTGTTAAGTATCACTCCACTTCTTACAAACCCCAGTAATTCTCTTTGCCTTGGTGCATGGAGGAGGTGAAGTTTTGGTGTTTGATGAAGATGGATTTATTTCACTTCAATCAAGATTTTATTATTTTGAAAGCCAGAGTAGGTGTGCTCTGATCTTTCCTCTCAAGATTGGGTCTAGCCGTACTCCACGTTAGTCTCTTCAGTAGGGTAGTGGTGTTTTCCTAACATGTTGCTGCCCCTGTGTAGAAAGCCAGAGTAGGTTTACTCTGTCTTTTCATTTTTTCACCGGTCTCTATGAGGAGTGGCTTCCTCTCATGCCGGGTGGGCTGTCCTCCTGCCGGACAGCTAGAGGTGCAGGTAAGTGCCATCTTTTATCTTCTGGGAAGAGTCGCTGGCACTGAAGGCTTAATTGTTTATCTGCACATATATTGTTACGCAATCCTGAGTTCAGGAGTTATTAGGCAGTGTGCAGGCACTTGGGCTGTGACAAGAGAGAGAGTGTTTATTTCTATTTGGTGGCTCAGGGGTTAATTATCTGGGGTGCAATGTACCTATAATATATGAGGCTATATGGTGCAGCTGTGAGTGTCAGACCGTGCTGACAGACTTTTCCTCTCTTATGGCCGCTCTGTTCTGCCCCAGTCACTTAGGATAGCGTTCTTAGTATGGGAGGCGGAGCTTTTTGAGAGGCAGTTTTTTAGTTTGCTATCGCGTGCTTTCTAAGACAGTGGCATATTTCTGATGCCTGTCACGTGATTTCCTGTCAGTGGAGACCGGAGAGGTTGAGTTTGCAGTTGTCTCCTTGCTGCATCACAGTTGCGACTCTGTTGGTCAAGAGTGGGCAGGTAGGCACCTCAGCTTTACGCTGAGGTGTAGAACTCTTGAAGGTAGTCATCCCTTTTTCCTTCCCTGTTTTTTTAATTTTTAGCACAAATTAGATTTACGGTCCGCTGCCGTACTGGGTTTATGAGAACACAGATTGTCCCTGGGGAAAGAATTTCTTAAAGGGACAGTGCAGCATAATTTTTTTTTTGCATTAAAGAATTTTTATTCAATTATTGGCCAGGAACTTGCTACTATAGTTAAATGCAAGCTTTGCTTGGATAACCAAGTTGAACCTCCCCTGCCTTTATGTTCCTCATGCATAGAGAGGACTCTATTACATAAGGATAGACTTTTTGATTCTTAGCCATCAGGATGAATGCCACACATCGCCCCAAGCCTTAAAGGCGTCACAGGCAGTGCCCTGCAGTTCCTCTGAATCTCCTGGAGGAGTCTATTTGAAAGCAGAAATTGCTGCCCAGATATCTTCTGCGCTATCTGCAACATAAGCTGCTATTCCCATGCTACAGGGAAAATGCAAGAGGAAATTTAGAAATTCAGATTGAAAGGTTTCTGAGGCTACCCAAGTTGTTTTAAGTCTCATGAGGAAGATACGTCGGAAGCCTCTGAGGGTGAAATCTCAGATTCAGACAGTGTAATTTCTTCATCTGACGCTGAAGTTGTATCTTTCAGATTTAAGCTTGAAAACCTTTGTGTCTTGTTTTGGCTACCTTGTCTGTGGAGGTGTTTCCTGTTCCAGACCATGCAACAGAAATTATTGCACAAGAATG
Source organism: Bombina bombina (assembly GCF_027579735.1). NCBI lineage: Eukaryota > Metazoa > Chordata > Amphibia > Anura > Bombinatoridae > Bombina > Bombina bombina. The sequence continues at coordinate 993,746,616 of NC_069499.1, read as the reverse complement.
GGAGAGACCTGGGATCCTTTTTTCCCCGTCTCCTGTCTTTAAAAAGATGTTTCCTGTGGCAGACTCCATTAAGGAGTCGTGGCAAACGGTGCCCAAAGTGAAAGGGACAATTTCTACTCTGGCTAAGAGAACTACTATTCCTATTGAGGATAGCTGCTCTTTTAAAGATCCTATGGACAAAAAGCTGAAGGCTTATTTGAAAAGGATGTTTATTCATCAAGGTCTCCAATGGCAACCTGCAGTGTATTCCTACTGTGACAAGTGCAGCAGCCTATTGGTTCAACGCATTGTCTGAGTCTCTTCAGGTAGAGACTCCCTTGGAAGAGATCCAAGACAGGATTAAGGCTCTTAAGTTGGCCAATTCCTTTATTACTGACGCTTCATTTCAGGTAATTAAGTTGGGAACCAAAATATCTGGTTTCGCTGTTTTAGCGCACAAATCTTGGTCAGCGGATGTTTCATCTAAGTCCAAGCTTTTGGCAAATCCTTACAAGAGTAAGACTTTATTTGGACCTGGTCTGGCAGAAATTATTTCCTATATCACGGGTGGTAAAGGGTCCTTTCTGCCACAAGATAAGAAAAATAGGCCGAAAGGACGTCAGAGTAATTTTCGTTCCTTTCGTAATTTCAAAAGGTAAGTCTTCCCCTTCCTCTTCCAAGCAGGAACAGTCCAAACCTTCTTGGAAACTCAATCAGTCTTGGAACAAGGGGAAGCAATTAAAGAAACCCTGAACTGGATCCAAATCAGCATGAAGGGTTTGCCTGATCGGATCAAGCGGGGGCAGACTATCTCAGTTCTCTCAAGCATGGATACGAGATGTCCCAGATCCTTGGACAGTGGGCATAGTATCCCAAGGTTACAAATTAGAATTCAAGACCTTCCCTCCCAGGGGCAGATTCCACCTCTCAAGATTATCTGAAGACCAGATAAAGAGAGGTGTTCTTGAAATGTGTACAGGATCTTTCCTCCCTGGGAGTGATAGTTCCAGTCCCTGTACAGGAACAGGGTCTAGGTTTCTATTCCAATCTGTTCATTGTTCCCAAAAAAGAGGGAACTTTCTGACCTATTCTAGACCTAAAGTGTGTAAACAAGTTTCTCAGAGTATCGTCCTTCAAGATGGAAATATACGTTCCATTCTTCTTTTAGTGCACGAAGGTCAGTTCATGACGACCATAGACCTGAAGGATGTGTACCTTCATGTTCCCATTCCATTCACAGGGATGATTACAAATTTCTGAGATGGCTCTTCCATTTGGCCTTGACACAGCTCCCAGAATTTTCTCAAAGGCTCTGGGGGCTTTCTTGGCATTGATTCGGTCTCGGGGAATTGCTTTGGCGCCTTATCTGGATGACATTCTGATTCAGGTGCCATCTTTTCAATGTGCAAAATCTTACACAGAGATCTTGTTGTCTTTTCTACGTTCCCACGGATGGAAAGTGAATCTGGAAAAGAGTTCCCTTGTTCCAGCTATAAGGGTAGTTTTCTTAGGGTTTAACAAAGGAAAAAAGTGCAGGAGCACTAACAAAAGCTAAGGGGTCCTGGAGATCAATATACCAATCTACACATCTCGTATCGACAAAAATAATTTAACATCTAGCAAAAAAGCTAATACAGATTCATGTGGGACGTCTCCCTTACACATTAACTTTTTAAATTACAACATATAAAAACATCTGTTTAAAATCAAAAGTGAGCTTATTTATAACTTAGTCATACAACAATAAACAATGTCCACCTTTAAAATTCCACCTTAAAAATAGAACAGTCAGAATATGTCCAAATAACCACCTTGTTTTTTCAGGATGTGTAACAAAACAGATGTATAGTCTTATCTTGCTGGAATGATAACACTCGCAATATATGTGGATTTCACAACGGGATATCTTAGTGTCTTTGCATTGTATAATGCAAATGTATCTCCAGGACCCCTTAGCTTTTGTTAGTGCTCCTGCACTTTTTTCCTTTGTTAAATACTTTTATCATTTGGCGTTCTTGGGGAAGAAACAGCCTGTAAGTAAGCTTAGGGGTTAATTACTGGCGCCATAAATAGCACTTTTGTACTTAGTTTTCTTAGGGACCATAATAGATTCCCTATCGATGAAAATATTTCTGAAGGAGATCAGAAAAGCCAAAATTCTTTCTTCTTGCCTCTCTCTACAGTCTACTGTTCGGCCATCAGTGGCTCAATGTATGGAGGTTATTGGTCTGATGGTAGCTTCCATGGACATCATCCCCTTTGCTCGATTCCATTTGAGAGATCTGCAATTGTGCATGCTCAGGCAATGGAATGGGGACTATGCAGATCTGTCTCAGAGGATAGATCTAGATCAGTCGACAAGAGACTCCCGTGGTGTCTTTCACAGGAACATCTCTCCCAGGGAGCATGATTTCAGAGACCATCCTGGGTGATTGTGACCACGGACACCAGCCTGCTGGGCAGGGGAGCAGTCTGGGACTCATTAAAGGCACAGGGACTCTGGACTTGGGAGGAGTCTGCTCTCCCCATAAACATCTTGGAGTTGAGAGCGATTTTCAATGCTCTGATGGCTTGGCCTCAGTTGTCCTTAGCCTGGTTTATCAGGTTCCAGTCAGACAACATAACCTCAGTGGCTTACATAAACCACCAGGGAGGAACTCGGAGTTCCTTAGCCATGAAAGAGGTGGCTCGGATTATTCAGTGGGAGGAAGCTCACAATTGCTGTCTATCTGCCATCCACATGGGAAGCAGATTTTCTGAGCAGACAGACCTTTCATCCCAGGGAGTGAGAACACATCTGGAGGTGTTCTCCAGCTTGACCCTCAGATGGGGGGGGGGGTGCTGGAGTTGGATCTGATGGTGTCTCGGCATAATGCCAAGCTCCCGAGGTACGAATCGAGGTCAAGGGATCCTTAGGCCTCTCTGAAAGATGCTCTGGCGGTCCCTTGGGATTTCAGGCTGGCATACCTGTTTCCTACATTCGCTTTCCTTCCACGAGTCATTGCTCGTATCAAACAGGAAAGAGCTTCAGTGATTCTAATAGTCCCTGCAGGGCCTCGCAGGATCTGGTATGCAGACCTAGTGGAAATGTCGTCTCTTCCACCTTGGAGACTGCTTCTGAGGGAGGACCTTCTACTTCAGGGTCCCTTCCTTCATCCAAATCTCGTTTCTCTGAAGCTGACTGCTTGGAGATCGAACGCTTAGTTCTGTCTAAGCGTGGGTTTTCTGAGTCGGTCATTGAGACCATGATTCAGGCTTTGCAAGCCTGTTACTAGGAAAATTTACCATAAGATATGGCGTAAATATCTTTATTGGTGTGAGGATTCCTAGGATTTTGTCTTTTTTCCAGGATGGTCTGGAGAAGAATTTGTTGGTCAGTACCCTGAAGGGTCAGATTTCTGCCTTTATATATTTTGCTACATAAGCGTCTGGAGGATGTGCCAGATGTGCAATTCTTTTGTCAGGCCTTGGTCAGAATCAGGCCTGTGTTTAAGTCCGTGACTCCTCCTTGGAGTCTTGACCTTGTTCTTAGAGTTTTGCAGCAGGCTCCGTTTGAGCCTATGTGTTCCATAGACATTAAGTTGTTATCTTGGAAGGTTTTGTTTCTTATTGCTTTTTCATATGCTCGGTGCTTCTCAAAACTCTTTGAAGCGGGATTCGCCTTACCTAACTTTCATGCCGATAAGACGATCCTTCGTACTATGTTTGGTTTTCTTCCTAAAGTAGTTTTGGATAGAAATATTAATCAGGAAATTGTTGTTCCTTTTCTGTGTCCTAATCCTCCTCATAAAGAACGTTTGCTGCACAACCTGGATGTTGTGCGACCTCTAAAATCTACCGACAGGCTACTAAGGATTTTCGCCAGTCTTCTGCTTTGTTGGTTTGTTTCTCTGGGAAACGTAAAGGTCAGAAAGCTACTGCTACTTCTCTTTCTCTATGGTTGAGAAGTATAATTCGTTTGGCCTATGAGACTGCTGGACAGCAGCCTTCTGAGAGAATTACAGCTCATTCTACTAGGGCTGTCTCCTCTCAATGGGCTTTCAAAAATGAAGCTTCTGTGGAACAGATTTTCAAGACTGCAACTTTTTCCTCTCTGCATACTTTTTCCAAATTCTACAAATTTTATACTTTTGGCTCGGCTGAGGCTTCCTTTGGGAGAAAGGTTCTTCAAGCGGTGGTGCCTTCTGTTTAGGTCACCCTGTCTTGTCCCTCCCTATTCCTCTGTGTACTCTAGCGTGGGTATTGGTTCACAACAGTAATTGAGGACGCCGTGGACTCACCATATCTTAGGAAAGAAAACAAAATGTATGCTTACCTGATAAATGTCTTTCTTTCCGGATATGGGGAGTCCACGGCCCCGCCCTTTTTATTTAAGACAGGTTTTTTTTTTGTTTTGTTTTTTACTAACCTCAGGCACCTCTACACCTCTGGTGCACTTTGCCTCCTTCTGCTCTGCAGAAGTGATATTCCCAACAGTAATTGAGGACACCGTGGACTCACCATATCCGGAAATAAATACATTTATCAGGTAAGCATATATATATTTTTTTCTCTACTGCACAGTGGGGCCTCTCAAATTATTAGACCACTGGTTCTTACACTCTTCACCACCTCTAAGGTGGCCAAGAAAAATTGCCTCTAACTCGCTTGCTCGGGGTGATTGACAGACTCTTCTCTCATGCGATTGGCCGGAGTGTGTAATGATACATACGGGCCAGCAGAGGAACAGATCTGCTGACAGTATGCAGCGAAGGTGTGCGACAACTTCTCAAGTTGCTAGGCACGTCCCCCAGTCGGATCAACCGCCATTTGTTTCCAGAATGGAGCAGGACATGCAAAAGTTAGGATGTTCCATGCCATCCTAAAGGCATTTAAGCCCAGCACTTTTAGGCGGGCATGGAACGTCCTATTGCTGTCTAGGGGTTATTAAATATTATGTAGTGAACAGCACTTTAAAGGGACATTAAACACTTTGAGATGGTAATATAAAATGATAAATTATATATATATATATATAAAGTATATACTTTCACTATTTATTTTGCCCCCTTTTCCCGTAATTCCATTCTGAAATTGTGAGCTTTTCAGTTCCTGTTATAAAATGGAAGTGCAGAACACTGTTGTATTCCAGACAGCCATTGGCTGCACACTCTAGTGACCTATTTATAGCTGTCCCTAATTGGCCACAGCAGAGACGGTAATCTAAGTTACAACATGGCAGCTCCCATTATTTTATAGACACTAAAACTACACTTATTTTGTCAATATTTAAACCGCTAATAAAACTTTAATAAATTATACATGTTATTTCAGACTAATCTTTTCTTTGAATGCTTCATTCTATCTAGCCTTTATTTAGTGTTTTATGTCCCTTTAATTCTTATGTTTAAACTGACATTTGCAAGAGTTAATTCCCCACTTCCATTTTTCTAAACTGTCTCTTCAAACTATGAAGAATCTTTTTTTTTTTTGTATTGGTCTAGGCTACACAATGTAATTAATGCTTTCTAAATTTACAGATAAGTGATCTGAAGCAGTTATTTAATGTATTTATGCTACTGAAATACACTGCCCAGCTATAACAAAATAGCCTTGTAGTATAATTTTACTATTTAAGCAAGCAATTCTCCCATTTAATGAATAATAGATGAGGAAATACACTTTCTATAGCTATAACAGAAATCTATATATAAAATCTTAAAAACAATAAATTGTGCTTGTAATACTTCATTCCTTTAAGTGTGATTGTTGTGTAAGTTCATATTTCTCCTTTGACAGGTCCGTCCCCCACTTGTGACCACAGTTAGCAACCTTAAACCAAGCTCTGGAACTCGGTAAGCAAACTATTAATATTTTTTCCCTGTAGTTTATTCCGATCCTCTAACTCATTTCTTTATCTTTTTCCAAAGAAGATTATCATCAGGTTATTGAACATATAGTAATAAAATTACTTTATGTTTGCTCATCATTGCAGCTGTCACTGATTCTCTGTTGTTTCTAATGTGGGTCAGAGAGAAACTGAAAGCGTAAAATTCTAGTTTTTCAGGATATGAGACTCGTCACCTTTATGCCACACATCATACTATAGTTTTTGGTCTATTCTAGACATTATGTGCACATTTCTCTCTGGATTCTGCTGTGTGAAGCCTCTTTTCCTCCTCCCATGAGGTTCTCATGTTATATTATGCACTTTGTGCAGCATGTTCATTTTCTTATATTCTAGGGCATATGTGTGCGCATTATTTATTTCATTCATATCAATTACAAGGGTACACATACCATTTAGTAGCATTCATTCTTCTTTTATCAGTTTGGGATGTTTTGGTTTTTAGTATTTTTTTCACATTCTGTGTGGTGTCTGATTTTCTTGGAGAAGTTTTGTTTAGTCTCGGTTTCTTTCCATTATTAGGCATCCAGCAAGACCCTTAAAGTGATACTAAACCCAAATATTTTCTTTAATAATTCAGATAGAGCATGCAATTTTAAGCAACTTTCTTATTTACTCATATTATCAATTTTTCTTCATTTTCTTGCTATCTTTTTTTAAAAAGCAGGAATTTAAAATTAGGAGCTTGCCTATTTTATGGTTCAAAACCCTGGGTAGTGCTTACTTATTGGTGGCCACATGTAGCCACCAATAAGCAAGCATAACCCAGGTTCTCAACCAAAAATGGGTCGACTCTCTTAAGCTTTACATTCCTGCTTTTAAAATAAAGATAGCAAGAGAACGAAGAAAAATTGATAATAGAACATGCAATTTCAAGCAACTTTTTAATTACTCCTATCTGAATCATTAAAGAAAAAGTTTGGGTTTAGTGTCCCTTTAAAAGTACAGATGCTGCTCCCATATGTTTTTATATCACTAAGATTTGAGAGGCGGGCATAACTGCAGTGACTAAATATAAAGGAGCACATATCTATGCTGCAAATAATTTAGTGTACTGTTAATGTGTTTGTGTTTTTATGCATTTATGCCTCATTCAAAAACTATTAATATGATAAGTTTAGAATACTTCATTTATTATGTGGCACCAGGGAAACGTCTTGCAAATTCTAGGATGTGTAATGCATTACTTTCATCTGTGCTTTTGAATATTATTGTGATAGATTTTTACTTTTTTTGAGCTTCTTCCATTTTATCAGCTACTTTTGTTTTGATACAAATCCATATTTGAAACATTGGTTTCTATACCAATGTTTACATCAGAGCTTTCCAAACTTTTCATGTTGGTGACACACTTTTTAAACCTACATCATTTTGTGACACAGTAATTCAGTTGTACTAGCAAACAGGAGGTTAAACTAACTTGTTTTAAGAGATACAGACACATACATAAATTATATAATAACGAAATGAATTTACAAGTAACAGTATGTATGTGCAAGAATTAAAAAAAAAAGTTTAACACCAATAGCTACTTACTATTTTAATGGGATGTATGAGGTTGATGGGATGAACACAGATTCTGAATATTTTGTGAAATATTACATAAAGACACTCGCATTTCATCATCAAGCATTTTTAAGCTTCCACTTCCTATCCATATATCAAGAGCAGGAGCAGCAATGCACTACTGGGAGCTAGCTGTAAAAAAAAAAAAACAACAATTTGACTTCGGACTTCAGCTCAGCGTTTAAGCTGCTGCCATCAGAGCTCTGCGAGTCTGATTGACTACTGTCCACGCTGCAAACACACTGCTGTCACACTCACTGACTACACATGCAGTCATGAGCCGATTGAGGAGACTACACGTGCAGCCAGGAGCCAATGTGCCGCCAATGGGAATAGTTTCATATCCCACTGAGCTGCGCTAATAGGTTAAGATGATCTGTGACCCACTAGGTATCAATCACGTGTCAACCATGTGATATGCGTAGCAGGCAGACAGCAAGTCTGAAACCAAAAAAAAATTTAATTAAAAAAAAATTGTGCTGAAGCTGAAACACACCTACACACTGCAGTCGACACACAGTTTGGAAAGCACCGGTTTACATATTCCAGTATGTGAGGACAGTTATATTATGATGCAGTCTAATGCTGACTAAGTTGATCACCTACATATTGTATCTCTATTACATTATTGATTAAGTGAGAATTATATAGCAGTAATCCATTAACTACATCACATTAAGAAAAAAGAGACTATATCCCCCTGTGGTATCTCATGTATAGTATATTAGGTAATTTCTTATTTTATAAAATGGATGTGCGAATTGTCACCTTTTGACCATGACCTTTATTATCCAAATGGCCTAGGAACGATCTGTCAAATATATGGCCCCAGATCTTGAACACTATAAGAATCAATTCCAGTCCATTGGAAAAAAATATTTAATGATTTTCTACAGAAGATCACAATTCGAGTCTATGTGGATTTTTTGTAGATGAGTCAGTTGATACATTTTTTTTAAAGAATTGTAATTGCTCCCATAATTAATATATGTCTACACGTAATGCTTATTTATAAGGCACAGTGGCAGCTAATATTGCTTTAATAGTATAAAATGGAGGGAGTTCTACTGACCTGGTTCTCAAGATAGGACCTTTTCCTCTTAAGGACATGACGAGTCCACGGATCATCTTCATTACTTATGGGATATTCTCCTCCTGCCTGCAGGAGGCGTCAAAGAGCACCTACAGCAAAGCTGTTAAATAGTCCCTCCCTTCCCCTCCAACCCAGTCATTCTCTTTGCCTGCGTTAGTAATAGGAGATGGCCAAGTGAGGTGTTAGAGAAAGATTCTTCAATCAAGAGTTTGTTATTTTTAAGTAGTGCCAGGATGTACTACTTTGCTCTGGGGTGTAGCCTAGACCTAATCAGTCTCTACAATAGGGCTTTTTGGTGGCTTTAAAGCATTAGGAACTGGTGGGACATAATTCTCACTGCGCCTCCTAAGATATTGCTGCCCCATTATAGATAGCCTAAGCGCATGGTAACTCAGGCTGATCTGCTTCCACAGGGCTATGAGAGGGAGAAATAGGATCCTCTTACACCTGATGGACGACCCTGCTATCAGGCAGCATGGAGGTAAGTGCTATTTGTTTTTCATTCTGGAACAGGCAGAGTGATTATGGCACTTTACTTATCCTAATTTTTACACTTATGATAATCTGCTAGTGCAGCTCCGGGACAAAAATCCTCTTATTGAGATATAGGGGTTGTCTTTTTGCAAGTCAGTATGTACAGGCACTGGGGAGACTGCTTTTAATACTTTTTACATTTTATGTATTTTATTATGGATGCCGGGCTAGATAGGATTATTTAATGTACGCCCACGATGGGCGGGGCCTATTTCCGCGCGCTTCCTCATTCTGGTTGCTATCCGGGCTGAGAAGTCGCATGGAGTTCTACTGCCGCATGGCTACTGTTTATAACATATTTGGTCAGGCGGTAGTAGTGCTCCCGGCAAGCAACGTTTTCTGTTTTTCCTCCGGTTGGTCCTGGGAGGTCGATCGCTTGTTTGGTGGCAGGTAGGCACCTCAGCAGGCTGCTGAGGTGTAGATGTGTCTGGAACAGCATTCATTTCGTGTTTTTTTACGATATTATAAAAAAGACAGAAAAAATTTGTTGGGTTTAAAATTTAAAGGCACAGGCTGATTAATTTCAGAACGGTTTAAGTTAATTTTTCCATCTCAAATTTACTTGTTGGGGATTTACATTTGCTGGATATCTTTTGGTTCTGTCTTAAAGACACAGTTACATATATTTAAAAAAAAAAAAGTTTATTTTATGTGAGAGATGGATACTGAAGCTGATTAATTTGCTCTTTGCTCTATGTGTTTGAATGCCCAGGTTGAACCCCCTATTCCTTTTTGTTGCTCATGTGTTGAGAGGGCCTTGAGTTGCAAAGAAAGGATTTTTCATGAGCAAGCCTCTTCTAAGGCGGATGCTTCTCAGGGTCTCAAGATGAGATTCAGAGTATTTCGCAGCGGTCTCCCCAAATGTCCCAAGAGATTTCGCCCGCTCAAGCAGTGCCCTGTACTAATACGTTAGCTTCAAATATTTCCTTAATGGACATAGCTAAGGTAGTGTCTTCTTCTATTTCTGATACATTATCTGCCTTTCCCATGTTTCAAGACAGACGTAAAAGAAGGAGTGACCATGGAGTCAGTAAGGATACTGATGCATTGGTGTCATTTTCAAATTTTCCCTCTCAAGAACATGAGTTGGAGGGTTCGGAGTCTTTATCTGAAGGTGAACTTTCTGATTCTGGAAGTTCTGCACCTTTTTCAGATTCGGAGGTGGTTTCTTTCAGGTTTAAGTTAGAACACCTCCGCCTGTTACTCAGGGAGGTATTAACAACTTTAGATGATTGTGTGACTACAGTAGTAGTGGCTCCTGAAAAGTTGTGTAAGATGGATAAATATTTTTAAACTCCCTCGTATTCAGATGTTTTTCTAATACCTTAGAAGACTTTGGAGATTATTTCTAAAGAATGGGATAGACCAGGTATTCCTTTTTCTCCATTCCCGGTCTTTAAGAAAATGTTGCCTGTAGCGGATGCTATAAAGGAAAATTGGCAGACAGTCCCTAAGGTGAAAGGAGCTGTTTCCACCCTGGCTAAACGTACAACTATTCCTATTGAGGATAGCTGTGCCTTTAAGGATCCTATTATGGACAAGAAGTTGAAAGGATTACTTTAGAGGATTTATACCCATCAGGGGTTATTAGTACAGCCTACTGCATGCATTGCCACGGTTACTAGTGCAGCGGCTTATTGGTTTGACGCTCTGTCTGAGTCTCTCAGACATGAGACCCCTTTGGAGGAAATCCAGGATGGGATTAAGGCACTGAAATTAGCTAATGCCTTTATTACTGATGCTTTGTTTCAAATTACTAAATTAGCTGCAAAGACTTCAGGGTTTTCGATCTTGGCCCGCAGAGCCTTTTGGTTAAAACCCTGGGCTGCGGATGTCTCTTCCAAGTCTAAGCTTCTAACAATTCCTTACAAGGGTAAGACCTTGTTTGGACCTGGTCTAAAGGAAATTATTTCCGATATCTCTGGAGGTAAGGGTCATCTACTTCCTCAGGATAAGAGAAACGAGCAAAAGGGACGTCAAAGTAAATTTCGTTCTTTTCGAAATTTCAAGAGTCATTTATTTGTTTCCTTCACCAGACAGGACGGAAACTTTACCCAGCCTAAGCCTACTTGGAGACCCAACCAGTCACAGAGCAAGGGAAAACAATCCAAGAAGCCTGCTGCTGAATCCAACACGGCATGAAGGGTTTGCCCCCGATCCAGGGCCGGATCTGGTCGGGGCAGACTATCTTTTTTCGTTCAGGCATGGGTAAGAGATGTTCAGGATCCCTGGCCTATAGAGATTGTGTCCAGGGGATACAGACTGGAGTTCAAAGCTTTTTCTCCTCTGGGAAGGTTTCTCATTTCAAGGTTATCTGCAAACGAGATAAAAAAGAGAGGTGTTCTTATGTTGTGTAAGAGACCTCTCCTCCATGGGAGTGATTGTTCCAGTTCTTACTCGGGAACAAGGAGAAGGTTTTTATTCCTATCTGTTTGTAGTTCCCAAAAAGGAGAGAGTTTTAAGGCCAATCTTAGACCTCAAGAGTCTAAACAAATTTCTCAGAATCCCATCATTCAAGATGGAGACTATTCGCACTATTCTGCCATTGATTCAGGAGGGTCAATTCATGGTGACGGTGGACTTAAATGATGCATATCTTCATGTTCCTATCCACAAGGAACATCACAAGTTCCTAAGATTTGCATTTCTGGACAAACATTTCCAGTTTGCGGCTCTTCCTTTTGGGTTGGCCACAGCACCCAGAAACTTCACAAAGGTTCTAGGGTCTCTTTTGGCGGTCCTAAGAGCACGGGGCATTGCAGTAGCGCCTTACCTGGATGATATTCTAATCCAGGCGCCATCTTACCATCAAGCAAAGTCTCATACCGACACAATCGGATTGATGGTAGCGGCGATGGACATCGTCCCATTTGCTCGGTTCCATCTCAGACCTCTGCAGCTGAACATGCTCAGACAGTGGAATGGAGATTATGCGGACTCAAATAGTAATGAAGAAGGAGACAAGATACTCTCTTCAATGGTGGTTGTCTCTGGATCATCTTTCTCAGGGAACCTGCTTTCACAGACCTACCTGGGTAATTGTGACAACAGACGCCAGTCTTTTAGGATGGGGAGCCGTCTGGGGTTCTCTGAAGACTCAGGGAGTGTGGACCCGGACGGAGTCTCTTCTTCCTATCAACATTCTGGAATTGAGAGTGATTTTCAATGCTCTTCTGGCCTGGCCTCAGTTGGCCTCGGCCCGGTTCATCTGATTTCAGTCGGACAACATAACGACTGTTGCCTACATCAATCATCAGGGAGGAACGAGGACTTCCTTGGCCATGTCAGAAGTATCCAAGATCATTCAGTGGGCGGAGAACCGCTCTTGTCATCTGTCAGTGATCCACATCCCAGGGGTGGACAACTTGGTGGCAGATTTTCTAAGCAGACAGACTTTCCATCCGGGCGAGTGGGAACTTCATCCGGAAGTGTTCTCAAGTCTGATCCTCAAATGGGGTCAACCGGAGTTGGATCTCATGGCATCTCGTCAGAATGCCAAGCTTCCGAGGTACGGGTCGAGGTCCAGGGATCCGCAGGCGGAACTGATAGATGTTCTGGCAGTTCCTTGGTCCTTCAAGCTGGCATACCTGTTTCCCCCGTTTGCACTTCTTCTTCGTGTCATTGCTCGACTCAAACAGGAGAGGGCTCCTGTGATCCTCATTGCTCCTGCCTGGCCTCGCAGGACTTGGTATGCGGACCTGGTAGACATGTCGTCTCTACCACCTTGGAGACTTCCGTTGAGGAAGGATCTTCTTATTCAAGGTTCTTTCCTTCACCCAAATCTAGTTTCTCTGAAGCTGACTGCTTGGAGATTGAATGTTTGATTTTGTCAAAACGAGGTTTTTCTGATGCGGTCATTGAGACCTTGGTTCAGGCTCGTAAGCCGGTAACTAGAAAGATTTACCATAAGATATGGAGTAAATATCTTTATTGGTGCAAATCTAATGGCTACTCGTGGAGTAAGATTAGGATTCCGAGAATTTTAGCTTTTCTCCAAGAGGGATTGGAGAAGGGTTTGTCGGCTAGTTCCTTAAAAGGTCAGATTTCGGCTTTGTCGGTGTTACTACATAAACGTCTGGCAGAGGTTCCAGATGTTCAATCTTTCTGTCAGGCTCTGGTCAGGATCAGACCTGTATTTAAGCCTATTGCTCCTCCATGGAGTCTTAATTTGGTTCTTAATGTTCTTCAAGGGGTTCCGTTTGAACCTATGCATTCCTTTAAACTTCTGTCTTGGAAGGTTTTATTTCTGGTTGCTATTTCTTCTGCTCGTAGAGTGTCCGAGCTCTCGGCGTTGCAATGCGCTTCCCCTAATCTCATTTTTCATGCAGATAAGATTGTGTTTCGTACCAAGTTGGGTTTTCTTCCTAAGGTAGTTTCTTGATGTTGTTCGTGCTTTGAAGTTTTATTTACAGGCGACGAAGGATTTTCGTCAGTCTAATTCTTTATTTGTTGTTTTCTCAGGGAAACGAAGGGGTCAATAGGGGATGGCTACTTCGCTTTCTTTTTGGTTGAGGAGTATCATTCTCTTTGCTTATGAAACCACTGGGAAGCAGCCTCCTGAGAGGATTACAGCTCATTCTACCAGAGCTGTGACTTCTTCATGGGCATTCAAGAATAAAGCAACTGTTGAACAGATTTGTAAAGCTGCTACTTGGTCCTCTCTTCACACTTTTTCTAAATTCTACAAATTTGATACTTTTGCCTCAGCTGAGGCGGCTTTTGGGAGAAAGGTTCTTCAAGCAGTGGTGCCTTCTGTTTAGGTATCCTGTCTTGTCCCTTCCGTTTCATCTGTGTCCTCTAAGCTTGGTTATTGTATCCCATAAGTAATGAAGATGATCCGTGGACTTGTCATGTCTTTAAGAGGAAAAGAAAATGTATTCTTACCTGATAAATTTGTTTCCTCTGGACATGACGAGTCCACGGCTCGCCCTGTCTGTTTAGACAGGATGTTATTTTTTCTAAACTTCAGACACCTCTGCACCTTTGGTTTTTCCTTTCTCTTCCTAACTTCGGTCGAATGACTGGGTTGGAGGGGAAGGGAGGGACTATTTAACAGCTTTGCTGTAGGTGCTCTTTGCTGCCTCCTGCAGACAGGAGGAGAATATCCCATAAGTAATGAAGATGATCTGTGGACTTGTCATGTCCAAGAGGAAACAAATTTATCAGGTAAGAATACATTTTCTTTTTTGGAGGATATAAATAACAATCGGCTAGATTATGAGTTGTGCGGTAACAGTGGTGCATTACTAACTTGCAGTTTATTGTCACCGCTCACTTACCTGCAGCGCTGGTATTACGGATTTTTATCAACCCGGCGTTAACAGGCAAGTAGTGAGCGTAGAGCAAAATTGCGCTCCACACTGCACTCCAATACTAGCGCTGCTTAACTCAGCGGTGAGCTGGTTGTACGTGCTCGTGCACGATTTCCCCATAGACATCAATGGGGAAAGCCGGCTGAGAAAAAGTCTTAACACCTGCAAAAAAAGCAGAGTAAAACTCAGTAACTCAGCCCTATTGATTCCTATGGGGAAACTACATTTATGTTTACACCTAACACCCTTACATGAACCCCGATTCTAAACACCCCTAATCTTACACTTATTAACCCCTAATTTGCCTCCTCCGACATCGCAGACACCTACATTATTCTTATTAACCTCTAATCTGCTGCCCCCAACATCGCCGACACCTACATTATATTTATTAACACCTAATCTGCCGCCCCCAACGTCGCCGCCACTATACTAAATTTAGTAACCCCTAATCTGTCGCCGCCACTATATTAAATGTATTAACCCCTAAATCTAAGTCTAACCCTAACACCCCTAACTTAAATATAATATAAATAAATCTAAAGAAAATTCCTATCATTACCTAAATAATTCCTATTTAAAACTAAATACTTACCTATAAAATAAACCCTAAGCTAGCTACAATATAACTAATAGTTATATTGTAGCTAGTTTAGGGTTTATTTTTATTTTACAGGCAAGTTTGTATTTATTTTAACTAGGTAGAATAGTTACTAAATAGTTATTAACTATTTAATAACTACCCAGGTAAAATAAATACAAATTTACCTGTAAAATAAAACCTAACCTATGTTACAATAACACCTAACACTACACTACAATTAAATAAAATCCCTGAATTAAATACAATTGGCTAAATTACAAAAAAAAACACACTAAATTACAGAAAATAAAAAACAAATTACAAGATCTTTAAACTAATTACACATAATTTAATAGCCCTATCAAAATAAAAAAGCCCACCCAAAATAAAAAAAAACTAGCCTAAACTACCAATAGCCCTTAAAAGGGCCTTTTGCGGGGCATTGCCCCAAAGAAATCAGCTCTTTTACCTGTAAAAAAAAAAAATACAAACACACCCCCAAACAGTAAAACCCACCACCCACACAACCAAACCCCCCAAATAAAAGCCTAACTAAAAAAACCTAAGCTCCCCATTGCCCTGAAAAGGGCATTTGGATGGGCATTGTCCTTAAAAGGGCATTTAGCTCTATTGCTGCCCAAAGCCCTAACCTAAAAATAAAACCCACCCAATACACCCTTAAAAAATCCTAACACTAACCCCCGAAGATCCACTTACCGGGAGAAGTCTTCATCCAAGCAGCAAGATGTCCTCAACGAAGCCGGCAGAAGTGGTCCTCCAGACGGGCAGAAGTCTTCATCCAGGCGGCATCTTCTATCTTCATCCATCCGGCGCAGAGCGGCTCCATCTTCAAGACATCCGGCGCGAAGCATCCTCTTCTTCTGACGTCTTCTTCTGGAATGAAGGTACCTTTAAGTGACGCCATCCAAGATGGCGTCCCTTAGATTCCGATTGGCTGATAGAATTCTATCAGCCAATCGGAATTAAGGTTAAAAAAATCCTATTGGCTGATTCAATCAGCCAATAGGATTGAACTTCAATCCTATTGGCTGATCCAATCAGCCAACAGGATTGAGCTGGCATTTTTTCAACCTTAATTCCGATTGGCTGATAGAATTCTATCAGCCAATCGGAATCTAAGGGATGCCATCTTGGATGACGTCACTTAAAGGTACCGTCATTCCAGAAGAAGACGTCGGAAGAAGAGGATGCTCCGCGCCGGATGTCTTGAAGATGGAGCCTTCTGCCTGTCTGGAGGACCACTTCTGCCGGTTTCGTTGAGGACATCTTGCCGCTTGGATGAAGACTTCTCCCGGTAAGTGAATCTTCGGGGGTTAGTATTAGGATTTTTTAAGGGTGTATTGGGTGGGTTTTATTCTTAGGTTAGGGCTTTGGGCAGCAATAGAGCTAAATTCCCATCCAAATGCCTTTTCAGGGCAATGGGGAGCTTAGGTTTTTTTTAGTTAGGCTTTTATTTGGGGGGGTTGGTTGTGTGGGTGGTGGGTTTTACTGTTGGGGGGAGTTGTTTGTATTTTTTTTTACAGGTAAAATTGCTCATTTTTTTGGGGCAATGCCCCGCAAAAGGCCCTTTTAAGGACTATTGGTAGTTTAGTTTAGGCTAGGTTTTTTTTATTTTGGGTGGGCTATTAGATTAGGTGTAATTTTTAAAGATCTTGTAATTTGTTTTTTATTTTCTGTAATTTAGTGTTTGTTTAATTTAGCTAATTTTATTTAATTGTATTTAATGAAGGGAATTTATTTAATTGTAGTGTAGTGTAAGGTGTTATTGTAACATAGGTTAGGTTTTATTTTACAGGTAAATTTGTATTTGTTTTAGCTAGGTAGTTATTAAATAGTTAATAACTATTTAAAAACTATTCTACCTAGTTAAAATAAATACAAACTTGCCTGTAAAATAAAAATAAACCCTAAGATAGATACAATGTAACTATTATTTATATTGTAGCTAGCTTAGGGTTTATTTTATAGTTAAGTATTTAGTTTTAAATAGGAATAATTTAGGTAATGATAGGAATTTTCTTTAGATTTATTTAAATTATATTTAAGTTAGGGGGTGTTAGGGTTAGACTTAGATTTAGGGGTTAATACATTTAATATAGTGGCGGCGATGTTGGGGGCGACAGATTAGGGGTTAATAAGTGTAGGTAGGTTGCGGCGACATTAGGGGCGGCAGATTAGGGGTTAATAAATATAATGTAGACGTCGGCGATGTTGGGGGCAGCAGATTAGGGGTTCATAAGTATAATGTAGGTGGTGGCGATGTCCGGAGCAGCAGATTAGGGGTTAATAAATGTAGGTAGGTGGCGGTGATGTTAGGGACGGCAGATTAGGGGTTATTAATATTTAACTAGTGTTTGCGAGGCAGGAGTGCTGCGGTTTAGGGGTTAATATGTTCTAGTGGCGGCGATGTCCGGAGCGGCAGATTAGGGGTTAAAAATGTATTATAGTGTTTGCGATGCGGGAGGGCCTCGGTTTAGGGGTTAATAGGTAGTTTATGGGTGTTAGTGTACTTGTTAGCACTTTAGTTATGAGTTTTATGCTACAGCTTTGTAGTGTAAAACTCATAACTACTGACTTTAAAATGCGGTAGGAATCTTGGCGGTAGAGGGTGTACCGCTCACTTTTTGGCCTCCCAGGCAGACTCGTAATACCGGCGCTATGGAAGTCCCATAGAAAAAAGCCTTTACGAAATTTACGTGAGTTGCTTTGCGTTAAAGGGACAGTCAAGTATAAATTAAACTTTCATTATTCAGATAGGACTTTTAATTTTAATTGACTTTCCAATTTACTTTTATCATCAAATTTGCTTTTTTCTCTTGGTATTCTTAGTTTAAACTAAACCTAGGTAGACTCATATGCTAATTTCTAAGCCTTTGAGGGCTGTCTCTTATCACATGCTTTTTAAATCTCTTTTCAACACAAAGAGACAGAAAGTACACGTGGGCTATATAGATAACACTGTGTTCAGGCACAGGGGGTTATTTAAGATCTAGCACAATACAATGCTACATTTAAGACAATAGATAATAAACAGTCACAGTCATGTGATCAGGGGGCTGGAAGAAGGTCCCTAGATACAGGGTAATCACAGAGGTAAAAAGTATATTATTATAACTGTGTTGGTTATGCAAAACTGGGGAATGGGTAATAAAGGGATTATCTATCTTTTAAAACAATAACAATTCTATGGTTGACTGTCCCTTTAAGGCCAAAAGAGTGTGCGGTACACCTATACCTGTAAGACTCGTAATAGCAGCGGGCGTAAAAAGCAGCATTAGGAGCTATTAACTCTGCTTATTTACCTTATCGCACAACTCGTAATCTAGCCGATAGATAGGAGTCTAACATTTAAGCATGAAATTAGTACAGAAACAATGAGCTTTTTGAATGTAGAAGTTTAACATTATAGATTCCAGAATTAAAACTAAGACTTTTTAAAAAAAAAGTTGATTCAAACTATTTCATCCATATGGAGAGCTGACACTTAGATAGGTGGATTAATAACATTCCTAAAAGCCAGTTTCTCAGGATTAGAAAAAATTGTTCAGAATTAAGTGACTATGACAAACAAAGTCTAAAAAATAAATTTGAGAAAAAGGGAAAAAACATAAAAAAGGCTTTAGAGTTTGGGAGAGACACTAATAGGGAAAGCTTACTAATAACGAAATAGAGAGAGAACCCACAAAATGATGACACAGAAGAAAAACTTTTTATTCGCTTTATAACAAAATAACTCTCAAAATAAATTTATAAGATCCCTTATTAATAGACATTGGAATATAATTAGAAAGGACAACATTCTGGGAGATGGGATTAAAAATGATCCCGATATTGTTTTTAGAAAAGCAAAATATCTACAGAATATCTTAGCCCCGAGCGAGTTTAAAAAGAAGAAAGAGATGAGAAGTTAACCTACATGGCTTTTTTTCCATGTTATAGTTGCACTGCCTGTAAATATAGTGTCAAAACTAAAAAAATAAAATCGACAGTGAATGATAGTGAAATGACCATTAAAGAAACTATAAGATGCAAAGACAAGGGAATCATATATATGAAACAATGTCCATGCCAAAAGCAATATTTTGGTAAAACACAAAGAATGCTACGAGATTTCATCAGAGAACATATCTGCAATATAAAAATTGGATTTGAGGGGCATTTGTTGTCAAAGCATTTCAAAGAAACACATAATGAGAATCCTAAAGGAATGCTTTTTTGGGGAGTGAAAAGAATTAGAATAAAACATAGAGGAGGAAACCTAGAGAAAGATCTGCTGTATAATGAGGCAGAATTAATATTTAAATTTAAAAGCTTGCACCCAAACGGCCTCAATGCAGAATTAGATCTATATCCCTTTTAAGATTGATCCCACTAAAATAATATATAATATTCCAATTAATATTTTTTCTGGGAATATATGATATTGTAATTTTGACATTGATATTTGATAATATCTTTGCTATAAGATTTATGTTTAAGGTCATGTTAAGAAAATATAAATTAATCTTTACTATAGATTCTTGGAGATACAATATAAGTCCTTTATCTTGCTGGATAATAATAATTTTAATTTACTGGATAATTTTTAATGTTATAAATGGTATATATACTATAATAGGATACATTGTAACAAAAATACTATATAAATCAATGTAAATGATATAGATGTTTAGAATTGAAAGCGAAAGGAACCAATGAGATAAAAAATAGTTAATAATGAATCCCTATTAAAGGGTAAAAGGACCACACTAAGGGTATCTTGACAAAGGCTAAGGCTGAAACGCGTAGATGGTACTCAAGGTCCGATAATTTTTTTTAAACAGAGCGCTCTGTGTTCCAAGGAACAAATCCAGTCACCGTCATTGGCAGAGGAAGGATCACATGGTCCGGTGGCGTCACTTACCCGAAAACAAAGAGTAAAGTCGACAGGAGACACAACGCACACGCTACTCAAAGTCACTGCACCACTCTGGACCAGTCAGTTCTCGCGACCCCTATACCAGAGAACCCAGCGAAGGGAAGAAGCGGGTAAGTGAACTGTGTAAATCAGTTCTATACCACCGCAGAATCTGACATCCCAGAGAAGGGAAGAAGCGGGTAACTGAACTGTGAAGAACGGAGGAGGGAGTATACTTAAAAAGTACTGAACGATTGACAATTATCAAGCATTTATTTGCTATTTAACGACATATTCAGAGACATATATACCACTAACAAATAAGGAGTGTTAACCCCTAAGGGGGAATTATTCATCTAAACCAATAAGGAGTCAATCTTACTGCACAGAATATTTTATACTTACCCCTAAAGAGGTTGGGGAATATGTGGACATTTGTCTTTGGAAATAATATTATTCAATAATATGAATGAATTTTATGATTTATTTTAGATTTTAGATTGTTGTCCGATCCCTTAGATTGTAGGTTAGGAATTTATCCATATCATTAGATTTTATTTTAGAAATTTGTCCACTGGTGGATCTATACATATTTGTTTGTAACTTATATATGCCGCTTTTAATGATTTATGTGTAATCAGTAAAACTTTTTAATACTTATCCAGCCTTTTTTAGAGAGTTTTTTTCACTCTATTTCCTAGGCATATGCTAATTCATTTATTATTCGTTCTCAGTGTGAGAGTGTCTAGCTTTTTAGCGTAATTGATTTTTTTGCATGTTATTGTTTCTTCAACAACATGGTTGGAGGATCAATTTTCCAAAGAGTTCTTTGATTCCTCAGACAAAGGTTACTTTTTACCATGAGTCTTTATCTAACAAAGGAAAGAAGGTTAAAATTGATGTCAGTTTGTCCAGGCCATCTCCTTTCCCTCTGTTTCTCTTTGTATGGAAGTTTTGGGTCTCATGATTGCAGCGTCAGATGCAATCCCTTTTTGTTCAGTTTCACATGAGACGTCTTCAACTTTGTAGGCTTAGTCAGTGGTGCAGGTATCATAATGTATCTCAAAAGATTTTTCTAGATCTCTGACTTGGTGGCTGGATCATCAGTTCATTATTCAGGGGGCTTCTTTTGCTTGTCATACCTGGACTGTGATCAGATGCAAGTCTTTAAGGTTGTGGAGCTGTTTGGGGATCAATTAGAGCACTGGGAGTTTGGCATCCTCGGGAGGTGCAGTTACCAATAAATATTCTGGAACTTCATGCTATTTTCAGACTTCGCCTATGTGGAAAAGGGAGTCTCATCTCCAATTTCAGACAGACAATGTCCCAGCAGTAACTTATTTCAACCATCAGGGGGCAACTCACAATTCCCTAGCCATGGTGGAAGTGGCTCATATTCTCTCATGGGCAGAAATCAATTCCTGTATAATCTTTGCGGTTCATATTCCAGGAGTAAACAACCAGGATGTGTTCAATCAGATTGTGGATCTTTGGGGTTTTCCCAGAGATAGATCTAATGGCTTCTCGTTTGAACAATAAACTTCACAGGTACTTTGTGAGGTCCAGGGATCCTCAGGCAGAATTGGATGCTCTTGCACCTCCTTGGTCATTTAAGTTTGCTTATCTGTTTCCTCCGTACTAGTATCTATTGGACAGAATAACCAAATGTTAGAGATGAACTGGCGCTAAGAAGAACTAGGGTATATAAAAAGTATCAGATTTAATCTCTAGATATTTCTACAATTAAACAACAATCATTTATAAAAAATGCAGTTATTCAATAATAAGAATACTTCTTTACTCACTACTCCTGCTACATTTGGAAACAATTTGTAGCACCGCTGTCTATCAACTACAACAGCTGCCGCCTAAGTCATTCAGGAGGAAAGCAGCCAAAAGGGTAATACGCCAACCAAACAGGCGAAAGCTGTGTCAGCTCGTGTGTGTGTGTATTAACAAATCCTCAAAACGAACGCATAATACCCGGTTGGAAGCGAGTAAAGAAGTAAGGTACCTTACCGTTCTTATTATTGAATAACTGCATTTTTTTTTTTAAATCACAAGGGAGATGTCCCTTTGGACTTTTAGTGTATATCATATGGGCTATACATGTTATATTGAATAGGCTGATCAGCTTTATTTGAATAAAAGGAATATTTATTGATATTATTTGATTGTTTAATTGTAGAAATATCTATAGATTAAATCTGATATTTTTTATATTCTCTAGCTCTTCTTAGCGCCAGTTCATCCCTAACATTTGGTTATTCTGTCCAATAGATAATACTGGGGAGGAGTAGTATATCCTGAAGTAGGCTATAGCAGGGTTCTTCAAACTTTTTTTTACCAAAACCCAGTGCAATTATACTACATACCTTCGTGACCCTATTTTTCTGCTTGGTCTGAAAATTTCTGAAGTAATATACAAGATAGCTAAATTTTTTGGCAAAGTCACTAAAATGTGTGCATACTTTATTCCTGATTGTAGTCAAATTTAAAAGTATTGTACATCACACACTCACCGCACACTCTCATACAACACACACACCACACACTCTCATACAACACACACACCACACACTCTCATACAACACACACACCACACACTCTCATACAACACACACACACCACACACACTCTCATACAACACACACTCACCGCACACACTCTCATACAACACACACTCACCGCACACACTCTCATACAACACACACTCACTGCACACACTCTCATACAACAAACACTCACCGCACACACACTCGTACAGCACACACACCACACACTCTCATACAACACACACTCACCGCATACACTCTCATACAACACACACTCACCGCATACACTCTCATACAACAGACTCTCTGCATACATTCATACAACACTGTACACACTCTCTCATACAACACACACTCACCGCATACACTCTCATACAACAGACTCACTGCATACATTCATACAACACTGTACACACTCTCATACAACACACACTCACCGCATACACTCTCATACAACAGACTCACTGCATACATTCATACAACACTGTACACACTCTCATACAACACACACTCACCGCACACACACTCATACAGCACACACACCATACGCATTCTCATACAACACACACACACTCGCATCCAATACACACACATTTGCGCTCTCTCTCTCACACACACACACACACACACACACACACATATATATATATACGCACACGCTCACTCTCACATTTTCACACACTCAAACATTCACTCACACACATACGCTCAAAACAAACAGTTACTCAAACACTATTTCACAGACACACAAATACGCTCGCACATACATATGTTCTCACTGTTTATCTCAGCGGGGTAAGTCTTTGTGCCATTGGTGCAAGGATCAGTTAGTGCAAGTGGTTTTTACACTAATACAGATAAACAAATTAATTGCTCTGCTTTTTAAAGCCATGTCTAAAAACGTATTATGTGTCAATATCCTGGAATCCTACTTGCTTTGTTCTTTAAACATATTTTAGAAACACTGAGCTAAGGAATCTGACTTTCAGACCATCTTTACTAGATGTGATGGCTGTTACACATAGCCATGAATTTGCTGAGATTCCTTCTAATTTACAAAAAATGTGTAATGTCTTTAGGATGAGCAATAGTGTGTGTATTCTATATATATATATATATATATATATATATATATATATATATATATATATATATATATATATATACACACAACACACAGAGAAAGTCCAGCACTCACTTACAGGCTCTCAGCTAAGATTAAAAGCAAAACTGGAAGAGTTAGTTACCGCATTTGGCCAAATGGGACAAGCTCTCAATCCAAACAAACTGGGCACAAGTGAAGGGTGCACAGGCTTATGTAATCACCCTAGACCTATACAAAACAACCAGGCCTAAGCATGTTGCAGGTTCATGGGATGTGTACCCGGTCCGGTCTGAGAGTGCAGTTCCCTTCCGTGTTTATATATAACATATTTTATGTAAGAATTTACCTGATAAATTAATTTTTCATATTGGCAAAAGTCCATGAGCTAGTGATGTATAGGATATACATTCCTACCAGGAGGGGCAAAGTTTCCCAAACCTCAAAATGCCTCTAAATACACCCCCCACCACACCCACAATTCAGTTTAACGAATAGCCAAGAAGTGGGGTGATAAGAAAGGAGCGAAAGCATCAACAAGGAATTGGAATAATTGTTGTTTATACAAAAAAATCATAACCACCATAAAAAGGGTGGGTCTCATAGACTCTTGCCAATATGAAAGAAGTGAATTTATCAGGTAAATTCTTACATAAATTATGTTTCTTTCATGTAATTAGCAAGAGTCCATGAGCTAGTGACGTATGGGATATACATTCCTTCCAGGAGGGGCAAAGTTTCCCAAACCTTAAAATGCCTATAAATACACCCCTCACCACACCCACAAATCAGTTTTTACAAACTTTGCCTCCTATGGAGGTGGTGAAGTAAGTTTGTGCTAGATTCTACGTTGATATGCGCTCCGCAGCAGGTTGGAGCCCGGTTTTCCTCTCAGCGTGCAGTGAATGTCAGAGGGATGTGAGGAGAGTATTGCCTATTTGAATGCAATGATCTCCTTCTACGGGGTCTATTTCATAGGTTCTCTGTTATCGGTCGTAGAGATTCATCTCTTACCTCCCTTTTCAGATCGACGATATACTCTTATATATACCATTACCTCTGCTGATTTTCGTTTCAGTACTGGTTTGGCTTTCTACAAACATGTAGATGAGTGTCCTGGGGTAAGTAAATCTTATTTTCTGTGACACTCTAAGCTATGGTTGGGCACTTTTTTATAAAGTTCTAAATATATGTATTCAAACATTTATTTGCCTTGACTCAGGATGTTCAACATTCCTTATTTTCAGACAGTCAGTTTCATATTTGGGATAATGCATTTGAATCAATTATTTTTTTCTTACCTTAAAAAAATTTGACTTTTTCCCTGTGGGCTGTTAGGCTCGCGGGGGCTGAAAATGCTTCGTTTTATTACGTCATTGCGTCATTTTTTTGACGTTCTTTTGCGCCAAAAATGTCGGCGTTCCGGATGTGGCGTCATTTTTGGCCCCAAAAGCATTTAGCCGCCAAATAATGTGGGCGTCTTATTTTGGCGTTAAAAAATATGGGTGTCTCCCCATTATTTAAGTCTCATTTTTCATTGCTTCTGGTTGCTAGAAGCTTGTTCCTTGGCATTTTTTCCCATTCCTGAAACTGTCATTTAAGGAATTTGATCTATTTTGCTTTTTATGTTGTTTTTTTCTCTTACATATTGCAAGATGTCTCACGTTGCATCTGAGTCAGAAGATACTTCAGGAAAATCGCTGTCTGGTGCTGGAACTACCAAAGCTAAGTGTATCTGCTGTAAACTTTTGGTAGCTGTTCCTCCAGCTGTTGTTTGTACTAATTGTCATGACAAACTTGTTAATGCAGATAATATTTCCTTTAGTAATGTACCATTACCTGTTGCAGTTCCATCAACATCTAATGTTCAGAATGTTCCTGATAACATAAGAGATTTTGTTTCTGAATCCATCAAGAAGGCTATGTCTGTTATTCCTCCTTCTAGTAAACATAAAAAATCTTTTAAAACTTCTCTTTATACAGATGAATTTTTAAATGAACATCATCATTCTGATTCTAATGACTCTTCTGGTTCAGAGGATTCTGTCTCAGAGGTTGATGCTGATAAATCTTCATATTTATTTAAAATGGAATTTATTCGTTCTTTACTTAAAGAAGTACTAATTGCTTTAGAAATTGAGGATTCTGGTCCTCTTGATACTAAATCTAAACGTTTAGATAAGGTCTTTAAATCTCCTGTGGTTATTCCAGAAGTTTTTCCTGTTCCTGGTGCTATTTCTGAAGTAATTTCCAGAGAATGGAATAATTTGGGTAATTCATTTACTCCTTCTAAACGTTTTAAGCAATTATATCCTGTGCCGTCTGATAGATTAGAATTTTGGGACAAAATCCCTAAAGTTGATGGGGCTATTTCTACCCTTGCTAAACGTACTACTATTCCTACGTCAGATGGTACTTCGTTTAAGGATCCTTTAGATAGGAAAATTGAATCCTTTCTAAGAAAAGCTTATCTGTGTTCAGGTAATCTTCTTAGACCTGCTATATCATTGGCTGATGTTGCTGCAGCTTCAACTTTTTGGTTGGAAACTTTAGCGCAACAAGTAACAGATCATGATTCTCATAATATTATTATTCTTCTGCAACATGCTAATAATTTTATCTGTGATGCCATTTTTGATATTATCAGAGTTGATGTCAGGTTTATGTCTCTAGCTATTTTAGCTAGAAGAGCTTTATGGCTTAAAACTTGGAATGCTGATATGTCTTCTAAATCGACTCTACTTTCCATTTCTTTCCAGGGTAACAAATTATTTGGTTCTCAGTTGGATTCTATTATCTCAACTGTTACTGGTGGGAAAGGAACTTTTTTACCACAGGATAAAAGATCTAAGGGTAAAAACAGGGCTAATAATCGTTTTCGTTCCTTTCGTTTCAACAAAGAACAAAAGCCTGATCCTTCTTCCTCAGGAGCAGTTTCAGTTTGGAAACCATCTCCAGTCTGGAATAAATCCAAGCCTTCTAGAAAAGCAAAGCCAGCTTCTAAGTCCACATGAAGGTGCGGCCCTCATTCCAGCCCAGCTGGTAGGGGGCAGGTTACGTTTTTTCAAAGAAATTTGGATCAATTCTGTTCACAATCTTTGGATTCAGAACATCGTTTCAGAAGGGTACAGAATTGGTTTCAAGATAAGACCTCCTGCAAAGAGATTTTTTCTTTCCCGTGTCCCAGTAAACCCAGCGAAAGCTCAAGCATTTCTGAAATGTGTTTCAGATCTAGAGTTGGCTGGGGTAATTATGCCAGTTCCAGTTCTGGAACAGGGGCTGGGGTTTTATTCGAATCTCTTCATTGTACCAAAGAAGGAGAATTCCTTCAGACCAGTTCTGGATCTAAAAATATTGAATCGTTATGTAAGGATACCAACATTCAAAATGGTAACTGTAAGGACTATCTTGCCTTTTGTTCAGCAAGGGCATTATATGTCCACGATAGATTTACAGGATGCATATCTGCATATTCCGATTCATCCAGATCACTATCAGTTCCTGAGATTCTCTTTCCTGGACAAGCATTACCAGTTTGTGGCTCTGCCGTTTGGCCTAGCTACAGCCCCAAGAATTTTTACAAAGGTTCTCGGTGCCCTTCTGTCTGTAATCAGAGAACAGGGTATTGTGGTATTTCCTTATTTGGACAATATCTTGGTACTTGCTCAGTCTTTACATTTTGCAGAATCTCATACGAATCGACTTGTGTTGTTTCTTCAAGTTCATGGTTGGAGGATCAATTTACTAAAAAGTTCATTGATTCCTCAGACAAGGGTAACCTTTTTGGGTTTCCAAATAGATTCAGTGTCCATGACTCTGTCTTTGACAGAAAAGAGACGTCTAAAATTGATTTCAGCTTGTCGAAACCTTCAGTCACAATCATTCCCTTCGGTAGCCTTATGCATGGAAATTTTAGGTCTTATAACTGCTGCATCGGACGCAATCCCCTTTGCTCGTTTTCACATGCGGCCTCTTCAGCTCTGTATGCTGAATCAATGGTGCAGGGATTACACAAAGATATCTCAATTAATATCTTTAAAACCGATTGTACGACACTCTCTGACGTGGTGGACAGATCACCATCGTTTAATTCAGGGGGCTTCTTTTGTTCTTCCGACCTGGACTGTAATTTCAACAGATGCAAGTCTTACAGGTTGGGGAGCTGTGTGGGGGTCTCTGACGGCACAAGGAGTTTGGGAATCTCAGGAGGTGAGATTACCGATCAATATTTTGGAACTCCGTGCAATTTTCAGAGCTCTTCAGTCTTGGCCTCTTCTGAAGAGAGAATCGTTCATTTGTTTTCAGACAGACAATGTCACAACTGTGGCATACATCAATCATCAAGGAGGGACTCACAGTCCTCTGGCTATGAAAGAAGTATCTCGAATTCTGGTTTGGGCGGAATCCAGCTCCTGTCTAATCTCTGCGGTTCATATTCCAGGAATAGACTATTGGGAAGCAGATTATCTCAGTCGCCAAACGTTGCATCCGGGCGAATGGTCTCTTCACCCAGAGGTA
Source organism: Bombina bombina (assembly GCF_027579735.1). Classification (NCBI taxonomy): domain Eukaryota; kingdom Metazoa; phylum Chordata; class Amphibia; order Anura; family Bombinatoridae; genus Bombina; species Bombina bombina. Next base: position 993,718,569 of record NC_069499.1, on the reverse strand, counting down.
TTTCTTCAGATTGTTCAAATGTGGGAACTTCCAGAAATAGATCTGATGGCTTCTCATCTAAACAAGAAACTTCCCAGGTATCTGTCCAGATCCCGGGATCCTCAGGCGGAGGCAGTGGATGCATTATCACTTCCTTGGAAGTATCATCCTGCCTATATCTTTCCGCCTCTAGTTCTTCTTCCAAGAGTAATCTCCAAGATTCTGAAGGAATGCTCGTTTGTTCTGCTGGTAGCTCCGGCATGGCCTCACAGGTTTTGGTATGCGGATCTTGTCCGGATGGCCTCTTGTCAACCGTGGACTCTTCCGTTAAGACCAGACCTTCTGTCGCAAGGTCCTTTTTTCCATCAGGATCTCAAATCCTTAAATTTAAAGGTATGGAGATTGAACGCTTGATTCTTGGTCAAAGAGGTTTCTCTGACTCTGTGATTAATACTATGTTACAGGCTCGTAAATCTGTATCTAGAGAGATATATTATAGAGTCTGGAAGACTTATATTTCTTGGTGTCTTTCTCATCATTTTTCCTGGCATTCTTTTAGAATTCCGAGAATTTTACAGTTTCTTCAGGATGGTTTAGATAAAGGTTTGTCCGCAAGTTCCTTGAAAGGTCAAATCTCTGCTCTTTCTGTTCTTTTTCACAGAAAGATTGCTAATCTTCCTGATATTCATTGTTTTGTACAAGCCTTGGTTCGTATAAAACCTGTCATTAAGTCAATTTCTCCTCCTTGGAGTTTGAATTTGGTTCTGGGGGCTCTTCAAGCTCCTCCGTTTGAACCTATGCATTCTTTGGACATTAAATTACTTTCTTGGAAAGTTTTGTTCCTTTTGGCCATCTCTTCTGCCAGAAGAGTCTCTGAATTATCTGCTCTTTCTTGTGAGTCTCCTTTTCTGATTTTTCATCAGGATAAGGCGGTGTTGCGAACTTCTTTTGAATTTTTGCCTAAGGTTGTGAATTCCAACAACATTAGTAGAGAAATTGTGGTTCCTTCATTATGTCCTAATCCTAAGAATTCTAAGGAGAAATCGTTGCATTCTTTGGATGTTGTTAGAGCTTTGAAATATTATGTTGAAGCTACTAAGTCTTTCCGAAAGACTTCTAGTCTATTTGTTATCTTTTCCGGTTCTAGAAAAGGCCAGAAAGCTTCTGCCATTTCTTTGGCATCTTGGTTGAAATCTTTAATTCATCATGCTTATGTCGAGTCGGGTAAAACTCCGCCTCAAAGGATTACAGCTCATTCTACTAGGTCAGTTTCTACTTCCTGGGCGTTTAGGAATGAAGCTTCGGTTGATCAGATTTGCAAAGCAGCAACTTGGTCTTCTTTGCATACTTTTACTAAATTCTACCATTTTGATGTGTTTTCTTCTTCTGAAGCAGTTTTTGGTAGAAAAGTACTTCAGGCAGCGGTTTCAGTTTGAATCTTCTGCTCTTTTTTTCAATAAACTTTATTTTGGGTGTGGATTATTTTCAGCGGAATTGGCTGTCTTTATTTTATCCCTCCCTCTCTAGTGACTCTTGTGTGGAAAGATCCACAGCTTGGGTAGTCATTATCCCATACGTCACTAGCTCATGGACTCTTGCTAATTACATGAAAGAAAACATAATTTATGTAAGAACTTACCTGATAAATTCATTTCTTTCATATTAGCAAGAGTCCATGAGGCCCACCCTTTTTTGTGGTGGTTATGATTTTTTGTATAAAGCACAATTATTCCAATTCCTTATTTTTTTATGCTTTCGCACTTTTTTCTTATCACCCCACTTCTTGGCTATTCGTGAAACTGATTTGTGGGTGTGGTGAGGGGTGTATTTATAGGCATTTTAAGGTTTGGGAAACTTTGCCCCTCCTGGAAGGAATGTATATCCCATACGTCACTAGCTCATGGACTCTTGCTAATATGAAAGAAATGAATTTATCAGGTAAGTTCTTACATAAATTATGTTTTTCTTTCATGTAATTGGCAAGAGTCCATGAGCTAGTGACGTATGGGATAGCAAATACCCAATATGTGGCACTCCACGCAAGAGTCACTAGAGAGGGAGGGATAAAAATAAGGACAGTCAATTCCGCTTAAAAATTAATCTACAACCCAAATCAAAAGTTTTAATCTTATAAAGAAAAAAACTGAAATTATAAGCAGAAGAATCAAACTGAAACAGCTGCCTGAAGTATTTTTCTACCAAAAAACTGCTTCTGAAGAAGAGAAAACATCAAAATGGTAGAATTTAGTAAAAATAAGCAAAGAAGACCAAGTTGCTGCTTTGCAAATCTGATCAACAGAAGCTTCATTCTAAAAAACCCAGGAAGTGGAAACTGACCTAGTAGAATGAGCCGTAAACCTCTGAGGCGGGGATTTACCCGACTCTAAATAAGCATGATGAATCAAAAGCTTTAACCAAGACGCCAAAGATATGGCAGAAGCCTTCTGACCTTTCCTAGAACCAGAAAAGATAATAAATAGACTAGAAGTCTTTCTGAAATCTTTAGTAGCTACAACATAATAATTCAAAGCTCTTACCACATCCAAAGAATGTAAGGATCTCTCCAGAAAATTCTTAGGATTAGGACATAAAGAAGGGACAACAATTTCTCTACTAAAGTTGTTGGAGTTCACAGCTTTAGGTAAAAATTTAAACGAAGTCCGCAAAAACCGCCTTATCCTGATGAAAAATCAGAAAAGGAGACTCACAAGAAAGAGCAGATAAATGAGAAACTCTTCTAGCAGAAGAGATGACCAAAAGGAACCAAGAAAGTAATTTAATGTCCAGAGAATGCATAGGCTCAAATGGAGTTGCCTGTAAAGCCTTCAAAACCAAAATAAGACTCCAAGGCAGAGAAATTGATTTAATGACAGGCTTGATACAAACCAAAGCCTGTACAAAACAATGAATATCAGGAAGTTTAGCAATTTTTCTGTAGAACAGAAAGAGCAGAGATTTGACCTTTCAAAGAACTTGCTGACAAACCCTTATCTAAACCATCCTGAAGAAACTGTAAAATTCTAGGAATTCTAAAAGAATGCCAAGAGAATTTATGAGAAGAGCACCATGAAATGTAAGTCTTCCAAACTCGATAAAAAATCTTTCTAGATACAGATTTACGAGCCTGCAACATAGTAATAATCACTGAGTCAGAGAAATCTCTATGACTAAGCGTTCAATTTCCATACCATCAAATTTAATAATTTTAAATCCTGACGGAAAAAACAAACCTTGAGATATAAGGTCTGGCCTTAATGGAAGTGGCCAAGGTTGGCAACTGGACATCAGAACAAGATCCACATACCAAACCTGAGCGGCCATGCTGGAGCCACCAGCAGCACAAACGATTGCTCCATGATGATTTTGAAAATCATTCTTAAAAGAAGAACTAGAGGCGGAAAAATATAGGCAGGTTGAAAACTCCAAGGAAGTGTCAATGCATACACTACTTCCGCCTGAGGATCCCTGGACCTGGATAGGTACCTGGGAAGTTTCTTGTTTAGATGAGATGCCATCAGATCTATTTCTGGAAGCCCCCACATCTGAACAATTTGAAAAAACACATCTGGGTGAAGAGACCATTCTCCCGGATTTAAAGCTTGATGACAGAGATAATCCGCTTCCCAATTGTCTATATCTGGGATATGGACCACAGAAATTAGACAGGAGCTGGATTTTGCCCAAGCAAGTATCCGAGATACTTCTTTCATAGCCTGAGGACTGAGAGTCCCACCCTGATGATTGACATACGCCACAGTTGTGACATTGTCTGTCTGAAAACCAATTAACGTCTCTCTCTTCAAATAGAAGCCAAAACTGAAGAACTCTGAGAATCGCACGGAGTTCCAAAATATTGAATGGTAATCTCGCCTCTTAAGATTTCCAAACCTCTTGTGCTGTCAGAGATCCCCAGACAGCTTCCCAACCTAAAAGACTCTCATCTGTTGTGATCATGGTCCAGGTTGGATGAACCGAAGAGACCCATAGAACTATACAATGGTGATCTAACCACCAAGTCAGAGATAGTTGAATATTGGGATTCAAGGATATTAAATGTGATATCCTAGAATAATCCCTGCACCATTAATTCAGCATTAAAAACTGAAAAGGTTTCATATGAAAATGAGCAAAGGGAATCGAATCCAATGCTGCAGTCATGAAACCTAAAACTTCCATGCATATAGCTACTGAAGGAAATAATAGAGACTGAAGGTTCCGACAAGCTGAACCCAGTATAAATTGTCTCTTGTCTGTTAGAGACAAAGACATTGACACAATCTATCTGGAAACCTAAAAAAGGTGACCCTTGTCTGAGGAATCAAGGAGCTTTTGATAAAAAGATCCTCCAACCATGTCTTTGAAGAAACAACAGAAGTTGAATCGTATGAGATTTTGCAGAACGAAAAGACTGAGCAAGTACCACAATATCGTCCAAATAAGGAAACACTGAGAACCTTGAAAAGATTCTTAGAGCTGTCGCTAGGCCAGAAGGAAAAGCAACAAATTGGTAATGCTTGTCTAAAAAAGAGAATCTCAGAAAATGAAAATAATCTGAATGAAAACAGAATATGAAGATATGAATCCTGTAAGTCTATTGTAGGCAAATAATGCCCTTGCTGAACAAAAGGCAGAATAGACCTTATAATCACCATTCTGAAAGATGGTACTCTAACATGACAATTCAAAAGTTTTTCTTTCTTTGGGACAATGAATAGTTCTGAACAAAACCCCAGACCCCGTTCCTGAAACGGAACTGGTATGAATACCTCAGATAACTCCAGGTTTGAAACTCACTTCAGGAAAGTCTGAGCCTTTACTGGAATAGCTAGAATATGTGAGAGAGAAAAAGACTTCTCACAGGCGGTCTTACTCTGAATCCTATTCTGTACCCCAATCTAAGAAGTTTGGACCGAATTGAACCAAACAACTTTAGAAAAATCTTAACCTGCCCCCTACCAGCTAAGCTGGAATAAGGGCCGCACCTTCATGCGAATTTGGGGGCTGGCTTTGATCTCTTAAATGGTTTGAATTCATTCTATTTTGAAGAAAGCTTCCAATAAGAAACATGTTACTTGGGGAAGAATTAGGTTTCTGTTCCTCATTAAGAACAAAAACTAATATAAGCTTAGAACTTACTCTTGAAGCAAAAAAACTCCCTTCCCCAGAGTAACAATTGAAAGTATTGAATCCAACTGTGAACCAAATCATTTATTACCTTGGAAGGAAAGAAAAATATAAATCTGGATTTTAGAAATCAAATCAGCATTTCAAGATTTAAGTCACAAAGTTCTTCTAGCTAAAATAGCTAAATACATAGATTTAACCTCAATTTTGATAATATCAAAAAATGGCATCACAAATGAAATTATTAGCATGTTGAATCAAGTTAACAATGCTAAACAAATCATAAACCAATACTTGTTTTGCTAAAGTTTCCAACCAAAAAAGATGAAACAGCTGCAACATCAGCCAAAGAAATTGCAGACCTAAGAAAAGGACCTGAAAATAAAATAATTTTCCTTAGATAAGATACAAGTTTCCCATCTAAAGGATCTTTAAAATAAATACTATTTTCCATAGGAATAGTAGTACGTTTAGCAAGAGTAGAGATCGCCCCATTAACTTTGGGGATCTTTTCCCAAAACTCCAAACTAACTGCTGGCAAAGGATACAATTTTAAAACCTTAAAGAAGGAATAAAAGAAGTACCAGGCCTATTCCATTCCCCAGAATTAGGAACTGGAAAAAAACCTCTGAAGAAACCACAGGAGGTTAATAAGCAGAATTTTAAATGTTAGCTAGCCTTAAAATCAATCAATATCCAAAATAATCAACACCTTTTCAACAAAGAACGAAAGTACTCTATTTAAAAGTAAAAAAGTAGATTTGTTAGTGTCAATATCTGATGAAGGATATTCTGAATGAAATAAAACATCATCAGAGAAGGATAATTCAGTATGTTGTCGGTCATTTGAAAATTCATCAACTAAATGAGAAGTTTAAAAAAGACCTTTACATTTTATTAAAAGGCGGGATGGCAGACAAAGCCTTCAGAATAGGATCAGAAAAATATTCTTATAAATTCCCAGGTATATCTTATACATTAAATGTTAAAAGAATAGCAATAGACAATGCATTAATACTTATGGACATTTTTTCTGCATGTAAAAGTTTATCATGATAACTTAATACAAACCATATGTCAAATATATGTCAAATATTTGTTACATAAGTTAGGATTATTAATACCTCTGTTTTAGGGAACACAACTTGAAAACAGTTTAGTTATGAATGTTACACAGAGTTTCACAAGGGAGGTCCAGAAGAGTGTAAACTCTGTGTATTAATATCGCCCTTGTCCGTTTGTACTCAGAACTCTCAAGAGCACAAATAGCAGTTTTAGGGCTTAACAGAATAAATGTATATAGCAGATTGAAATAGTAAATCTAAGATTCATAAGCAGAACTTATTTAGATAAGAGCATAGGCTGGTAGCAGTTGCGGTATCAGGATATTTATATAATGACAGTACGTATACAAACTCCAAGCCAAAGGAATGTAACATACGACCTGTTCCTAGTGTAAGTCTCTGGAGCCGTCTAAGCGGATGGAGCAATGCAGGCGTATGGTACAAACAACCGGAGCCACTTATCCTCTGCGCGCGGTGACTAGGGAGAGCTGTTGATGCGGCTGCAGCTGATGACGTCACCCGCGCTGGCTCCGATCTTGCTGAGAGGAAGCGGAGCTGCAGTGCAGCTCAGGAGATTGTGACAGCTGACCGGAGAGTTGAGTGAGCGGTAGTTGTAGGTAAGCTGGGACAGGCTAAGCAAGAGCAGTTGCAGTCCCAACCTGACAGCAGACAGTCCGTCCTTAGGATTTGGCAACAGAGTAGCCTTGTGGTAACAAGTAGTAGAGTAGCTAGCAAGCTAGACTTGGTAAAGGAAGTTAGTACTTGCAGATACCTGCAAATCAAACTAACCAAGCAATGAGTCTAGGAAGGGGAGGTGCTTATATAGCACAATTTAGGATTAAGGAAGGAACCAATTAAGGTACAGAACAATGGCAGGAACCCTGACACCATAGCTAAAGATAAAAATTCATAACATTAAAATAAATTAACTTAGCTTTGGTAGGACTGATATCAGTCAGCAGGAATCCAACAGTGTTTTCTGATACAGGAACAGTTTTAAGATATCTTGCAAATGTAAGAGAAAAAACAACATATAACGCAAAATATCAATTTCCTTATATGACAGTTTCAGGAATGGGAAAAAATGCAAACAAAATAAGCCTCTGGAAACCAGAAGCAAAATGAAATAAAGACTTAAATAATGTCAGAAATCTGGCGTCAAGTATGATGCCCACAACTGACAAAATATTTTTTGGCGCCAAAAACCTCTGCAACAAACACGAGCGTCCTCGTGCAGCTGCATGTGTTCTGGGAAATGTAGTTCAGTACTGAACTGCTCTTTGTTCCCCTCCCATTTACTTCCTGTGCTGCTGTTGCTGGACACGGCCAGAGCACTGAGAGATATCAGGTATTTAGTGAATAAGGGAACCTTCTTCCTGAGCACAGACGTTGGAGCCTGTTATCAGCTTGAACTCATATGTGTTAGGAGCCCAAAGAAAACAGGCAACCAGTCTCTACCAGGACTGAAGGTTCATACTCTAAGAGGAGAAGGCACATACTCTAAGAGGAGAAGGACAGCACTACTTAGCCCCACTACTACCACCACGCCAGGATCACGGAAGTTTCACACTTACAAGAGGCGGCAGCTTACCTCATATGATTGAGGTTTGTTCTAGTAAGTGCAATACCTATTAGATTTCCTGAGCATCACACATATGAACTCTATTCCAATCACACCTTGATGGACTTATCACTTACTGTTCTAACCATTTACTGTTATTTCTGTTATTTCTATTAATTCATGTGATATAACATTTTGACTATATATAATTAGATTTTGTACTAATAAGTGCATTTTCATATTTGCCAACACTATCTGAGGCTATCTGTTAATTAAATAGCCATCTAACCACTAGTGAAGTCAGGGAAGACCCCCTGGAATAGCGCTGTTTTCTCACTTTCCTCTCACCATTTTTTGTTTGCAGGGGTCTTCTCACCCTCTCTTGGGTGGATAATCCCTCCATTCACTTTGATTTACAGCTGCCTTTCTAGGATCCCCAACTTACACTCCAGCTAACCAAGACTAACAGCGCTAACTACTGTTGTGTTGGGTATCTACCCACACAACCCAACCCCCCATATATATATATATATATATATATATATACACACACACACATTTTAACTGAATTTGTAAGCTTATCATGCAGCAGTGCACTTACTGGTGTGAGAGGACTGCAACACTATGCTTATATTTATACAAGCTAATACATACACACACACACACACACACCCATACACAGACACCATACACAGACACACACTCACACACACATACACACACACACTCCTACATACGCACACATACACACACACATATGCACATGATTTCTTTTAGAAAATGAAGTGGATATTCAACTTAAAAATACCTATTCATAATATAAAAATAAAGAATGCAAAGAGAAACAAAATTGTCTGCAGTAATTTTAGTTGTCATGCACAAGGAAGGCTAACGTCCTCACTGGCATTATTGTTTATATACACAGTTAATAAAAAGCACTATACAAATAATTAGGGCTGAAATGGACAATACATTTTCATGCAACCTTAGCATATAGTAGTTGAACAAACAATGCATTTGTGCCGGTGTGTACTCGCAAACTAACTGCTAACACCTGCATCTGGTTCAGAGCAGGACATGATTCCCCAGAGATCTGACCAGTACCTGCTGTTTAGTACTTTTCACCAGCAGCGATCGCATCGGCGGAACTGTATTTTGGTAGCTGCACTTTTTCATGGTTCCTGGTTATCATCCGGAAACACATGAGCAGACGGTGCTGATTACACTAATACTCTGAGACTAATTGAAAAACAAAGGACTATGGAGGGTGCAGACTGCATGTCCTCACTTTACCATACTAGTCTGCAAATAATTAGAATTGTGCACTGTACTGCATGCACAATAGTATAAGATCATTAACATGTGGAACGTAATACTCAGCCCTCAGTGAACACAATTATTGTTCTGTGTGTCCTGAGGGAAAGTCATGCTTGCGACGCGACCCAGTAAACACAGTGATGCGACCCAGTAATGGGTCGCGACCTGTGGTTTGAAGAACCCTGGGCTATAGGGATCAGTTGTTAGCGCCTCTAACCCCCTATTTTGTGTATCATCTGTTTCACCTCTGGTACTACTTCCCAGAGTGATTTCCAAGATATTTCTATATAAATCATCAGTAATTCTGGTTACCCCAGCCTGGCCTCACAGATTTTGGTATGCAGAATTGGTTCATATGTTCCGTTGCCCTCCATGGCCTCTTCCTTCCTTCTTTCATGGTGGAAGAGTTCACAAGACCCCACCCTTTATTTTTTGTGGGTTTTTTTCTTGAGCACATGTCTTTCTCTCCTCCTTTTATGACTCATATTACTTTTTCCTTTCTCATTTTGCTTGGATATACATTAGACCGAGGTACCTGTGAGGTGGGAGGATTTTTTTATAGAGCTCTTGGGGTTTTGGAATCTTTGCCTCCTCCTAATGATAAGGAAGAGTTATTCCCAGGAGGAATGGATTGTGGACTCTCACCACCATGAAAGAAATTAATTTATCAGGTCGAATGGTTTTTTCAATTGCAGGCCTCATGGACTCCTAACAGGCCATATTTTTTCTTTTGAGAACCTATGTAAGGCAGCCGTTTCACGTTCTCATATGTTCTGGAAGCCCTTAAGTAGGATTTCTGAGCTTCTACTTTTCAGCATGTTTTGCTATGTCTGAGTGACTTATCTGTCCCGCTCACTTTAGTATTTTACTGCTTTAGCATCTTTGTGCTGGAGAATAATCCAAAATAACTGGAAAACAAATCATACTTACCATCATTTTAATTTAGCATCCCTACGCTTTTTTGTTCTCTCTAAGATGTTATGAGGCAGAAAAAGAAGAGTCTTTAATACCTGAGGTTGGATCTGGGCTGTAAAATTTGTGGTTGCACAAGAAGCCCACAGCAATAAATATCTAGAGGGTTTTGGTGGGTGTTGAAATGCTCTAATAAATGCTCTTTTTAAATCACAATTTATCTAACTGTACTTTGTGTTTAGCACTGGATTGTGCAATATACTAAATGCACAAATTCTAGGCAACTTGCCCCTTTGAAGTTTGGGGTTCTACAGCAATAGATGACTAGGCATAACATCTGCTTAGTACCTTCACTGCTTATACCCACCTGAAAAGGTGAGATTTCAAGTTTTGGGTTTCTGTCCAGCTGCCAATAGAAGGGGACAGTCTTTGATGGTAAGTGCTAGGGTAAAGTGCTAGGGTAGGGAGCAAAGTCAAGATATGAGAATATTGTAAGGATGAGTTAATTTCTCCAACATTGGTGTGTCCGGTCCACGGCGTCATCCTTACTTGTGGGATATCTCTTCCCCAACAGGAAATGGCAAAGAGTCCCAGCAAAGCTGGCCATATAGTCCCTCCTAGGCTCCGCCCACCCCAGTCATTCTCTTTGCCGTTGCACAGGCAACATCTCCACGGAGATGGTTAAGAGTTTTTTTGGTGTTTAAATGTAGTTTTTATTCTTCTATCAAGTGTTTGTTATTTTAAAATAGTGCTGGTATGTACTATTTACTCTGAAACAGAAAAGGATGAAGATTTCTGTTTGTGAGAGGAAGATGATTTTAGCAGACAGTAACTAAAATCGATTGCTGTTTCCACATAAGACTGTTGAGATGAAGTAACTTCAGTTGGGGGAAACAGTTAGCAGACTTTTCTGCTTAAGGTATGACTAGCCATATTTCTAACAAGACCATGTAATGCTGGAAGGCTGTCATTTCCCCTCATGGGGACCGGTAAGCCATTTTCTTAGTCAAACAAACAGAATAAAGGGCTTAATATGGGCTAAAAAACTGGTAGACATTTTTATGGGCTAAATCGATTGCTTTATTTGGGCATTTTATTCATATTTATGCTGACAATTCGCATTTATAAACTTGGGGAACGTTTATTAAACGGCAGGCACTATGTTAGACACCTTTTCCAGTCAGGGGGCCTTCCTAGTTGTAGACTGAGCCTCATTTTCGCGCCATTACTGCGCAGTTGTTTTTTGAGAGCAGGGCATGCAGATGCATGTGTGAGGATCTGAAATTTGCTGGAAAAGCTTCTAGAAGGCGTCAATTGGTATCGTATTCCCCTCTGGGCTTGGTTGGGTCTCAGCAAAGGCTATAGCTGGGACTGTATAGGGGTTAAATTTGTAAACGCTCCGGTTCCGTTATTTTAAGGGTTAAAGCTCTGAAATTTGGTGTGCAATACTCTTAATGCTTTAAGACACTGTGGTGAAATTTTGGTAATTTTTGAACAATTCCTTCATACTTTTTCACATATTCAGTAATAAAGTGTGCACTGTTTAAAATTTAAAGAGACAGTAACGGTTTTGTTTTAAAACGTTTTTTGTGCTTTGTTGACAAGTTTAAGCCTGTTTAACATGTCTGTGTCTTCGGATAAGCTATGTTCTATATGTATGAAAGCCAATGTGTCTCCCCATTTAAATTTATGTGATAATTGTGCCATAGCGTCCAAACAAAGTAAGGACAGTACTGCCACAGATAATGAAATTGCCCAAGATGATTCCTCAGATGAGGGGAGTAAACATGATACTACATCATCTCCTACTGTGTCTACACCAGTTTTGCCCACACAGGAGGCCCCTAGTACATCTAGTGCGCCAATGCTTATTACCATGCAACAATTAACGGCTGTAATGGATAACTCCATAGCAAATATTTTATCCAAAATGCCTACTTATCAGAGAAAGCGCGATTGCTCTGTTTTAAACACTGAAGAGCAGGAGGGCGCTGATGATAATTGTTCTGTCATACCCTCACACCAATCTGAAGGGGCCATGAGGGAGGTTTTGTCAGATGGGGAAATTTCAGATTCAGGAAAAATTTCTCAACAAGCTGAACCTGATGTTGTGACATTTAAATTTAAATTAGAACATCTTCGCGCACTGCTTAAGGAGGTGTTATCTACTCTGGATGATTGTGACAACTTGGTCATTCCAGAGAAATTATGCAAGATGGACAAGTTCCTAGAGGTTCCGGTGCACCCCGACGCTTTTCCTATACCCAAGCGGGTGGCGGACATAGTAAATAAGGAGTGGGAAAAGCCCGGCATACCTTTTGTCCCCCCCCCCCTATATTTAAGAAATTATTTCCTATGGTCGACCCCAGAAAGGACTTATGGCAGACAGTCCCTAAGGTCGAGGGGGCAGTTTCTACTCTAAACAAACGCACTACTATTCCTATCGAAGATAGTTGTGCTTTCAAAGATCCTATGGATAAAAAATTGGAGGGTTTGCTTAAAAAGATTTTTGTACAGCAAGGTTACCTTCTACATCCCATTTCGTGCATTGTTCCTGTCACTACAGCAGCGTGGTTCTGGTTCAAGGAACTAGAAAACTCGCTTAGTAGAGAGACTCCATATGAGGAGGTTATGGACAGAGTTCACGCACTTAAGTTGGCTAACTCTTTTATTTTAGATGCCGCTTTGCAATTAGCTAGATTAGCGGCGAAAAATTCAGGGTTTGCTATCATGGTGCGCAGAGCGCTTTGGCTAAAGTCTTGGTCAGCGGATGTGTCATCCAAGACAAAATTGCTTAACATCCTTTTCAAAGGTAAAACTCTATTTGGACCAGAATTGAAAGAGATTATTTCAGACATCACTGGGGGAAAGGGCCACGAGAATAAGTCTAATTTTCGTTCCTTTCGCAATTTTCAGGAACGGACCGGCCTCTAATTCTGCATCCTCTAAGCAAGAGGGTAATGCCAAACCAGCCTGGAAACCGATGCAAGGCTGGAACAAGGGTAAGCAGGCCAAGAAGCCTGCCGCTGCTAACAAAACAGCATGAAGGAGTAGCCCCCGATCCGGGACCGGATCTAGTGGGGGGCAGACTCTCTCTCTTTGCTCAGGCTTGGGCAAGAGATGTTCAGGATCCCTGGGCGCTAGAAATAGTTTCTCAGGGTTATCTGGAATTCAGGGAACTACCCCCAAGGGGAAGGTTCCACATGTCTCACTTATCCTCAAACCAAATAAAGAGACGGGCGTTCTTACATTGTGTAGAAGACCTGTTAAAGATGGGAGTGATACACCCAGTTCCAATAAAGGAACAAGGAATGGGATTTTATTCCAATCTGTTCGTAGTTCCCAAAAAAGAGGGAACTTTCAGACCAATTTTGGATTTGAAGATCCTAAACAAATTTCTCAGGGTACCATCGTTCAAGATGGAAACCATTCGGACGATTCTACCCACTATCCAGGAAAGTCAATTTATGACTACCGTGGATCTAAAGGATGCGTACCTACATATTCCTATCCACAAAGAACATCATCAGTTCCTAAGGTTCGCTTTTCTGGACAAGCATTACCAGTTTGTGGCCCTCCCATTCGGGTTAGCCACTGCTCCAAGGATTTTCACAAAGGTACTAGGGTCCCTTCTAGCGGTTCTAAGACCGAGGGGCATTGCAGTAGTACCTTACTTGGACGACATTCTAATACAAGCGTCGTCCCTGTCAAAAGCAAAGGCTCATACAGACATCGTTCTGGCCTTTCTCAGATCACACGGATGGAAGGTGAACATAGAAAAAAGTTCTCTGTCTCCGTCGACAAGAGTTCCCTTCTTGGGAACAATAATAGATTCCTTAGAAATGAGGATTTTTCTGACAGAGGTCAGAAAGTCAAAACTTCTAAGCACTTGTCAAGTTCTTCATTCTGTTCCTCGTCCTTCCATAGCGCAGTGCATGGAAGTAGTAGGGTTGATGGTTGCAGCAATGGACATAGTTCCTTTTGCACGAATTCATCTAAGACCATTACAACTGTGCATGCTCAAACAGTGGAATGGGGACTATACAGACTTGTCTCCAATGATTCAAGTAGATCAGAAGACCAGAGATTCACTACGTTGGTGGCTGACCCTGGACCATCTCTCCCAGGGAATGAGCTTCCGCAGACCAGAGTGGGTCATTGTCACGACCGACGCCAGTCTAGTGGGCTGGGGCGCGGTCTGGGAATCCCTGAAAGCTCAGGGTCTATGGTCTCGGGAAGAGTCTCTTCTCACGATAAACATTCTGGAACTGAGAGCGATATTCAATGCTCTCAGGGCTTGGCCTCAACTAGCAAAGGCCAGATTCATAAGGTTCCAATCAGACAACATGACGACCGTTGCGTATATCAATCATCAGGGGGGAACAAGGAGTTCCCTGGCGATGAAAGAAGTGACCAAAATAATTCAATGGGCGGAGGATCACTCCTGCCACCTGTCTGCGATCCACATCCCAGATGTGGAAAACTGGGAGGCGGATTTTCTGAGTCGTCAGACATTCCATCCGGGGGAGTGGGAACTCCATCCGGAGATCTTTGCCCAAATAACTCAATTATGGGGCATTCCAGACATGGATCTGATGGCGTCTCGTCAGAACTTCAAGGTTCCTTGCTACGGGTCCAGATCCAGGGATCCCAAGGCGACTCTAGTAGATGCACTAGTAGCACCTTGGACCTTCAACCTAGCTTATGTATTCCCACCGTTTCCTCTCATTCCCAGGCTGGTAGCCAGGATCAATCAGGAGAGGGCCTCGGTGATCTTGATAGCTCCTGCGTGGCCACGCAGGACTTGGTATGCAGACCTGGTGAATATGTCATCGGTTCCACCATGGAAGCTACCTTTGAGACAGGACCTTCTTGTTCAGGGTCCATTCGAACATCCAAATCTGGTCTCCCTCCAGCTGACGGCTTGGAGATTGAACGCTTGATTCTATCGAAGCGTGGGTTTTCAGATTCTGTGATAGATACTCTGGTTCAGGCCAGAAAACCGGTAACTAGAAAGATTTATCATAAAATATGGAAAAGATATATCTGTTGGTGTGAATCCAAAGGATTCCCATGGAATAAGATAAAAATTCCTAAGATTCTCTCCTTTCTACAAGAAGGTTTGGAGAAAGGATTATCTGCAAGTTCTCTAAAGGGACAGATTTCTGCTTTATCTGTCTTACTACACAAAAGACTGGCAGCTGTGCCAGATGTTCAAGCATTTGTTCAGGCTCTGGTTAGGATCAAGCCTGTTTACAGACCTTTGACTCCTCCCTGGAGTCTAAATCTAGTTCTTTCAGTTCTTCAAGGGGTTCCGTTTGAACCTCTACATTCCATAGATATTAAGTTACTATCTTGGAAAGTTTTGTTTTTGGTTGCAATTTCTTCTGCTAGAAGAGTTTCAGAGTTATCTGCTCTGCAGTGTTCTCTGCCCTATCTGGTGTTCCATGCAGATAAGGTGGTTTTGCGTACTAAGCCTGGTTTTCTTCCTAAGGTTGTTTCTAACAAAAATATTAACCAGGAGATAGTTGTACCTTCTTTATGTCCGAATCCAGTTTCAAAGAAGGAACGTTTGTTACACAATTTGGACGTAGTCCGTGCTCTAAAATTCTATTTAGAGGCTACAAAAGATTTCAGACAAACATCTTCCTTGTTTGTTGTTTATTCTGGTAAAAGGAGAGGTCAAAAAGCGACTTCTACCTCTCTTTCCTTTTGGCTTAAAAGCATCATCCGATTGGCTTATGAGACTGCCGGACGGCAGCCTCCTGAAAGAATCACAGCTCACTCCACTAGGGCTGTGGCTTCCACATGGGCCTTCAAGAACGAGGCTTCTGTTGACCAGATATGTAAGGCAGCGACTTGGTCTTCACTGCACACTTTTGCCAAATTTTACAAATTTGATACTTTTGCTTCTTCGGAGGCTATTTTTGGGAGAAAGGTTTTGCAAGCTGTGGTGCCTTCCGTTTAGGTAACCTGATTTGCTCCCTCCCTTCATCCGTGTCCTAAAGCTTTGGTATTGGTTCCCACAAGTAAGGATGACGCCGTGGACCGGACACACCAATGTTGGAGAAAACAGAATTTATGCTTACCTGATAAATTACTTTCTCCAACGGTGTGTCCGGTCCACGGCCCGCCCTGGTTTTTTAATCAGGTCTGATGAATTATTTTCTCTAACTACAGTCCCCACGGTACCATATGGTTTCTCCTATATATATTTCCTCCTGTCCGTCGGTCGAATGACTGGGGTGGGCGGAGCCTAGGAGGGACTATATGGCCAGCTTTGCTGGGACTCTTTGCCATTTCCTGTTGGGGAAGAGATATCCCACAAGTAAGGATGACGCCGTGGACCGGACACACCGTTGGAGAAAGTAATTTATCAGGTAAGCATAAATTCTGTTTTCCATTTTTATTATTGTTTTATTTATAAAGCTTCAACATGTATTGTATTGCTATTCAGAGGGTTGTAATGGTCCCACGAGTCTTGGACAAAAATATAGGCCAAGACAAAGGAGTTATGGGGCATGCCCATGAGCTAGATGTCTATTTTTTCACCAAAGTACCCTAAAATAGAAGAGGAAGAGCCGCAAAGGATATTGCTTAATAAAAGGCAAGAGACCAAAGGAAGGATTCTCAAAAGTGAATGTTAAGGCTATTTGTAGATCGAGGAGGGCAAGATCATTTTTATAACACTATATAATAAAACTATAAATAGTAGTTAGAGGGTTTACCGTTCTTAGAAATATTTTGTTTTACTATTTAAAACATTCCTTCACAGGCTCTCTTTCTCATTTTATTTTTCCGTCTTTTGTCTTTTCTTTTGCATTTGGCGAACACCATGGTATACGATTCTCTTAATATTCTACCTATTCCTTCTTATTTTCCTTAGAAAGCCTCGTGGAGAAGCCAAGAAGTGTCGCAAGGTGTATGGGATGGAGCGACGCGATATGTGGTGCACCGCCTGTCGCTGGAAGAAAGCATGTCAAAGATTCATAGACTGAAGGCTTTTGGGTTACAGGCGTTTCATTGTTAGTGTTTTATGGACAAGCCGCATCTGTGGAGTGGATTACTCCACTGAAAATTTTATAAATGGATGTTTTTACACTCTTTTTGTATGGTCACAGTCCAGCACTATTCGTGTGTGTGGGCTGTACACAGTGTAGTTGACTATGGGTGTAGGGATTTTCTTAGGTCCCTCACTGTGTAAATTCAGGGTTAAAATTATTTTTTTATGATGCGCTGTAAAGAAGAGGATGGAGGAGGTGTTTTGTTTTTATTAATATTTTTTTGCACATTGCTTTTGCACTTTGCTGATGTCCTAAGCTATTTCACCCCCCCCCCCCCCTCCTTTCCCTGGGTGTTACAGTGGCTTTTTAACGTAATAACCCTGTATTAATACTGTGCCTAAAGCACTTAATTAATCTGTACATACCGGCAAATTTATGATTGAACACCACCTCTAGAAGTAGCATTATTTTGTGAGTGCATAATAAGAACACATGCCAATTTTGCATTTTTTAAGCACGTGTGTGGGTACTCAACATAAAGTCCTCTTTTAGATTATTCTAAAGAAAATTACTTAAGGAGGTAGAAGAATTTAGACTGCACTTCAGGATCTTCTGCCTTTAGAATTGCATTGGAATTATAGCATTATTTCAAGACAGTGCATGGAGCTCATTTATGACTGTCATAATCTTAAAAAAAGCACCTTAAATAGGGCAATAATACAGCTCAATCTAGAGGTGTTCATGTTTATGTTTCGTTTGCATTTGACCATGTTACTAATAACCTGGGGGTTCTCTGTAACTTTGCACAACCAGAAGAAAGAATCCGCTGGGATTTTAAGAAACTTTGATAACTTTTCTATTACGAGTGGTATTTTGTGTTGTGATTTTTATTTTTTAAAGTGTGTGTGGTAGTTTCATTTTTAAGCTGAGGTTTCCTACAGAATTATAAGTATCAATTTGGATCGGTTGGATGAAGAGAGAACATGAGTTTGAATGTGTGTGCGTTCTGTGAGCAATGAAGTCCGTAAAGTGGACTTTAGTAGGAGATATAGGTGCTGTGAATTGAATTGGAGAGTTTTAAGGTGAGCTGGACACAGCTTGGTAAGTCTGTATTTCAATGTAAAATGTCTTCATTATAAGGTCCTTGATGTGAGCTGGCTTCAAGTACCCTAGTACTCATTATTTTGCAAACTCTGAGTGCTCAGGACATGATCTGAGATGTTGTGAATCGGATGCTCTGAATGAGGCCTGTGAACTAGTAATTGAGTGATAATTGTTTGAGCTGACGAGTAAATTAGCTTGAGCTCAAGTTTAGCTCACTATTAGTTAAAGTATTTGTAGTTGTGTTAACTATATGAGATGCAGCGTGAATGAAAGTGAGGTTCATATGAGCGGTTGATTTGCCTTTTCTTGCACATTCTAGAATGCAGAGCCTATTCAGTCTACATTTATGATAAAACATCTCACATATCCCCCAATGCGTTACATTCTGTAGAATGTTTCTTTTTTGTTTTCTTAACAACAAACAGTAAAGGGCGGCCACTAGTTGCCAAATATTGAGAAATGTGTATAAATTACACTTTAAAAACAAATGCTAAACAAAAGCTAAATTAAATCACTTCCTTCACTGGTCACAATGAACTAAGTCCACATAAAAGGTGAAAGCAGTGGGGTTCCCCAAAAGGCAGCTCTCCAAAAGAGCACCGTCAAAAACTCTAGAAAATACAGAAAACAAGAAGGCGCCTCATATGATCATATAATGTTGGACTTATCAAAAAAATTCATATACAATCAATTTTTATTTATTTTACATATACCATTTTTTAAAAGCTAATTGCCACTGTTACCATGATGGTACCATAATGGTACGATTATTTGGATGGTCACGTCATCTAGCGCTTTCCTCTCTGAAAAGTATAGGTTTCCCTCAGATCTGTCATTCTATTTTGTGTCCATTCTTCTACTATTCTAGTCGCTAATATTTTGTCTAGTATAAGCATTCTCTAATATATTCTCTATTTAGTTCACCGCTATCACACTTCCCTTTTTCTATTGCAGTGTTTCAAGTATAAGCAGTCCCTAACATAGTCCCTTTTTAGTTCACTAATGTCACTGCTTTTCTATTGTATTGTTTAATTGCTATACCATATCTTTTCTTATAACTTAAAGTGATGGTCAACTTTCCCCTTTATAAAATCAGATCCTGAATGTTAGTGATATTTGAAATGGAGTTTCATTCATCAGTTGTGATGAAGATGCACTATAACTTAATTTTTAATAAAGTTATTAAATTAAAATACCCTGCGCTCTGCTGCCCACTTCAAAAGTAAATTTTTCTGTGAGCTAACGGTTTGAATTGCTGTCCAATCAGCGCTCTCCCCATATGGCACTTTTGTTGTAGCTAGAGCGCTGATTGGACAGCAATTCAAACCGTTAGCTCACAGAAAAATTTACTTTTGAAGTGATTGACTGAGTGCAGAATATTTGTTTTTCTTATCTATTTTAAAAAGTAAGATAATAGCGCATCTTCATTACAACTGAAGAATTAAACTCCATCTGAAATATCCCCTACATTCCGGATTTTAAAAAGGAGAGAGTTTATCATCATTTTAACACAGCCTTATTATTCACAATACTTGTTTCTCTATACAACAAAGTTACACAGTTTAGTTTTTCTTCATTATCTCTTAGCATCACTTCTATTACATTTCACACTATAGCACTATTTTTACCAGGTCAATTTACAGTCTACACATTATCAGATTCTATATTTACTCTGGATGGCCACATTGCATTAGTAGGGTTTGTAAGAACTAACTCCATAATTACACATATCACGCTATTTGCACAGTATATCATATTCAAACCTGTTTTATTGTAGCCCACTTTTGGGCACTATAAAGCATTTGAATATGCCTGGGCTCCTTGTCCAACTTTGGGGGTTGACCTATCATCCACATTTTTTTATGTGGTGTTGTTATTTATTTATTTTTAAATTTATTTCATTATCTTGGCCTTCCTTGGTAGTAATACCTACCAGTGACCATCCCTCTCTGAAGGGGCTTGCATAGAACTGCCCACTCCCCTAGTTGCCTGTATATAGGTAACTCCCAGACAGTAACCCCTCCTCCTCCTAGTTCTGTCCAGCCTCTTATGGGCAGAGCTAGGAGCCCCTCGCCATGAGAAGATTTTTTGTTTCAGTCTAGGCAGCATCCGTTTTGAATTCAGCCTTCCCTGTGAGGTATTTTACTGCCTTGAGCACCCTGGCTAATCCTTTGTCCCTTGTGGATGCTCCGTCCAGAGTCGTCTTGTGGGAACTGCCATCTTTTCCATGATGTCATCATGGTACGTCCATGGGGGCTTTGTCTGCTTCTGGTGTGCACGTTCATTATAATTATTTATTTTTCTCTTTTGTAGGGTGTTTAGTGGCTCATATTTTCCACTATGTAAGCACACTTTGTTATAGCCATATATGACACCTTTTTTTATTGCCAGCATCAACTTAATTGTTAAAAAAATAACAATTACCAATTTTATGTAGCAATATCCTCTCTAGGATTATCGTTTTTACTTGGTTATTAAGTGTGTGCATATATATACATGTATATATATATTTATATATATATATATATATATATTCTTTTTAAAAGATTCAACATTTTATTTCCATCTAATACGAGGAGAGTCCACGGCTTCGTTCATTACTTGTGGGAATACAGAACCTGGCCACCAGGAGGAGGCAAAGACATCCCAGCCAAAAGCTTAAATACCTCCCCCACTCCCCTCATCCCCCAGTCATTATTTGCCTTTCGTCAAAGGAGGATGGCAGAGAAGTGTTGGAAGATTCGGAGTAGTCTCTTATGGAGGGTAGTACTCTTCGAAATGGGACTGGAGTAGTCTTGTCAGCCTCTCAGTGAGAACATTGACGAATGTTAGGGTCTGGAGATGCGGGGAGAGTCTTTCTGCAAAAAACATCCAGACTTGTATTAACAGCTCCTTAAGCAATCAGTGTTGACGAGTTTCACTTCCTGCTTTTTTCAATCAAATCCATGTCAGGAGCGATACTACACACTGTCAAACTTGAGAGGCTGTGTTCCTGTTCCACTGCGTTGATTATAGTAAGATTGTTTCATTTCTTTATAATATCTGTAATGATAAAGCAAGAAGACAGGGTCACATTGTGGCACCTTTTATCTGTATAGAATCAAGGGTTAATATTTCCGGAAGGTGATTATTGAACAGGGGGGATGTATACATGATTACTTTATTGTGTTTTTTGCTGCAACATGTGTTGAGATGTGGCTCTGGCAATGTGGAACAGTCAGGTTTTTCTTTCTGTTTATTACTGTGCAGCCTGTTTCGTTGACACGCTTTTTCTTGGCTGCAGGGGTGGTCCTGCACGGTATTCCATGTAACCGGGTGTGGCTTCTTCCCTTGCTTTTCCTGACCGTCGTTTGCAGGAAACGAAAGCAGTTCCTCTGTGGGCCTGGGTCATAGGAGGTGGTGAGTGCCCCGGCCATTGGGAGTATAAAGGTGCCATTTAATTAGAGTGTGTGAGGGATCTCTCCTCTCTAGGAGAAATTGTACCGGTACCTCTAGCAGAAAGGGGTCTAGGGTACTATTCAAACGTTTTCGTGGTAGCAAAGAAGGAGGGCATGTTTCGTCCGATTCAGGACCTACAGTGCTTAAACAAGTTTCTGTCGGTCCCATCGTTCAAGATGGAGACGATAAGGTCTATACTTTCCCTAGTTCAAGAGGGTTCCTAAGGTTTTCCTTTCTTGATCAGCATTTCCTGTTTGTAGCTCTTCCCTCCGGGCTGGCTACTGCTCCAAGAATCTTCATGAAGGTTCTGGGAGCTTTGCTCGCAGTGGCGAGATCCAGGCTCGCGGTGGCGAGATCCAGAGGGATAGCAGTGGCTCCTTATCTAGACATCCTGGTCCAGGCTCCGTCCTACCGGCTAACAGAGGACCATTCGAGAGCTCTTCTCCTTCTGTGATCTCATGAATGGAAGATAAACTCAAGGAAAGAGTTCTCTGGTTCCCAGTACCAGAGTGGAGTTCCTGGGCACGATAATAGACTCTGTATCTATGAAAATATTTCTAACAGACCAGAGACATTGCAAGATTTTCTCCAGCTGTCTTGCCCTTCAATCCTCCTCAAGGCCGTCAGTGGCCCGGTGCATGGAGGTGAATGGGCTCATGGTATCCACTATAGATGTCATTCCATTTGCCAGATTCTATCTCTGGCCTCTTCAGCTGTGCATGCTGAGGCAGTGGAACGGCGATCATTCGGACCTATCCCAACTGATCTCTCTGGACAACGGGTCGAGGGAATCTCTCTCTTGGTGGCTCCATCCAGAGCAGCTCTCCCAATGGACATCCTTCCTCAGACCATCTTGGGAGATTGTGACTACGGACGCAAGTCTCTCAGGTTGGGGAGCCGTTTGGGGTGCCAGGAAGGCACAGGGCAGGTGGAATCAGAAAGAGTCTCTTCTCGCAATCAATATCCTGGAACTTCGAGCGATCTTCAACGCTCTGGGAGTTTGGCCTCTCCTGGGGTCGTCCAAGTTCATCAGACTCCAGTCGGACATTACCTCGGTGGCTTACATCAACCAACAGGGGGGAACGAGAAGCTCCCTAGCCATGAGGGAAGTCTCTCAGATTCTGGAGTGGGCAGAGGCCCACGACTGCTCGCTATTTGCGATCCACATTCCGGGTGTGGACAACTGGGAAGCGGATTTTCTCAGCAGTTGTTTCATCCGGGGGAATGGTTTCTTCTCCACAAAGTGTTTGCAGAGATTTGCAACAGTTGGGGGACTCCGGAGATAGATCTCATGGCGATAGACTCAAGTTCAAGCTACCCAGATACGGGTCGCGGTCCAGGGATCCCCAGGCAGAACTGATATATTCCTTAGCAGTGCCTTGGGGATTCGACCTAGTCTACATATTTCCACCATTACCACTTCTACCTTGTGTAGTGGCACGCATCAAACAGGAGCAAGCGTCAACTATTCTGATTGCTCCGTCGTGGCCGCGGAGGACGTGGTTTGCGGACCTAGTGGGGATATCATCATCCCCTCCATGGAGGTTGACCTGTTGCAGGGATCTGCTAGTACAGGGCCCCTTTGTGCATCAGAATCTAGATTCTCTGAGGCTGACTGCGTGGAGATTGAACGCTTAGTTTTAACCAGGAGAGGATTTTCTGAGAGGGTGATTGATAATCTCATTCAAGCCAGAAAGCCAGTCACCCGTTGCATCTATCATAATGTGTGGAGGACCTACTTACTCTAGTGTGAAATTCGTGGATATTTCTGGCATAAGGTCAGGGTATCCAGAAATCTTTACTTCCTCCAGGATGGTTTGGAGAAGGGACTTGCCGCCAGTTCCGTAAGGGGACAGATTTCGGCTCTATCCGTGTTGTTACACAAGAAGCTTGCTGAGTTTCCTGATATTCAGTCTTTTCTTCAGGCTCTGTCCAGAATCAGGCATGTGTTTAGACATTCTGTTCCTCCTTGGAGTTTGAATCTGGTTCTTAAGGTTTTGCAGAGGGCTCCGTTTGAGCCTATGCATTCTCTTGTCATTAAGACTTTGTCTTGGAAAGCTCTTTTTCTACTGGCTATTGCTTCGGCACGCAGAGTCTCTGAATTAGCGGCCTTGCAATGTGAGCCTCCTTACCTGGTTTTCCATGCAGATAAGGCTGTCCTTCGCACTGGACTGGGATTTCTCCATAAGGTTCCCAAATAAGGAAATTGTGGTTCCTTCCTTGTGTCCTAATCCTTCTTCCTTGAAGGAACGGTTACTTCATAACTTGCATGTGGTTCGAGCTCTGAAATTCTATCTTCAGGCTACCAAGGATTTCAGACAAACTTCAGCTTTGTTTGTTGTCTATTTGGGGAAGCGTAAGGGACAGAAGGCTTCTTCCACTTCCATATCCTTTTGGCTGAGGAGCATGATTCGCTTGGCTTATGAGACAGCGGGACATAAGCCTCCTCAGAGGATTACGGCTCACTCAACTAGTGCTGAGGCTTCTATGGAGCAGATTTTTAAGGCGGCTACCTGGTCCTCACATACTTTTTCAAAGTTTTACAATTTTTATGTGTTTGCTTCAGCTGAAGCAGCTTTTGGGAGAAAGGTTTTGCAGGCTGTGGTACCCTTTAGAATAGGGTCCGCCTCTTTTTTACCGTCCCGTTTTCCTTCAGTGTCCTCTAGAGCTTGGGTATTTGTTTCCCACATTAATGAATGAAGCCATGGACTCTCCTCGTATTAGATGGAAAACATAAATTATACTTACCTGATAATTTCATTTCCATCGTTACAAGGAAAGCCAACGGCTCCCGCCCGGTTCTCCATTGGGCGGACCTAAATTTCTTTTGTTTTTTTCTTCTGGCACCATTTATAACCTAAGAAAGGGTAGGTCTTGTAAGGGCGCTAATAGCTGAAGATACTTATGTGAAATAATTTATATTATCTGTGATAAATATTTGTGAAAAAAGAAAATAGGAACAGTATCTAAAAAAACAAGTGATTTATTTGATTACAATATGGTTGGAAAAATAGAGACGTCTCTAGTACAATTCAATAAAAAAACAATAATAGAATATAGCATAAAAATGATAAAAAGTTGTACTGCTTAGTACTTCATGAGAAATTTAGATTAATGTTTAATAGTGTAGTCACGAAGAAAATTCTGTTGGAGTGTGACTAAACAGTTAGCCAAGATTTCTCGTGAGTTATTAAGTTTGTATACAGTTACACATAAAATTATATTTAAAATACCAATGTCGGCTTGATAAGACTTCTGCAAAGGCTGTATATTGCCCAAAAAATTAAAATGGAGCCTAAAGAGGAGCTGTGCATAGGAGGAAAATTATATCGGGTTATGCTCTAGCTCGGATTGAGTCAATCCTTATATCTGTGTTCTCAGCGAACTAATTGACATGTCCATACATATGAACCAAGAGAAATGTCCAGTAATATTATACTGCTAGTAGTGTAGGATTATAGTTCCTAATCTTTAATGCAGATGGTACCTTATAGTAAGCTTTAAACAGCAGCAGGGAATCCTGTGCGTCCTGCGGCTCAGTTCCTCCGACAGTGTCCTCGTGTTGTTGGCGTCTGACGTCACACCCGATGTGCGGGGGCTTGTCTTGCGTCTGCCAATCACTGCTTAGCTAAGGACACTGTCGGAGGAACTGAGCCGCAGGACGCACAGGATTCCCTGCTGCTATTTAAAGCTTACTATAAGGTACCATCTGCATTAAAGATTGCGAACTATAATCCTACACTACTAGCAGTATAATATTACTGGACATTTCTCTTGGTTCATATGTATGGACATGTCAATTAGTTCGCTGAGAACACAGATATAAGGATTGACTCAATCCGAGCTAGAGCATAACCCGATATAATTTTCCTCCTATGCACAGCTCCTCTTTAGGCTCCATTTTAATTTTTTGGGCAATATACAGCCTTTGCAGAAGTCTTATCAAGCCGACATTGGTATTTTAAATATAATTTTATGTGTAACTGTATACAAACTTAATAACTCACGAGAAATCTTGGCTAACTGTTTAGTCACACTCCAACAGAATTTTCTTCGTGACTACACTATTAAACATTAATCTAAATTTCTCATGAAGTACTAAGCAGTACAACTTTTTATCATTTTTATGCTATATTCTATTATTGTTTTTTTATTGAATTGTACTAGAGACGTCTCTATTTTTCCAACCATATTGTAATCAAATAAATCACTTGTTTTTTTAGATACTGTTCCTATTTTTTTTTTTCACAAATATTTATCACAGATAATATAAATTATTTCACATAAGTATCTTCAGCTATTAGCGCCCTTACAAGACCTACCCTTTCTTTCACTATACACTATTTTTAGATTGAAGGATCTAAAACACTGTAAGCGGTCTGATACTCTATATACCAGCGCACTATTTTTTCACAATCTTTCACATCACCATTTATAACTTGTTATTTCTCCTACTGTTCCTTGTTCCCTTGGCAGAATGACAAGGGGATGAGGGGAGTGGGGGAAGGTATTTAAACCTTTGACTGGGGTGTCTTTGCCACCTCCCGGTTGGCCAGGTTTTGTATTGCCACAAGTAATGAATGAAGCCGTGGACTCTCCTCGTAACTATGGAAATGAAATTATCAGGTAAGCATCATTTATGTTTTTTATCTTTACTCTGGCACTTTTTTGTGCCAACATTTAAGTTTTTTAACAAAACTCCTACTGATTTAAGATTGGATTTAGCTGTCAACTTTTCCTATCCTGTTGCATTGGAGGAGTGGCGTGCTGCATCTGGTCATATACAGACCTCCTTGGATGTATCCATTAGGAGGTTAGCTGGGGATTTGGACCAGAGAAAAAGAACTCTTGATTCACCTGAGGGCTGCCGGGCAGTTCAGAGGTCCTGGAATGTCTGTTGTTCACTTTGGTTGTGCTTCTCCATATGTGAGTGTATCTTTTTCTTACATAAAATGATATTGCTGCGAAAGATCTAGACCATGAGGCGCCTTTTTGTTTTCTGTTTTTTCTTTGTTTTTTTTCTTATTAATACTGGAAGATTACCCATATTACCAAGACAGAACCTCAGCTTCTGAGGCCACATGTCGCTGATCCCATACTAGTGATAAGGTACAGTGATGGCTTTTAACTTGCCCTTCATAGGTGGATCTTGGTGTACATTGACGGACTGCATATTAACAAGACATTTGGACATGAAAGCTCATTTTTTTTCTTTTATGGTTCAGATAAAGCATACAATTTTAAACAACTTTTCAATTTACATCTAATATCAGATTTGCTTCATTCTTTTGGTATCCTTTGTTGGAATGGTAATGCACTACTGGGTGCTAGCGGGACACAAATGGTGTGCCAATGACAAGGGAAACATATTTGCAGCTACCAATCAGCAGCTAGCTCCCAGTAGTTTATTGATGCTCCTAAGCCTATCTAGATATGATTTTCAGCAAACAATAATAAGAGAAGAAAGCAAATTCTAAAATAGGAATAAATTTGAAAATTGTTTAACCCCTTAATGAACAGTGACGTACCGGCGAAACCGCGCTGATTTAGCAAGCCTGCAGGAGGGAGGGTCTAATAGCGCAGCCTAGACCCTTATTATTATACCCAGACAATCATTTAATGGTTGTTAAGGGGTTAAAATGCATGATCTATCTAAATCAAGTTTAATTTTGACTTTATTGCCCTTTTTAAGGACGGATTACATAGCTGTTGTCAGGGTAAGCAGATGATACAGAGGAATAGGATTGGAACCCTTTTACAGAATAAGGAGGTGAGCATGTAGGGTGGGTTAAGGAGGAATAAGAGGCGCTGAAGACTTCAGCATCTCTTTGAACCTCCTTTGGTTTATTTTTCCTTAAAATCGTTATAACATGTCATGTGGTGCACAGTGATTGTTTAATTACCCACCCCAGTCAAAACCTGTGGCCAAAATGCTTATTTGTCTCCAAGTTCCTAGGTCAGTTTTATGGGACCTGATATTTCTTTTAGAGAACAGTATATACATTTATGAGTTTTCATTTCTGCTTTTTAGACAGCACTTCACCTCTCGAGGGGGTCACATATGTGAATAAACATTTTACAGACCCCTTAAACACAATGCTTCTTAGCAGTAAAGTGGTGATATTTTTATCCAAACTTCAGCTTGCCTGTTTGTTTTTTTAGCCATAAATTAGACATTTTATGTGAGTTTGAGATTGCTAATGAATGCATTGGGAACATAAGAGAGAACTGAGGGCTGCATGATGACAAGGGGATAAATTGGGGGCCTTCTGAAAGACATTCCAAAGCTGTGTAATTTAAATGAAAGAACTTTTATAAGCTTTATTGTTTTCTTTTGTAAGCAAACATAATTGTGGAATTGCATAAAACAATTTCTTGCACTATTTGTGGCTCAAGACTGTGCATGGGGTGGAGAAATGCTGTGTATGCAAGTGCAGCCACTAAACCTTTCTTCCTGTGGCTTAGCTGTGACAATGTTTGACATACACAGCGCCACCTTGTGGGGAATATTGTGCCAAGCACAGAGTAAAACTTTGTCAGTTATCCACATTAAAATAAAGATTTTCTTTTTGTATGCAATTTGTTTTTGTGTATTTATTTGTAGAAATTAAGAGTTTTAAGCCTATTCACTAAATCTCTGATCTTTTGAGTACTGGGAAATTGTTGAACTTTAAACTCATTTAAAAAAAATAAAAAATTGTGTCATGTTCTTCTGTGATAGAATGTGAAGCAAGATATGTAAGGGCCAATCACACCCGCTTAGTGAAATGCATAAACTTCTCAACAAAATAATATTTTCTACAGATGCTCCCATTGCCTCTCCCTTTTAGTCTCTGTTATTACGTTTCTGCCACTGAATAAGGTATTTCTTTTTTATGACACGATGAGTCCACGGATCATCTTAATTACTAATGGGATATTCACATTCTGGTCAACAGGAGGCGGCAACGAGCACCACAGCAAAGCTGTTAAATAGCTCCTCCCTTCCCTCCCACTCCAGTCATTCTCTTTGCCTACGTTAGTGATAGGAAGTGGCAAAGTGAGGTGTTAGATTAGATTCTTCAATCAAGAGTTTATTATTTTTAAAGTAGTGCAAGATTGTGCTTTGTTCTAGGGTGTAGCCGTAGTCCATATCAGTCTCTTAAGTAGAGCTTTGGTGGTTTTAGAGCAATGGGAATTTGTGGGACATAATTCTCACTGCGCCCCCCCATATATTGAATGCTGCCCTAAATCAGAATACCTGAGGGATATTTACTCAGGAATTTCTTTCTTTCACAGGCCCATGTGAGGGAGAGGACCTCTCAAGCCTGGGATCTGCCTTTGCTGTCAGGCAGAAGATGAGGCAAGTGCTGACTTTATTTCTGGGGGTAGAAGTAAAACTCAGAAAAAGGTTAGACACTTTATTTCTTGGATATACCTCATTAAACTTGGGCTCTTTATTAAGGGTTTCAGACTTAGTTCTCCTAGAAGTCTTAGGGGACACTTAGGACAGTTTGGGCGCAGGCACTGGGGCTGTATGTAAATCTCCTGGCGGTTTAACAATAGCTGACTGTGACTTTGCATTTTGATATATGCTTTACTGCAAACTCAATGTGGGGTGATTCCAAAAAGAACTATACTAATAACCCAATTAGAAGTTATTAATCTCCCGACGCTTTAACTTGTGAAATATTAATGGCTACCGGGAGATGGCTTTGGGTAATGCCCACGACGGGCGGAGTTAGGTGTGGCGCCAATTTAGTTGTGCACCACTTTACTTATACTTCCGTTATCGGAAGAATCAGAGCATTCAGTCTAAGTGGTTGTTCTTAGTACCGGACAGTTTTAGTAGCTGAGTCCGGAATTTTTGCGGAGCAGAAGGGCTAGCAGGCACCTCAGCTAAGTTTAGCTGAGGTGTAGAAGGGGTTGCAATATTGTGTATTTAATACAGACATGTTGGCACTCAAGCCCAAGTAGCTTGCATGGATAAATATTAAAGACACAGTAAAGAAAATAAAAAAGTTACACTTTAAAAATTAAAGTGACAGTAACGTTTTTTTCTGTGTTAGTATTTATTTGGTTAATCACCTATGTGTAAGTCAAATTGGTCCTAGAGACCCTACCTTATGTTTTGGGTTTTTTTTCAAAACAAATATGGAATCACCTATCTCTTTTTCTATTCTTTATGTTGTGAGAGATTAGGTTCTGCAGTAATTGTGTACTGTTTTAGTTTTTTTCTGCACATAAAAAAAGGTAAATTTTTAAGATTTAAAGAGACAGTTAATTTTTATTTAAAAAAAAATGTTTGGCCCACATGCGGTGCCCTGTGCTTCCTCTCACACTCCACCGGAGTTTCTCTGCATTTCATGCATTATTTGTTTGTCCCATGAGGTAGAAAACATTACTAGAGAACATATTTTCAATCATTTAGGATGATTGATTCAGTAGTTGCTAATATGAATGTTTCTTCCTTGTAGTTAAGGAAAATACTTTGGTAATATCTGAGGGGGAATTCTCAGACTCAGTTTTTGAGCTTGAATACCTTTTTTTGCTAATTGAGGAGGTTTTAGCTACCCCGGGCGACCCCAACACTAGAACTGCTATTTCTTTCATGTAATTAGCAAGAGTCCATGAGCTAGTGATGTATGGGATATACATTCCTACCAGGAGGGGCAAAGTTTCCCAAACCTCAAAATGCCTACAAATACACCCCTCACCACACCCACAAATCAGTTTTACAAACTTTGCCTCCTATGGAGGTGGTGAAGTAAGTTTGTGCTAGATTCTACGTTGATATGCGCTCCGCAGCAGGTTGGAGCCCGGTTTTCCTCTCAGCGTGCAGTGAATGTCAGAGGGATGTGAGGAGAGTATTGCCTGTTTGAATTCAATGATCTCCTTCTACGGGGTCTATTTCATAGGTTCTCTGTTATCGGTCGTAGAGATTCATCTCTTACCTCCCTTTTCAGATCGACGATATACTCTTATATATATACCATTACCTCTGCTGATTTTCGTTTCAGTACTGGTTTGGCTTTCTACAACATGTAGATGAGTGTCCTGGGGTAAGTAAGTCTTATTTTCTGTGACACTCTAAGCTATGGTTGGGCACTTTTTTATAAAGTTCTAAATATATGTATTCAAACATTTATTTGCCTTGACTCAGGATGTTCAACATTCCTTATTTTCAGACAGTCAGTTTCATATTTGGGTTAATGCATTTGAATAAAACAATTTTTTTCTTACCTTAAAATTTGACTTTTCCCTGTGGGCTGTTAGGCTCGCGGGGGCTGAAAATGCTTCATTTTATTGCGTCATTCTTGGCGCAGACTTTTTTGGCGCAAAAAAAAATTCTGTTTCCGGCGTCATACGTGTTGCCGGAAGTTGCGTCATTTTTGACGTTCTTTCGCGCCAAAAATGTTGGCGTTCCGGATGTGGCGTCATTTTTTGGCGCCAAAAGCATTTAGGCGCCAAATAATGTGGGCGTCTTATTTGGCGCTAAAAAAATATGGGCGTCACTTTTGTCTCCACATTATTTAAGTCTCATTTTTTATTGCTTCTGGTTGCTAGAAGCTTGTTCACTGGCATTTTTTCCCATTCCTGAAACTGTCATTTAAGGAATTTGTTCATTTTTGCTTTATATGTTGTTTTTTCTATTACATATTGCAAGATGTCCCATGTTGAAGCTGAGTCAGAAGATACTTCTGGAAAATCGCTGCCTGGTGCTGGAGCTACCAAAGCTAAGTGTATCTGCTGTAAACTTTTGGTAGCTGTTCCTCCAGCTGTTGTTTGTATTGAATGTCATGACAAACTTGTTAATGCAGATAATATTTCCTTTAGTAAAGTTACATTACCTGTTGCTGTTCCATCAACATCTTATACTCAGAGTATTCCTGATAACATAAGAGATTTTGTTTCTAAATCCATTAAGAAGGCTATGTCTGTTATTCCTCCTTCTAGTAAACGTAAAAAGTCTTTTAAAACTTCTCATTTTTCAGATGAATTTTTAAATGAACATCATCATTCTGATTCTGATAATGGCTCTTCTGGTTCAGAGGATTCTGTCTCAGAGGTTGATGCTGATAAATCTTCATATTTATTTAAAATGGAATTTATTCGTTCTTTACTTAAAGAAGTCCTAATTGCATTAGAAATAGAGGATTCTGGTCCTCTTGATACTAAATCTAAACGTTTAGATAAGGTTTTTAAATCTCCTGTAGTTATTCCAGAAGTTTTTCCTGTTCCTGGTGCTATTTCTGAAGTAATTTCCAGGGAATGGAATCATTTGGGTAATTCATTTACTACTCCTAAACGTTTTAAGCAATTATATCCTGTGCCATCTGACAGATTAGAATTTTGGGACAAAATCCCTAAGGTTGATGGGGCTGTCTCTACTCTTGCTAAGCGTACTACCATTCCTACGGCAGATGGTACTTCCTTTAAGGATCCTTTAGATAGGAAAATTGAATCCTTTCTAAGAAAAGCTTACTTGTGTTCAGGTAATCTTCTTAGACCTGCTATATCTTTGGCGGATGTTGCTGCAGCTTCAACTTTTTGGTTGGAAGCTTTAGCGCAACAAGTATCAGATCATAATTCTCATAGCATTATTATTCTTCTTCAACATGCTAATAATTTTATTTGTGATGCCATCTTTGATATCATTAGAGTTGATGTCGGGTATATGTCTCTAGCTATTTTAGCTAGAAGAGCTTTATGGCTTAAAACTTGGAATGCTGATATGTCTTCTAAGTCTACTCTGCTTTCCCTTTCTTTCCAGGGTAATAAATTATTTGGTTCTCAGTTGGATTCTATTATCTCAACTGTTACTGGAGGGAAAGGAACTTTTTTACCACAGGATAAAAAATCGAAAGGTAAATTTATGTCTAATAATCGTTTTCGTTCCTTTCGTCACAACAAGGAACAAAAGCCTGATCCTTCATCCTCAGGAGCGGTATCAGTTTGGAAACCATCTCCAGTCTGGAATAAATCCAAGCCTTTTAGAAAATCAAAGCCAGCTCCTAAGTCCACATGAAGGTGCGGCCCTCATTCCAGCTCAGCTGGTAGGGGTCAGATTACGTTTTTTCAAAGGAATTTGGATCAATTCCGTTCACAATCTTTGGATTCAGAATATTGTTTCAGAAGGGTACAGAATTGGCTTCAAGATAAGGCCTCCTGCAAAGACATTTTTTCTTTCCCATGTCCCAGTAAATCCAGCGAAGGCTCAAGCATTTCTGAAATGTGTTTCAGATCTAGAGTTGGCTGGAGTAATTATGCCAGTTCCAGTTCTGGAACAGGGACTTGGGTTTTATTCAAATCTCTTCATTGTACCAAAGAAGGAGAATTCCTTCAGACCAGTTCTGGATCTAAAAATATTGAATCGTTATGTAAGGATACC
Source organism: Bombina bombina (assembly GCF_027579735.1). Taxonomy (NCBI): domain Eukaryota; kingdom Metazoa; phylum Chordata; class Amphibia; order Anura; family Bombinatoridae; genus Bombina; species Bombina bombina. The sequence continues at coordinate 993,685,695 of NC_069499.1, read as the reverse complement.
AACATTCAAAATGGTAACTGTAAGGACTATCCTGCCTTTTGTTCAGCAAGGGCATTATATGTCTACAATAGATTTACCAGATGCATATCTGCATATTCCGATTCATCCAGATCACTATCAGTTTCTGAGATTCTCGTTCCTAGACAAGCATTACCAGTTTGTGGCTCTGCCGTTTGGCCTAGCAACAGCTCCAAGAATTTTTACAAAGGTTCTCGGTGCCCTTCTGTCTGTAATCAGAGAACAGGGTATTGTGGTATTTCCTTATTTGGACGATATCTTGGTACTTGCTCAGTCTTCACATTTAGCAGAATCTCATACGAATCGACTTGTGTTGTTTCTTCAAGATCATGGTTGGAGGATCAATTTACTAAAAAGTTCATTGATTCCTCAGACAAGGGTAACCTTTTTGGGTTTCCAGATAGATTCAGTGTCCATGACTCTATCTTTGACAGACAAGAGACGTCTAAAATTGATATCAGCTTGTCGAAACCTTCAGTCGCAATCATTCCCTTCGGTAGCCTTATGCATGGAAATTCTAGGTCTTATGACTGCTGCATCGGACGCGATCCCCTTTGCTCGTTTTCACATGCAACCTCTTCAGCTCTGTATTCTGAACCAGTGGTGCAGGGATTACACAAAGATATCTCAATTAATATCTTTAAAACCGATTGTACGACACTCTCTGACGTGGTGGACAGATCACCATCGTTTAGTTCAGGGGGCTTCTTTTGTTCTTCCGACCTGGACTGTAATCTCAACAGATGCAAGTCTTACAGGTTGGGGAGCTGTGTGGGGGTCTCTGACGGCACAAGGGGTTTGGGAATCTCAGGAGGTGAGATTACCGATCAATATTTTGGAACTCCGTGCAATTTTCAGAGCTCTTCAGTCTTGGCCTCTTCTAAAGAGAGAATCGTTCATTTGTTTTCAGACAGACTATGTCACAACTGTGGCATATATCAATCATCAAGGAGGGACTCACAGCCCTCTGGCTATGAAAGAAGTATCTCGAATTCTGGTTTGGGCGGAATCCAGCTCCTGTCTAGTTTCTGCGGTTCATATCCCAGGTATAGACAATTGGGAAGCGGATTATCTCAGTCGCCAAACGTTGCATCCGGGCGAATGGTCTCTTCACCCAGAGGTATTTCTTCAGATTGTCCAAATGTGGGGACTTCCAGAAATAGATCTGATGGCCTCTCATCTAAACAAGAAACTTCCCAGGTATCTGTCCAGATCCAGGGATCCTCAAGCGGAAGCAGTGGATGCATTGTCACTTCCTTGGAAGTATCATCCTGCTTATATCTTTCCGCCTTTAGTTCTTCTTCCAAGAGTGATCTCCAAGATTCTGAAGGAATGCTCGTTTGTTCTGCTGGTAGCTCCAGCATGGCCTCACAGGTTTTGGTATGCGGATCTTGTCCGGATGGCCTCTTGCCAACCGTGGACTCTTCCGTTAAGACCAGACCTTCTGTCGCAAGGTCCTTTTTTCCATCAGGATCTCAAATCCTTAAATTTAAAGGTATGGAGATTGAACGCTTGATTCTTAGTCAAAGAGGTTTCTCTGACTCTGTGATTAATACTATGTTACAGGCTCGTAAATCTGTATCTAGGGAGATATATTATAGAGTCTGGAAGACTTATATTTCTTGGTGTCTTTCTCATCATTTTTCCTGGCATTCTTTTAGAATTCCGAGAATTTTACAGTTTCTTCAGGATGGTTTGGAGAAAGGTTTGTCTGCAAGTTCCTTGAAAGGACAAATCTCTGCTCTTTCTGTTCTTTTTCACAGAAAGATTGCTAATCTTCCTGATATTCATTGTTTTGTACAAGCTTTGGTTCGTATTAAACCTGTCATTAAGTCAATTTCTCCTCCTTGGAGTTTGAATTTGGTTCTGGGGGCTCTTCAAGCTCTTCCGTTTGAACCTATGCATTTATTGGACATTAAATTACTTTCTTGGAAAGTTTTGTTCCTTTTGGCCATCTCTTCTGCCAGAAGAGTTTCTGAATTATCTGCTCTTTCTTGTGAGTCTCCTTTTCTGATTTTTCATCAGGATAAGGCGGTGTTGCGAACTTCTTTTGAATTTTTACCTAAGGTTGTGAATTCCAACAACATTAGTAGAGAAATTGTGGTTCCTTCATTATGTCCTAATCCTAAGAATTCTAAGGAGAAATCATTGCATTCTTTGGATGTAGTTAGAGCTTTGAAATATTATGTTGAAGCTACTAAGAATTTCCGAAAGACTTCTAGTCTATTTGTTATCTTTTCCGGTTCTAGGAAAGGTCAGAAGTCTTCTGCCATTTCTTTGGCATCTTGGTTGAAATCTTTAATTCATCATACTTATTTCGAGTCGGGTAAAACTCCGCCTCAAGGGATTACAGCTCATTCTACTAGGTCAGTTTCTACTTCCTGGGTGTTTAGGAATGAAGCTTCGGTTGATCAGATTTGCAAAGCAGCAACTTGGTCTTCTTTGCATGCTTTTACTAAATTCTACCATTTTGATGTGTTTTCTTCTTCTGAAGCTGTTTTTGGTAGAAAAGTACTTCAGGCAGCTGTTTCAGTTTGAATCTTCTGCTTATGTTTTCAGTTTTTTTCATTATAAAATGTAATCTTTATTTTGGGTGTGGATTATTTTTCAGCGGAATTGGCTGTCTTTATTTTATCCCTCCCTCTCTAGTGACTCTTGCGTGGAAAGATCCACATCTTGGGTAGTCATTATCCCATACGTCACTAGCTCATGGACTCTTGCTAATTACATGAAAGAAAACATAATTTATGTAAGAACTTACCTGATAAATTCATTTCTTTCATATTAGCAAGAGTCCATGAGGCCCATCCTTTTGGGGTTGGTTATGATTTTTTTTGTATAAAGCACAATTATTCCAATTCCTTATTTTTTATGCTTTCGCACTTTTTTCTTATCACCCCACTTCTTGGCTATTCGTTAAACTGATTTGTGGGTGTGGTGAGGGGTGTATTTGTAGGCATTTTGAGGTTTGGGAAACTTTGCCCCTCCTGGTAGGAATGTATATCCCATACGTCACTAGCTCATGGACACTTGCTAATATGAAAGAAATGAATTTATTAGGTAAGTTCTTACATAAATTATGTTATTCTTATAGGATACCCAACAAAAAATTACTGCGCTAGCTGTCTGTACTTATTAAAATATATATATCATGCACCAAATAAATGGTAATCCCAAGTAATGAATATGAGTGTTGGCACCTCTAATGTTATCAGGTACCTTGTGAACACAATACAATTAGCATCAACTGTCCCTTTAAAATTAATAAGGTAAAAAAAATTATAAATATTAAAAATATTACACACTTTATTGCAATATGTATTAAAACTGGACAGAGAAACTTACTTCATGACTCCAGGAGTATGGTAAAAGCAAGTAATACCAATGGTATATTGACTCCACAGGATACTCTTCTATCCTCCCAATGAATTTTCTCCTTTGATTTTGAGGTAGTGGTGCTGCTGCTTCTTACAGGGCACTCAGGGGTGCGCTGACATGAGATTACTGAAACGATAAAGCACAGAGCGCATCCACGACTCAAGGTGAATCAAATACAATTTATTAAGAGCACATAAATCGTTGCACTTACAAGAAGTTAAAAGAATAAAGCCTTGTTAAAAAAAAGTCAGAAAAGTCAGCTCAGGAAAATCAATTTCTACGGGTATCAGCTGGAAACAATGTCCATCTGTTGCATCAGTGATTTCCTCAATTGATTACTTTTCCTTCGTGCTTCTTTATGTTCCAATGCGGCTGCTAGTAACGGTAACGAATGTCTTTATGTTTATCACACTGCTCCTCCGTCTACGCATTTCGTCCTCCTCTTTAGGACTTTTTCAAGACACAGAGTGCGGCCGCTCTGAGGACGAAACGCGTAGACGGAGGAGCAGTGTGATAAACATAAAGACATTCGTCTTCTCTATTCTGGCTCGCTGAGTCTTATGGTTAAAACTTTGGTCTGCGGATGTTTCTTCTAAGTCTAAGCTTCTGGCTATTCCTTACAAGGGGAAGTCATTGTTTGGACTTGGTCTGACGGAAATTATTTCTGATATCACAGGAGGTAAGGGTCATCTTCTCCCTTAAGATAAGAGAAACAAACAAAAAGGGACGACAGTAATTTTCGTTCTTTTCGATATTTCAAGGGAAATTCTTCCTCTTCATTCTCCAAGTAGGAACAATCTAAACCTGCATGGAGACCCAACCAGTCTTGGAATAAGGGAAAACAATCCAAGAAGCATGCTATTGAATCCAAGACAGCATGGAGAGCATGCCCCCGATCAGGGATCGGATCTGGTAGGGGGCAGTTTTTTCCTACTTCACTTAGGACTTGGGTTCAGGATGTTCAGGATCCCTGAGCAATAGAGAGAGTGCCCCAGGGATACAAACTAGAGGCCAAAAGTTTTCCTCCCAGAGGCAGGTTTCAACTTTCAAGTTTATCTGTAGACCAGACAAACAAAGAGGCGTTCTTATACTGTGTAAGAGATCTCTCCGACCTGGGAATGATAGTTCCTTTTCCGATTCAGGAACGGAATCTGGGTTTTTATTCCAATCTGTTCGTTGTTCCCAAAAGAGAGGGAACCTTCAGGCCTATTTTAGATCTCAAGAGTCTAAACAAATTCCTCAGAGTACCGTCCTTCAAAATGGAGACGATTCGTTCCATTCTTCCTTTGGTCCAAGAGGGTCAATTTATGACAACGGTGGATTTAAAGGACACGTACTTGCATGTTCCCGTTAACGGGGATCATCACAAGTTTCTAAGGTTTGCCTTTCTAGTCAAACACCTATTTGTGGCTCTTCCTTTTGGTCTTGCCACAGCTCCCAGAATTTGGTCAATTCCACACGGAAATGTGTTATCTGTCCTGCGATCTTATGGATGGAGGGTAAATTTGGAAAAGACACTAGGGTAACCTTGGGAACCATAATAGATTCCCTATCAATGAAGATTTTTCTGACAGAAGTCAGGAAATCAAAGATCTTCGATACTTGTCTAGCTCTTCAGTCCACTCCTCAGCCATCAGTGGCTCAGTGCATGGAGGTAGTCCGGCTGATGGTGGCAGCAATGGACATCATACCGTTTACTTGGTTCCATCTCAGACCTCTGCAATTAATCATGCTCAGACAATGGAACGGAAATTATGCACACTTGTCTCCTTGAATATTACTGGAGCAGGAGACAAAGGATTCTTTTCAATGGTGTTGTCTCGAGATCATCTCTCCCAGGGAACCTGCTTTCGCAGACCATCTTGAGTGATTGGGACGACAGATGCCAGCCTTATTGGATGGGGAGCAGTCTGGGGCTCCCTAAAGGTTCAGGGAGTTTGGACTCAGTCAGAGTCTGTTCTTCCTGTAAACATTTTGGAGCTGAGAGTAATATCAATGCTCTTCTGTCCTGGCCCCAGTTAGCCTAGGTCCAGTTTATCAGGTTCCAGTCGGACAACATAACTTCAGTGACTTACATCAATCATCAGGGAGGAACCAGGAGTTCCTTAGAGATGACAGAAGTAGCCTTGGGTCATTGCTTGAATAAAGCAGGAGAAGGCGTCGGTGATCCTCTTTGCCCGGCTTGACCTCACTGGATTTGGTATGCAGATCTGGTGGACATGTCATCTCTGCCACTGTGGAGACTTCCGTTGAGGAAGGACGTTCTAACTCAAGGGCCCTTCCTTTACCCAAATCTAGTTTCTCTGAAGCTGACTGCTTGGAGGTTGAACACTTAATGTTATACAAGCAGGGTTTTTCTGACTCGGTCATAGAGACCATGATTCAGGCTCATAAACCTGTAACTAGAAGAATTTACCATAAAATATTGTGTAAATATCTCTTTTGGTGTGAATCCAAAGGCTACTCATGGAGTAGAGTTAGGATTTCAAAAATTTTATTATTTCTCCAAGAGGGTTTGGAGAAAGGATTATCGATAAGTTCCCTGAAGGGTCATATTTCTGCCTTATCTATTGTGTTACGCAAACGTCTCTATGGAGTTTGAATTTAGTTCTTAAAGTTTTTTAGGGGCTCCGTTCTGAGCTTATGCATTCCTTGGATATTAAGTTGTTATCCTGGAAAGTTTTATTTCTCGTTGCTATTTCTTCTGCTCGTATAGTGTCAGAACTCTCTGCATCGCAATATGAGTCTCCTTACCTTATTTTCTATTCAGATAAGGTAGTTTTACGTTCTAAATTAGGATTTCTTCCTAAGATTGGTTTCTGATCGGAACATTAGTCAGGAGATTGTTGCTCCTTCTTTGTGTCCTAGTCCTTGTTCTCAGAAGGAACGACTTCTGCACAATTTGGACGTGGTCCGTGCTTAAAGTTTTACCTTCAGGCGACTAAGAATTTTCCTCAGTCTTTTTCTTTGTGATTTTCTCAGGGAATCGTAAAGGACAGAAAGCTTAGCCTATTTCTCTTTCTTTTTGGGCTGAAGAGTATCATATGTTTTGCATATGAGACTGTTGGACTTCAGCCTTCTGAGAGGGTTACTGCTCATTCCTCGAGGGCTGTTGCTTTCTTCATGGGCATTCAAAAATGAAGCTTCTTTGGAACAGATTTACAAGGATGCAGCTTGGTCCTATATGCACACTTTTACAAAATTCTACAAGTTTGACACTTTTGCCTCGGCTGAGGCCGCTTTTGGGAGAAAGGTTCTTCAAGCAGTGGTGCCTTCCATTTAGGTGCCCTGTCTTGTCCCTCCCGTATCATCTGTATACTCTAGATTGGGTATTGAATCCCATTAGTAATTAAGATGATGATCTGTGGACTCATCGTGTCATAAAAAAGAAAAGAAAATTTATGCTTACCTAATAAATGTATTTCTTTTTTGACACGAGGAGTCCACGGCCCGCCCTGTTCTTGTAAGACAGGTTGTTGGTTATTATAAACTTCAAACACACCTGCACCTTGGTTTTTTCCTTTCTATCCTTAACTTCGGTCGAATGACTGGAGTGGGAGGGAAGGAGGAGCTATTTAACAGCTTTGCTGTGGTGCTCTTTGCCGCCTCCTGCTGACCAGGAGCTGAATATCCCATTAGTAATTAAGATGATCTGTGGACTCATCATGTCAAAAAAGAAATACATTTATCAGGTAAGCATACATTTTCTTTTTTGTATTGGATATTTTCTCCTCAAGGCTTGAATCTTGTTAGCCCCTCACTGTTCTAAGTCGGAAATGCACTAGGGAGACTTGCTGGAAATTGACTCCTGCAGCAGAGCCTTCACAGTACAGGAGCTGTTGTGTCTATATACAGAGTGTACAGGGCTGAGAGTCTCTCCTTGCCTTGGTTTTCTGGCAGACTGCTTGATATTAAAGGGACATGAAACACAATATTTTTCTTTTTCTTATTTTTCATGATTCAAATAGAGTGTGTGGTTTTAAACAACTTTCCAATTTACTTATTTTATCCAATTTGCTTCATTGTCTTGCTTTTCTTTTTTGAAGGAGCAGCTATGCACTACTGGGAGCTATCTGAAGACGTCTGGTGAACCAATAAAAAGAGGCATGTTCCTTCTTAATACAGGGAGAGTCCACAGCTGCATTCCTTACTTGTGGGAAATACTGAACCTGGCCACCAGGAGGAGGCAAAGACACCCCAACCAAAGGCTTAAATACCTCCCCCACTTCCCTCATCCCCCATCCCCCAGTCATTCTTTGCCTTTCATCACAGGAGGTTGGCAGAGAAGTGTCAGAAGATTTCAAAGTAGTTCCTTATGAAGGGTAGTACTCTTCGAGATGGGACTGGAGTTTTAAGTAGTCTTGTCAGCCTCTCAGTGAGAGCATTGATGAAAGTTAGTCTGGAGATGCACCATCCAGACTCATTAACAGCTCCTAAGCAATCAGTGTTGATGAGTTTCGCTGCCTGCATTTCTTCACTCAAGTTCATGTCAGAAGCGATGCTACAGTCTGTCACACTTGAAAGACCATGTTTTCTGTTCCACGGCATATATTCCGGTAAGATCGTTTCATTTTTTACACATAATGTAAATGCTAGAAGACAGGGTTACAGTGTGGCTCCTTTTATCTTTATGGAATCAAAGGTTAATATCTCCTGAGGGGGATTATGAACATATTTGGGTTTAATCATATATGCTTTATTTGATTTTATGCTGCTTTATGTGTGAGATGTTTATGGGCTCATAGGCTGAGATGGAACATACAGTTTTCACTTTCACTTTGAAAGTTGCACAGTTTACAAGCTTGGCGCGCTTTTTCTCTTAGCAGGGGCGGTCCTGCTTTGCGCATAATGTGACCGGAATGGTCAAGACTTCCATTTCCTTTCTTTTGACTGAGTTACTACCGGAGAGCAGTTTTATCTCTGTTCTGTCTGGGTCATAGAAGGTGGTGAGTGCCCCAGCCATTAGGAGTATAAAGGTGCCATTTTTTTCCCAGCATATCGTACTTTAGCTATGGAGGATTCTGATTCATTAGAGGGTTCTCCCTCTATTTCAAAGAGTAATGCTTGTTTATATTGTGAGGTCCGCCCTCTCAGTTATGTTCCATATGCCTTAATAAGGGGATTATATCAAATAAGGTTGACATGTTTGATACCACTGAGTCGCCCACCTCTGAGGAGTCCTCGTCCAGTGAGGTGCACACCCTACATGCATCTTTTTGTACACATGCAGCTTCCCATTGCACTGCTAATCCTCCATCTGGAGGGGGCCTTTTTTCACCAGACATTACTTTGCAGTTTCATACGACGGTGTCTGCAGCCAATTAGTGCTTTCCCTCGCACTGCTAAGCGAAAGGTTAAATCTTGCACTCCTGCCCAGGGGGCATCATGTAATTTGTCGGATATCTCTTATCAGTTATCCGAGGATAAGGTTCTCTCTGAATCCTCAGAGTATGAACTGTCATGGTTGGAGTCTGCTGCCTATAATCCTCCGCCTGTGGAGGATCCAGTTTTTAGATTTAGGACAGAAGGTTTACGCTTTCTACTAAGGGAGGTTTTCACTACATTAGAGGTTCCAGAGGCCGAGCCAAGCAGAGCACTGCCAATCGAACCTCTGGGTCCTAAATTTGATGGCATTCATTATTAAGGACAAGTGGGACAGGATTAAATTCCTCTTCCCCGTTGTCTGCCTTTTAAGGATCCCGGTTCCGGCTCTCTATGGAGGGTGGGGTTTCTTTTTCCCATCCCTACTTGATTGGCGCTATTTTTACGCTTGCCACACGTAATACTATCCCGTGTGAGGATAGTTTGTCGTTTATTGAGCCGCCGAAATATAAGGATGGAAACTCTGTTAAAGAGGATGTTTGAACCTATGGGATATTTTCTTTTACTTGCTTGTCGCCGCAGTTGCTGGAACAGCTACCTTTTGCTGCATCTCCTTCTCGAAATTGATCGAGGTGGAGGGTTCCGTCGACATTTTTCAGGAAAGAATTACGGCCTTCTGGGTTACTAATTATTTTATCTGTGCTGTAATTACGCAGATTATTTAGCCTTAGGCTAAGACTTCAGGTTTTCTGTTTAGGCCCGTAAGGCGCTCTGACAGATATAACTTCTAAGTCTAGTCCTTTTCCCTCTCCTTTAAGGGAAAGAGTTTGTTTGTCTACCTCCACTGTTTCAGGGGCCAAGGGTGCCTTCATACCGTAAGATAAGGAGAACAAATCTAAGGGACAAAGGTCGGATTTTAGTTCTGATAAAAGCCCAGCGTCAGAGGCCTCCCCTAAGCCAGAGCAAATCAAGAGTTCTTGGAAGCCGGCTCAGTCCTGTAATAGATCCAAGCAGAGCAAGAAGCCCGCCGAGACTAAGTCCGCATGAGGGGGCGGCCCCCCGGTCCTATTTTGGCTCGTGTAGGGTCAGACTGACGCTCTTTCAGAGGCTTGGTTCAGGGACGTGCAGGATCCTTTGGTCCTTGAGGTCATAGTTCAGGGTTACAAGATAGTTTTCAAATCTCATCCACCCAGGGGGCGGATTCATCCTCTCAACCTGTCTTCAAGACTGGGAAAGAGGGAAGCCTTTATGGGGTGCCTAAAGGATCTGTCCTCCTTTGGAGTCATTGTCCCAGTGCCTATCACAGAGAGAGGATTGGGATACTATTCAAATATTTTCGTGGTCCCAAAGAAGGAGGGAACTTTCCGTCCAGTTCTGGACCTTAAAGTGCTTAAACAAATTTCTAAATGTCCCCTCGTCAATAAGGTCCATCCTTCCCTTAATTCAGGAAGGGCAGTTTATGACCACTATAGATCTGAAGAAGGCATTCCTTCACCTTCCAATCCACAGGGAACACTTCCAGTTCCTCAGGTTTGCATTCCTAGACCAGCACTTCCAGTTCATTGCACTTCTGTTTGGTCCAGCTACTGCTCCAAGAATTTTTACGAAGGTTCTAGGGGCTCTTCTAGCAGTTGCCAGATTCCGGGGGGTAGCAGTAGCTCACTACTTGGACGATATCCTGGTACAAGCACCATTGTTTCATCTGGTGGAAGACCATTCGGAATCTCTCCTTTGTCTTTTTTGGTCCCACGGAGGGAAGATAAATCCAGAAAGTAGTTCTTATTCCATGCACCAGGGTGGAATTCATGGGCACGATAATAGACTCCATAGACATGAGAATATCTAACAGAGAAGTTGCAAACTAGCTTCAACATGTCTTGCCCTCCAGACCTCCTGAAGGCCATCTGGGGCTCAGTGTATGGAGGTGATTGATCTCATGGTGTCTAGCATGGACATCGTTCTCTTTCCTGGTTCTACCTCAGGCCGTGGGACTGTGCATGCTGAGGCAGTGCAACGGCGATCATTTGGATCTCTCTCAACAGATTTCTCTAGACAATCGGTCGAGAGAATCGCTCTCTTGATGGCTCTGTCCGGATCACCTGTCCCGAGGGACATCCTTTTTAAAACCATCCTGAGTGACTGTGACAACAGAAGCAAGTCTGTCAGGATGGGGAGCTGTTTGGGGCGCCAAGAAGGAGCAGGGCCTGTGAACGCAGGAGGAGAGCTCCCTCCCGTTCAACATTCTAGACCTTCGGGCAATATTAAATGCCCTAAAAGCTTAGCCCCTACTGAGTTCGTCCCAATTTATCTGATTCCAATCAGACAATATATCCTTGGTGGCTTCACCATTAGGGGGGGAACGAGAAGCTCCCTAGCAATGAGGGAAGTATCTCTGATTCTGGAGTGGGCGGAGCGGAGACCCACATCTGTTCGCTGTCAGAGATCCGCATTCCGGGTGTGGACATCTGGGAAGAGGATTTTCTCAGCAGACAATCCTTCATCCGGGGAAATGGTCTCTCCATCCCAAAGTGTTTGCAGAGATATGCAACAGGTGGGGAACGCCGGAGTTAGTCTCATGGCGTCCTGTCTCAATACCAAGCTACCCAGATATGGGTCGAGGTCCAGGGATCCTCAGGCGGAGCTATTAGATGCATTAGCGGTGCCTTGGAAGTTCAATCTAACCTCTCCTTTCCTGCCGTTACCACTCCTTCCTCGAGTGGTGGCTGGAATCATACAGGAGCAGGCGTCTGTGATACTGATTGCTCCATCGTGGCCGCGAAGGATATGGTTTGCGGATCTAGTGGAGATGTCATCATCTCCTCCTTGGAGGTTACCTTGTCACAGGGATCGGCTGGAACAAGGCACCTTTCTTCATCAAAATCTAGATTCTCTGATGCTGACTGCATGGAGATTGAACCCTTAGTCTTAACTAAGAGAGGGTTTTCTGAGAGTGTTATTGATACTCTCATTAAAGCTCGTAAGCCAGTTACTCATCGCATCTATCATAAGGTGTGGAGGACCTACTTATTCTGGTGTGAAGAGCATGGTTTGTCCTGGCACAAAGTAAAGGTTGCCAGGATTCTTTCTTTTCTCCAGGATGGACTGGAGAAGGGGCCTCTTAGCTAGTTCCTTGAAGGGACAGATTTTGGCTCGGTCTGTTTTACTGCACAAGAGGCTCGCTGAGCTTCCGGATGTACAGTCTTTTGTTAAGGTTCTGACTAGGATCAGGCCGGTGTTTAGATCTAATGCTCGCCCTTAAAGTTTAAATCTTGTTTTTAAAGTTTTGCAACAGGCTCCGTTTGAGTCTATGCATGAGGTTGACATTTAGTTGTTGTCTTGGTAGGTTGTTTTTTTTACCATGCTGATAAGGCTGTTCTACGAACGTTTTCTGCATAATCTAGATGTGGTTTGTGCCTTGAAGTTCTATCTTCAGGCTACGAAGGGATTTAGACAAACTTCTTCTCTGTTTGTTATCTTTTCTGAGAAGCGTAGGGGTCTGAGGGCTTCTTCGACTTCCTTATCTTTTTGGTTGAGGAGTATCATCCACTTAGCATGAGTCAGCGGGTCTTAAGCCTCCTCAGTGGATTACGGCTCATTCTTCGAGAGCAGTGGCTTCCTCTTGGGCCTTCAAAAATGAGGCCTCTATGGATCAGATTTGTAAGGCTGGTCCTTACATACTTGTTCCAAATTCTACAAGTTTGATGTTTTTACTTCTGCTGAAGCGGCCTTCAGGAGAGAGGTTTTGCAGGTTGTTGTGTCCTCAGATTAGGGGCCGCCTCTCTTTTTTACCCTCCCGTTAGCAGTCAGTGTTCTCTGGAGCTTGGGTACAATTTCCCACAATAAGGAATGCAGCTGTGGACTGTTCGTGTATTAAGAAGGAAAACAAATTATGCTTACCAGATTATTTCCTTTCCTTCTGTACAGGGAGAGTGCAAAGCTCCCGCCCGTGTTATCCGATGGGCGGCCCTAAATTTTAATTGATTCTTCTGGCACCTTTTTCACCCTGATATTTCTCCTACTGTTCCTTGTTCCCTCGGCAGAATGATTGGGGGATGAGGGAAGTGGGGGAGGTATTTATGCCTTTGGCTGGGGTGTGTCTGCCTCCTCTTGGTGGCCAGGTTCAGTATTTCCCACAAGTAAGAAATGCAGCTGTGGACTCTCCCTGTACAGAAGGAAAGGAAATTATCTGTTAAGCATAATTTATGTTTTTGTGCAGTCACCAATCAGCAGCTAGCTCCCAGCCACAAGGCATAACATGCTGTGATCTGAGATGTAATCACAGAAAATATGTGTATGCAGAAAGAACAGGACACATGAGGGAACCATTAGTGCAATCACTCTGCAGCGCTGCTCCACAACAGGCTGTTCTCTTTAAACAGTGCTTTGCTTTGGCTGTATTGTGTACATTTTCCATAACAGTGCAGCCACAGCAAAGCACTGTTTGAAGAGAACAGTCAAATACGGGGTACCACTGCAAAGTAGCAGCGCATTGATTGATGACTGCCTCTTTTTAACTGCTGCAATATAATATATACAACTTTAAAAACTGCTTTATACTCCAGTTAATCAGTATATTGAGCTGGTGCTTAAAGGGACAGTAAACACCAGAATTTTTGTTGTTTAAAAAGGTAGATAATCCCTTTATTACACATTCCTTAATTTTGCATAACCAACAGTTATAATATACTTTTTACCTCTGTGATTACCTTGTATCTATGCCTCTGCAAACTGCCCCCTTATTTCAGTTCTTTTGACAGACTTGCATTTTTAGCCAATCAGTGCTGACTCCTAGGAGCTTCACGTGCCTGAGCTCAATGTTATCTATATGAAACACATGAACTAACACCCTCTTCTAGTGGTGAAAAACTGTCAAAATGCTTTCAGATTAGAGGCAGTCTTCAAGGTCTAAGAAATTAGCACATGAACCTCCTAGATTTAGCTTTCAACTAACAATACCAAGAGAACAAAGCAAAATTGATAATAAAAAAAAGTAAACTGAAAAGTTGTTTAAAATATATCCCCTATTTAAATCATGAAAGATTTATTTTTTACTTTACCGTCCCTTTAATTAAACTGTGTCCGTAGAAGGAAGCGCTGATTCACAGAGGGTCTCAGGAGGTTCACTGTTTCACCTCACGGTTTCCTCAAAACCCATCAAGGAATAGTGGCTCCTGTGTAGAGTAATACAGGATAAACGGCTCTTTTATGGTCAAGAAAATATTCACCAGCTTTTTATGTTTTTTAAAAAGCAGCTTTATTAGGCTCCAGGCATTTCAATGGATGGCACCGTCTTTCTCGAGCATTCAAAGTTTTATATTGCTTCGAATAGTCGACCATAAAGGAGCCGTTTATCCTGTATTACTCTACACAGGAGCCACTATTCCTTGACGAGTTTTGAGGATGCCGAGGGTTAAACAGTGAACCTCCTGGGACCCTCTGTGAATCAGCGCCTCCTTCTACGGACACATATCGATTTAACATCCTTTGGGAGAGACTGTTGGAAGGTAGCAGTTACCAGAGGGGAGTGCACATTCATATTGTATATAGCTTTTGTTTAGCTTTATTACAACTGACTAATTTAAAATTGTATTTAATTTCAAAATGACCTGCAGAAAATGATGACTAAAAAAAATGTCATTGCAGAAAAAGTCCTGCCTCAGGGGTTCCCAGTAATGCATTGCTGCTCCTGAGCATATCTAGATATGCTTTTCAACTAAGTATACCAAGAGATTGAAGCAAGTAGATGATATAAGCAAATTGTAAATTTGTTTAAAATTATGTTTTGTCTGAATCCTAAAAAAAAATATTGGGTTTCAAGGCCCTTTTAAGGAAGTGTTGGATTATTTTTAGACATCCTTTTTCCCAATGACCTGTAGAGTAAAACAAGGTTGTGCACATACGCAATAGGAGAAAGCTTTTACTCAGCAGCCTACACGAGCACTCACTTCTATGTATTACGTTTATTCTCACTGATTAATTCCTTGTGTCCATAGTCTCTATACATGTGTCATGTTGGCATGCAGTAAACCTTTTTCTCAGTGTGCCAACCTTCCAGTTTTGTATTTTGTATAAAACACAACAAAGGTCGTACACAATTAGAAAACAGAAGTACGGGCAGTCTTATAACAATTTCCTCATTGTTAATTCAAGAAGTTTAAGAAGCCATCAATTAAAGGGACAGTCAACACCCAGGAAAACTTTATCCCATAGAACCACAAAAAAAGATGCGCCTGCACCGCATCCCATCTTCAATACCACTAACATTTTAAGTCTAATCATTGAAAGCCCATACAGTTTTCAGCGGTAGATATGGCCACCAAACTCCTCCTCCATCCCCTTCTTTTTTTAATGCAATCCTCGTTCACAGGGACGCTGTTCTATTTCTAATGCGCATTATAATTTTAGTCCACTCGCTATTAGAAATAGAAAGTGTCTCCGTGAACGCGGGTAAAGAATCTAGCCTAGGATTTGATTCTGATTGGTTAAAGACTTTAAGAAGAAGCTTCCTACATAACGGTGGGGGGAGTTTGGCGGCCATATCTACCGCTGAAAACTATATCTTCATTCCAAAATTAGATACATAACGTTAGTGGTATTGAAGATGGGATTTTTTTTTGTGGATCTAAGGTATGGGATGAAGTTTTCCTGGGTGTTGACTGTCTCTTTAAGGTAATTAAACAGTGAGTCTCCTGATTGACCACTCTGCAAAGTAGTATCTTTATTTTTTAGTGTGGTTTAGGTCTTTTGTACCTGCTATTGTGAACAGAGAACTGTCACTCATACAATGAGAATTAATGAACTTCAATTGCTAAATTACAGATGAAAAGGAAAACGCACGTCCTTTAACATTTTACAATAACAATGATGTATTCAGGATCTGAGTTCCTAAAGTATAACTTTTCAAGTAAGTAAACTATATTCTACCACTGGTCCCCTATAGCTCATTGCTTATAAGTTTGACAAGAAGTTAGGTAAGTTCAACATCTAAGTTTCCATATATTTATAAACTTCCCTTTCATTAAAGGGACATTCCAGCCAAAATTGGAATCCACATGGATGCATTTCCGTTTTAAATAGAAGCATTTTTGTAATATAAATATATTGGCAAAAATGCTTCTAATAAAAGCTATAGCTGTTTCAAAAGTGTATTTAAGTATGCACCGTGCACCAGCATTTTAAACACATCACTTACTCAGAGAGCCTAAGGTGCTTATACCATCTGGTAATTACTCAGTTTGTTAATTCCTGACATGATACCAACTCCATTGGTGCTCTGAGCAGCTGCAGTGTTTAAAATGCTGGTGCACTGAGGATATCTAGCTATGCTTCACATGCACGTGCAGAGAAAAATATCAATAATAACTTTTACTAGAAGCATTTTTCTTCATAAATGGAAAGAGCCCACAGCTGCATTCATTACTTTTGGGAAATAAGAACCTGGTCACCAGGAGAAGGCAAAGACATCCTACCCATAGGCTTAAATACTCCTCCCACTTTCCTCATCCCCCAATCATTCTTTGCCTTTCGTCCCAGGAGGTTGGCAGAGAAGTGTCAGAAGTTTATTTTCGTCTCTTATGGAGGGTAGTACTCTTCGACATGGGACGGGAGTTTTAAGTAATCCTGTCAGTCTCTCAGTGAGGGCTTGGATGAAGGTTAGAGTCTGGAGATGCAGGATGAGTCTTTCTGCGAAATAATTTTAACAACTCCACAAGCAATCTGCGTTGTCGAACTTCGCTTTGCTGCCTGCTTCCTTCTCTCAAGTCCATGGCGGAGGCGAGGCTACTATCCGTCACATTTGAAGGGCCGTGTTCCTGTTCCACAGCGTAGATTCCGGTAAGATCGTTTAATTTTACTTCTTCATGATTGTACTGTAACTCATTTGTTCCTGCAAACTCACATGAAAAATACAGTGTCTCAGTGGGACTCCTTTTATATATATAGTCCATTTTTTGGTATCCTTTATCCAGTTATAGAGGATGCTGATGTTGAGATTGGTCAACTTTCTGATTCAGATTCTTCGTCCTGTGAAGAATGCGAATTGGCCCCATTGATTCAGGTCAGTCAGTTATGTTCTTTAGGCCGTCCTAGAGCGCCTTGTTCCTCGGGCTCAGGGATTCAAGGGACTGCTGAGCCATCCGCTTCGGGGGTCCTGTCCTCCAGGAGGTAAGTTCCCTACCGCTCCCTACTACTACTACACATGCGGATAACCCAGGTTATGTGTTTTCCTCCTTGGAGGGTGGATTGTTCCCCCAGGAGGTTGTGGCATGTTTTCGCTTTTACATACTTTTGGTGCTTGCTCGTCTACAAAGACCAGATGTTTATTTGCGATTGTGCTCGTGCCTGATTGACCCAGGTCTCTCGGCCACTGGAGGGCATGTGCAGTTCCCTGCAGGTGTAAGTTCCTGAATGTTGTGCCTTTCATTATAGGTTGGCTTGCCTTCGTATTTTACTAAGACATGTTTTTAAACTGTTTGGGGACCCTGTCCTTGATTGTGGGACTCATCAGTCTCCTCTTTCGAATGGCTCACCTCGTTAAACATGGGGGTATGACATAATCTCCTTTAAATCTTGTTATCAAGATCCTTCCCAGTTTTGTTGGAAGAACAGGGTTTCTGTTAGGCTGGTACTGCGGATCGTTCTGTTCTTCTTGGGCGTTAACCCTCGGGTTGCCTGTTAGTTTATTTTATCCGGTTAGGATGAATTTTATTTTCTTTTTCATACTATGTTTCCTGCGGGAACTTAAAAATCTCTGGGATCGATACTCGCTGTTACTTCTATGGATTTTGTTCGGGACACGTTAGTCCCATGTTTGTCTGTTTTTCTGCCTCCCTCTCTGAGGGCGGATTTAGCCAGCTTGGCAGTTATGACCCTGGTTGCAGGCTGGTCCTGCTTGGGTTCAGACCTTTTGTTTCACGGCTTATTCAGACACGTGGCGCCTATTATAACTTGCTGGTCAGGTTGGGGTGCCGAGTGCTCATAACATTATTTATGTTCTTGTTATTTGTTGTACAAGTTTTAGCTAAGCATTCTCAAGAGGACTTGCTGGTCCGTGCAGCTCTCGGGATTGTTTCAGTCCTAAATAGCCGTCTCTCTGGTGACAGGGTCAGTGAATTTTGCTGCATCACTCTCTGTTGTTTCCGATACCCTCGGAACCTAGACTATTCCTTCCCACATGGTGAGAAAATTAGAGGGTTTAGCGTCTCTTTCCGCTTAGATTGTCCGTTTTCTCCTTGTGGATGGGTCACCTTAGGGGGACTTGGATTCCCTTCAAGAGTTGGTTGTTCCTTTTTCGGGACATTAGACAATGAGGTCCTTTGGGGCTCCGGTTAGGGGTCCTTTCCCGGTGTTGGGAATGCCCTGCATCCCTTTCTTGGGATAGAAGAGGTACTAGTGGTTTTCCACTCATGTGGTTCAGGTATTGCCATCCAGGTGGCATCCAAACCCATGTTTTACTGTCCTCTGACTTCGAATCTGAGGTGATGTGGAGGCATGATGTTGCTCTGTTCTGTCCTCACTGTTCCCCTTGTGTCTGGAGCTCTTGGCTAGCTGAACAGCTAGCTCAGCATACTAATGCCCTGTGGCTACTCTGTACTGTAGCAAACTGAGGGTTGCTAGTTTGATCCCCGGTGAGGTCTACTCAGCCTTTCCACCTTTCGAGGTTGATAAAATGAGCAGTGCCTTGTGTCCCTTAAGGGGGATTAGTTGCACTTTCAAGCACAGTCATGTTAAGGTGGTTTGGTTGCCTGTTAGCTCTAGTGTCCTGTTATGGCCCTGGCTCTTTGGAGTGTTGGGCTCCTGCAAGGGGTGGTCTCTTCCCTTTGGGTCGGGACTTGCCAGGTTCTTATTTCCCAAAAGTAATGAATGCAGCTGTGGACTCTCTCCATCTGAAGAAAAGAAAATCATCAGGTAAGCATCATTTTAAGATTTTGACAACACATGTATATTGCAAAGATGCTCAAAGATGTAATACATCTATGTGCATTTAAATTTTGACCGGAATGTTCCTTTAAAGACATCTGCTATTAATTTGACCATTTGCATGAAATATTTGATTTCATTAAATATAAATGTGGTGGCCTAACTTTTCAAGTTTCGAAGTAAAACTACAAGGGATTGCTGTACGGATAATAACTGTCATTTATATGTTTATTAAACACTGAAGATAGCTTATGCAGTAATGATTTTCTGAAGGAGAGCTCAAAATCTAGTATTTTTGAAGTAAAATGTGTTTCCTTTTATCATGCTTCTATATTTCCCTAAATAATTGTATTCATTGAGTGTTGAACATATTTATTAAACAGTATATACAATTGAAATGGCTATTTTAGCATTATAGGTGGACATATAGTGCTTAATGATATTAAGTACAGTATAATTATGTGTTAAGAGAGAGGATCTACAAATGTATAAAACTAAGTTTGAATTGTGGAACAAAGTGAATTAGTTCCAATGTAAAATGCTGTTAATAAGAATAGCCTGTATATATAACCCTTTTTTGTTTTCCAGTTGACTTATGACCAATTGCGAATCTACTGATGAGAACAGCATTAGTGATAACGTTTAGGCCTAAACCAGGTCCTTAGACAGCTCCAAGAATATTTACCAAGGTTCTAAATGTCCTTTTCTTCTTAAACGGGAAGAGTCCACAGCTGCATTCATTACTTTTGGGAAAACAATACCCAAGCTAGAGGACACTGAATGCAAACAACGGGTGGGTACAAAAGATGGCCCCTTCGAGAGGCACCAGGGCCTGAAATTACCCTACACCCTATAAAAATATAGACGACACAGGAAAAAAACAGAAGCCCAGGTAACCACATCAGTTACACCGCCAGCAAAAGCCGAACTAGAGACCACTCAGTCCCAGAGTCCGTCAAGCCCAAACAGCCTCCGAGGAGTCAGTTCCGCGGTTCACGACTCCCATGAAGGTACCCGACCGAAAGACAAGGACCGCTATCTGCCTCCAAAAAGGAGAACAGATTCCCAGGTGGTCAGATTCTGTATTTCGCAAAGTAATGAATGCAGCTGTGAACTCTTCCCGTCAGAAGAAAAGAAAATTATCAGGTAAGCATAATTTGTTTTTGTTTTTTTATTTTATTTTAAAGTTTTTATTGAGGAACTACATAGTACAAACATCAAGCATACATAATCATATACATTAGGTGACAATACAAATGTATGATAAACATATATACGCTATATATGTAAAGAGTCCTCGCTTTTTTTTTTTATTAACTTGATACCTCTGACATAATGCAAATAAATCTTGAAACCTAAATAATAGGATAAGGAAGCAATAAGGATTATAATTTCTTCCCCTGATAATGCAATTCAGGTCACTTATGGACCTTACCTTTTAAATTATAATGGTGTTAGGGGTCAATATAAAACACAATAAAGAAAACACAAATAGGAAACAAGAAAGGTACAAACAAACACAATCCAGAGGGGCATTGGGTAATAAAGGTATAGATTAAACCTTCAAATGTCATTCTAAAGAAAGAAAAATAAATAAGAGGCACACACACTGTATTTAGTGTTTTACAGAGGCACAACACAACACCGAACATGTCAAGAGTGATATTGCTCCATATATTCTAACTCTGACCATTAGAATTATTAATAAAGAATAATAACAACAACCATGTTTGCACTATATTTGGGTGACATACATTCCACAAGAGGGATTTGTGATTGAATATTACTGTCTTCATGCTTATGCATATTATCCAGCACTATGAACTTTAGGGCCCACAGCACTTCATTAAGTGTAAAGTATACTCGCCCATAGCCTCGGCCGCAGGCCACCCGGCGAGTATGTGTTGTGGCATGTTGTGGGTAAATGCAATGATGTCCCATGGTATGCTTTTGTTTGTTTAGGATGTCACACCAGGGGCCCCCCACATACCCCCAATGAAGACAGACCAACAATTTAGGTAATATTAGGGCATCAACCATGTCTGCAGTACTAGTGTCAATAAAATGATGTCAAAAATAGCTGGTTTATCATTATAATATCATGCTACCATCCTGTGGAGCCCTATAGTGTGCCACAACCGTTATTTATATTATATTTGGAATACTTAACTGTTTTTAAAACGAGTAACTAAAAATATACAACAATTCAACTGGCCTAAATAGTGGCATAATACAAGCTAAAGTTCTGATTTATTTTTAGCCCCAATGCTTTGTCTACCCGTTGGGGAGTACCTTGACAGTATCGCACGAGGCTCTGAGTGGGACAATAAAAAAAAGTCTCTGGCAGAAAAAAAGAGTCTCATGTACAGTCAGTTGGTCATACACTACTTGCCGACATCGTTGCACAACGTGGAGGGCCTCTGTCAAGTGATGGCATGGATCGTAGGTACCAAGCGGAGCTACCAGTGTGGGAAGTAGTTGTAATGCAGTGGCGGCCTCCCGGGGGCCACCCCAGAAACCCCCTTCATCCACAGCCATTAAGTTATGTCTTTTCATCCACTGGAGCCCGCTCGACCTACCGGAAAGATCCAGAGTCTCTGATTTGGTTGAGATCTTCTGCTGCAAAGTTGCTGCGTGTGGATCGCTCACTATCTCCGATGTCGGCATGATCCGTTGTGGTTTGCAAGGTAAAGCATCTTCTAAGGGCTCCTCTTGCCTGTAACCTGTCTCTAGTGAGAACACAGTATTATCAGCATTAGGATATCAAACGGAGCATTGTCGATTAGTTGCTGGCACAGTAATTCAAATTTATGCCATCGCACTTGGAAGTTATTATGCGCGTCTGATTCTTCTGTGGTGGCCATCTTTGCTGCGCAGCAATAAATCTTGCGTGTTGTGTTACTGCAGCTTCTAGAGATGAGGTTGTGTAAATCTGAAAGTTAGTGGGCTTATATTCCCCAATGTATTATTGCCTAAAAAGTCAGTAAGGCAGATACCTGCTGCCAGTATTGAAAACCCAGTGGAGCCGGGGGAGGTCGTTACCTATAGGTAGGCCGCCGCCCTAGGTCTTAATCGCCCGGTCTGTAGCTTTGATGTCATAAAAACAGCTTTCAAGGGTTGCAATATAGCCACCGTGATCTCAGTGACTGCTATTTAATGAGTTTTGTAGGTGATTTAGCTGTTGAAAGTTCTCAAATCGGCGGATTATAGAAAATTCTTTCAGAGCTTGCAGTGTTTGCGTCCTATCAGGTACGCTGCTCGGACACGCCCCCATATAATTTATGTTTTTATCTGTAATCAGAACTCAGGGTATTACAGTATTTCCTTACCTAGACTATACCTTGGTACTAGCTCAACCCTCTCATTTAGCAGAATTTCACACAAAACGGTTGTTTCTTCAACCATACGTTTGGAGAATGAATTTACCAAAGAGTTCCTTGATTCCTCAGATGAAGGTCACCTTTTTAGGTTTCCAGATAGATTCAGTGTCAATGACTCTTTCCCTGACAGAAAAGATACAAATACAAATTATATCAGCTTGTCTGAACCTTCATTCTCTCTTGTTCCCTTCAGTGGCTCTGTTTATGGAAATACTAGGCCTCATGATTGCAGCTTCGGACGCAATTCCATTTGCTCGATTTCATATGAGACTTCTCCAGCTTTGTATGCTGCACCAATGGTGCAAGGGTTATACTCCAATATCCCAAGTGATATTCTTAGATCCCAGCACACACCTATCTCTGACTTGGTGGATGATTCACCAGTTTGTTACTCGGGGGGGGGGGGGCTTATTTTGCTTGTCCTACTTAGTCTGTGATCACCACAAATGCAAGTCATTCAGGTTGGGGAGCTGTCTTGGGTTCTCTGACAGCACAAGGAGTTTGTAATCCTTGGGAGGTGAGGTTGCCAGTCAGTGTTTTAGAACTCTGTTAACTCTTTAGGGCCTTTCTGGCTTGGCCTTTATTGAAAAGGGAGCCTGATCTCCTTCAAAAAGACATGTTACAGCAGTAGCTTATGTCAATCATCAAGGGGGAACTCACAGTTGACAAGCCATGATAGAAGTATCTCAATTCCTCTTTCTGTCAGAAACCAATTCCAGCCTCATCACAGATATTGACATCCCAGGTGTAGACAACTGGGAGGCAGACTACCTTAGTCGTCAGTCCCTACATACAGGAGAGGGGTCTCTCCACCAAGGTGTTTTCTGATTGTAAAACACTTCCCAGATACCTTGTGAGGTCCAGGGATCCTCAGGCAGAGGTGCTGGATGCTCTAGTAGTTCCCTAGTCCTTCAAGCCTGTTTATATATATAATAAAGAATAATAACAACAACCATGTTTGCACTATATTTGGGTGACATACATTCCACAAGAGGGATTTGTGATTGAATATTACTGTCTTCATGCTTATGCATATTATCCAGCACTATGAACTTTAGGGCCCACAGCACTTCATTAAGTGTAAAGTATACTCGCCCATAGCCTCGGCCGCAGGCCACCCGGCGACTATGTGTTGTGGCATGTTGTGGGTAAATGCAATGATGTCCCATGGTATGCTTTTGTTTGTTTAGGATGTCACACCAGGGGCCCCCCACATACCCCCAATGAAGACAGACCAACAATTTAGGTAATATTAGGGCATCAACCATGTCTGCAGTACTAGTGTCAATAAAATGATGTCAAAAATAGCTGGTTTATCATTATAATATCATGCTACCATCCTGTGGAGCCCTATAGTGTGCCACAACCGTTATTTATATTATATTTGGAATACTTAACTGTTTTTAAAACGAGTAACTAAAAATATACAACAATTCAACTGGCCTAAATAGTGGCATAATACAAGCTAAAGTTCTGATTTATTTTTAGCCCCAATGCTTTGTCTACCCGTTGGGGAGTACCTTGACAGTATCGCATGAGGCTCTGAGTAGGACAATAAAAAAAAGTCTCTGGCAGAAAAAAAGAGTCTCATGTACAGTCAGTTGGTCATACACTACTTGCCGACATCGTTGCACAACGTGGAGGGCCTCTGTCAAGTGATGGCATGGATCGTAGGTACCAAGCGGAGCTACCAGTGTGGGAAGTAGTTGTAATGCAGTGGCGGCCTCCCGGGGGCCACCCCAGAAACCCCCTTCAGCCACAGCCATTAAGTTATGTCTTTTCGTCCACTGGAGGCCGCTCGACCTACCGGAAAGATCCAGAGTCTCTGATTTGGTTGAGATCTTCTGCTGCAAAGTTGCTGCGTGTGGATCGCTCACTATCTCCGATGTCGGCATGATCCGTTGTGGTTTGCAAGGTAAAGCATCTTCTAAGGGCTCCTCTTGCCTGTAACCTGTCTCTAGTGAGAACACAGTATTATCAGCATTAGGATATCAAACGGAGCATTGTCGATTAGTTGCTGGCACAGTAATTCAAATTTATGCCATCGCACTTGGAAGTTATTATGCGCGTCTGATTCTTCTGTGGTGGCCATCTTTGCTGCGCAGCAATAAATCTTGCGTGTTGTGTTACTGCAGCTTCTAGAGATGAGGTTGTGTAAATCTGAAAGTTAGTGGGCTTATATTCCCCAATGTATTATTGCCTAAAAAGTCAGTAAGGCAGATACCTGCTGCCAGTATTGAAAACCCAGTGGAGCCGGGGGAGGTCGTTACCTATAGGTAGGCCGCCGCCCTAGGTCTTAATCGCCCGGTCTGTAGCTTTGATGTCATAAAAACAGCTTTCAAGGGTTGCAATATAGCCACCGTGATCTCAGTGACTGCTATTTAATGAGTTTTGTAGGTGATTTAGCTGTTGAAAGTTCTCAAATCGGCGGATTATAGAAAATTCTTTCAGAGCTTGCAGTGTTTGCGTCCTATCAGGTACGCTGCTCGGACACGCCCCCATATAATTTATGTTTTTATCTGTAATCAGAACTCAGGGTATTACAGTATTTCCTTACCTAGACTATACCTTGGTACTAGCTCAACCCTCTCATTTAGCAGAATTTCACACAAAACGGTTGTTTCTTCAACCATACGTTTGGAGAATGAATTTACCAAAGAGTTCCTTGATTCCTCAGATGAAGGTCACCTTTTTAGGTTTCCAGATAGATTCAGTGTCAATGACTCTTTCCCTGACAGAAAAGATACAAATACAAATTATATCAGCTTGTCTGAACCTTCATTCTCTCTTGTTCCCTTCAGTGGCTCTGTTTATGGAAATACTAGGCCTCATGATTGCAGCTTCGGACGCAATTCCATTTGCTCGATTTCATATGAGACTTCTCCAGCTTTGTATGCTGCACCAATGGTGCAAGGGTTATACTCCAATATCCCAAGTGATATTCTTAGATCCCAGCACACACCTATCTCTGACTTGGTGGATGATTCACCAGTTTGTTACTCGGGGGGGGGGCTTATTTTGCTTGTCCTACTTAGTCTGTGATCACCACAAATGCAAGTCATTCAGGTTGGGGAGCTGTCTTGGGTTCTCTGACAGCACAAGGAGTTTGTAATCCTTGGGAGGTGAGGTTGCCAGTCAGTGTTTTAGAACTCTGTTAACTCTTTAGGGCCTTTCTGGCTTGGCCTTTATTGAAAAGGGAGCCTGATCTCCTTCAAAAAGACATGTTACAGCAGTAGCTTATGTCAATCATCAAGGGGGAACTCACAGTTGACAAGCCATGATAGAAGTATCTCAATTCCTCTTTCTGTCAGAAACCAATTCCAGCCTCATCACAGATATTGACATCCCAGGTGTAGACAACTGGGAGGCAGACTACCTTAGTCGTCAGTCCCTACATACAGGAGAGGGGTCTCTCCACCAAGGTGTTTTCTGATTGTAAAACACTTCCCAGATACCTTGTGAGGTCCAGGGATCCTCAGGCAGAGGTGCTGGATGCTCTAGTAGTTCCCTAGTCCTTCAAGCCTGTTTATATATATAATAAAGAATAATAACAACAACCATGTTTGCACTATATTTGGGTGACATACATTCCACAAGAGGGATTTGTGATTGAATATTACTGTCTTCATGCTTATGCATATTATCCAGCACTATGAACTTTAGGGCCCACAGCACTTCATTAAGTGTAAAGTATACTCGCCCATAGCCTCGGCCGCAGGCCACCCGGCGAGTATGTGTTGTGGCATGTTGTGGGTAAATGCAATGATGTCCCATGGTATGCTTTTGTTTGTTTAGGATGTCACACCAGGGGCCCCCCACATACCCCCAATGAAGACAGACCAACAATTTAGGTAATATTAGGGCATCAACCATGTCTGCAGTACTAGTGTCAATAAAATGATGTCAAAAATAGCTGGTTTATCATTATAATATCATGCTACCATCCTGTGGAGCCCTATAGTGTGCCACAACCGTTATTTATATTATATTTGGAATACTTAACTGTTTTTAAAACGAGTAACTAAAAATATACAACAATTCAACTGGCCTAAATAGTGGCATAATACAAGCTAAAGTTCTGATTTATTTTTAGCCCCAATGCTTTGTCTACCCGTTGGGGAGTACCTTGACAGTATCGCATGAGGCTCTGAGTAGGACAATAAAAAAAAGTCTCTGGCAGAAAAAAAGAGTCTCATGTACAGTCAGTTGGTCATACACTACTTGCCGACATCGTTGCACAACGTGGAGGGCCTCTGTCAAGTGATGGCATGGATCGTAGGTACCAAGCGGAGCTACCAGTGTGGGAAGTAGTTGTAATGCAGTGGCGGCCTCCCGGGGGCCACCCCAGAAACCCCCTTCAGCCACAGCCATTAAGTTATGTCTTTTCATCCACTGGAGGCCGCTCGACCTACCGGAAAGATCCAGAGTCTCTGATTTGGTTGAGATCTTCTGCTGCAAAGTTGCTGCGTGTGGATCGCTCACTATCTCCGATGTCGGCATGATCCGTTGTGGTTTGCAAGGTAAAGCATCTTCTAAGGGCTCCTCTTGCCTGTAACCTGTCTCTAGTGAGAACACAGTATTATCAGCATTAGGATATCAAACGGAGCATTGTCGATTAGTTGCTGGCACAGTAATTCAAATTTATGCCATCGCACTTGGAAGTTATTATGCGCGTCTGATTCTTCTGTGGTGGCCATCTTTGCTGCGCAGCAATAAATCTTGCGTGTTGTGTTACTGCAGCTTCTAGAGATGAGGTTGTGTAAATCTGAAAGTTAGTGGGCTTATATTCCCCAATGTATTATTGCCTAAAAAGTCAGTAAGGCAGATACCTGCTGCCAGTATTGAAAACCCAGTGGAGCCGGGGGAGGTCGTTACCTATAGGTAGGCCGCCGCCCTAGGTCTTAATCGCCCGGTCTGTAGCTTTGATGTCATAAAAACAGCCTTCAAGGGTTGCAATATAGCCACCGTGATCTCAGTGACTGCTATTTAATGAGTTTTGTAGGTGATTTAGCTGTTGAAAGTTCTCAAATCGGTGGATTATAGAAAATTCTTTCAGAGCTTGCAGTGTTTGCGTCCTATCAGGTACGCTGCTCGGACACGCCCCCATATAATTTATGTTTTTATCTGTAATCAGAACTCAGGGTATTACAGTATTTCCTTACCTAGACTATACCTTGGTACTAGCTCAACCCTCTCATTTAGCAGAATTTCACACAAAACGGTTGTTTCTTCAACCATATGTTTGGAGAATGAATTTACCAAAGAGTTCCTTGATTCCTCAGATGAAGGTCACCTTTTTAGGTTTCCAGATAGATTCAGAGTCAATGACTCTTTCCCTGACAGAAAAGATACAAATACAAATTATATCAGCTTGTCTGAACCTGCATTCTCTCTTGTTCCCTTCAGTGGCTCTGTTTATGGAAATACTAGGCCTCATGATTGCAGCTTCGGACGCAATTCCATTTGCTCGATTTCATATGAGACTTCTCCAGCTTTGTATGCTGCACCAATGGTGCAAGGGTTATACTCCAATATCCCAAGTGATATTCTTAGATCCCAGCACACACCTATCTCTGACTTGGTGGATGATTCACCAGTTTGTTACTCGGGGGGGGGGGGGGGGCTTATTTTGCTTGTCCTACTTAGTCTGTGATCACCACAAATGCAAGTCATTCAGGTTGGGGAGCTGTCTTGGGTTCTCTGACAGCACAAGGAGTTTGTAATCCTTGGGAGGTGAGGTTGCCAGTCAGTGTTTTAGAACTCTGTTAACTCTTTAGGGCCTTTCTGGCTTGGCCCTTATTGAAAAGGGAGCCTGATCTCCTTCAAAAAGACATGTTACAGCAGTAGCTTATGTCAATCATCAAGGGGGAACTCACAGTTGACAAGCCATGATAGAAGTATCTCAATTCCTCTTTCTGTCAGAAACCAATTCCAGCCTCATCACAGATATTGACATCCCAGGTGTAGACAACTGGGAGGCAGACTACCTTAGTCGTCAGTCCCTACATACAGGAGAGGGGTCTCTCCACCAAGGTGTTTTCTGATTGTAAAACACTTCCCAGATACCTTGTGAGGTCCAGGGATCCTCAGGCAGAGGTGCTGGATGCTCTAGTAGTTCCCTAGTCCTTCAAGCCTGTTTATATATTTCCCCCTCTGATCCTACTCTCCAGAGTGATTTCCAAAATAGAATTAGAAATGACTGTTCCATTTTTAATAGCCCCAGCATGGCCACACAGGATTTGGTATGCCGACCTTGTCCAGTTGCCCGCCTTGGCTTTTTCTTCTAAGGCCAGACCTTCTGTCTCAAGATTCCTTCCTTCATCTAGATCTAAAGTCCTACACTTGATGGCTTGGAAATTGAACACCTAGTTCTCAGTCATAGAGGATTCTCTGACTTTGTGATTAACACTCTGATTCAGGACCACAAGACTGTTTCTAGGAAAATTTATCACAAAGTTTGGGAAACATATTTCATGGTGCATTAACTATAATTATTCCTACCATTCTTTTAGAATTCCTAGGATTCTTCCGGTTTTGCAGAATGGTTTAGATAAAAGTTAATCTGCCAGTTCTTTGAAATGGCAAATATCTGCCCTTTCTGTATTATTTCATAGGAACATCGCTAACCTTCCTGATGTTCATTGTTCTGTTCAGGCTTTAATCCAGATTAAACCTGTTATATAGCCTATTTCTCCTCCTTGGAGTCTTAACCTAGTATTGAAAGTGTTACAGGCTCCTCCTTTTGAGCCTATGCATTTATTGGACATTAAACTACTTTCATGGAAAGTGTTGTTTCTTTTGGCGACCTCTTCTGCTAGAAGAGCTTCTGAATTGCCTGCTCTCTCTTGTGAGTCTCCTTATCTGATATTCCATCAAGATAAAGTAGTTTTGCAGACTATGTTTACATTTTTACCTAATTCGCACATTTATAGGGAAATTGTTGTTCCCTCCTTATGTCCATTGAAATATTACGTTGATGCTACGAAGGATTTCAGACAGACTTCTTGTCTGTTTGTTCTTTTTTTTTTCTGGTCCTAAGGAAGGCCTCTGCTATTTCTTTAGCCTCTTGGTTGAAACATTTGATTCACAAAGTTTATTTGGAGGCGGGTCAGCCTCCGCCACAGAGAATTACAGCTCATTTTACTAGATCGTTTGCCACATCTTGGGCTTTCAAGAATGAGCCTTTAGTTTATCAAATTTGCAAAGCAGCCTCTTGGTCGTCTCTGTATACCTTTACTAAATTTTACCATTTTGATGTTTTTTCTTCTTCAGAAGCAGCCTTTTGTAGAAAGGTCCTTCAGGCAGTTGTCTCAGTCTAATAATTGTGCCTATATATAGAGTTAGTTATAAAATACATATTTATTTTTGGGTTATGGATTTTATTTCTCAGTGGAAAAACATAATTTATGCTTACCTGATAAATTCCTTTCTCCTGTAGTGTAGTCAGTCCACGGGTCATCATTACTTATGGGATATTAACTCCTCCCCAACAGGAAGTGCAAGAGGATCACCCAAGCAGAGCTGCTATATAGCTCCTCCCCTCTACGTCACACCCAGTCATTCGACCGAGAACCAAACGAG